>NC_090826.1:170752616-171055646 GCF_028021215.1 Eschrichtius robustus | reverse complement strand
TCAGCTGTTCACTCATGATGAGTCCTGGCTGCTGCCCCTCCCACATCCTCAGCCACCTCACTCCATTGGCTAAATTGGCCTCCCCAAACCTAAGTGCCAGACTCTGGCAGGATCTCCATTGCACCAGCCTCAGTAGAAGCCCCAGAACCCCTGGTAAAGCCCTCCAAAACTACAGAGGCTTGGGCTCCTCTCAGCACTTCTGGACCTACATGAAATGCCACATCACAGGACTTGGGATATGGCTTTCCCAGCAGTGTACCAAAGGGGCCAGATAATACAGCACAGAAATAAAAGGGGCCAGATGATACAACACAGAATGAATGCACCATGAGTGGACTCTGACGAATGGGAAAGGAGACAGGGGAAAAACAGCATTAAATTGCTTTCCCTTTCTGCTTCTGGTGGGCTTTTCTAAAGCATCCATAAAGAGTTGGATGCTTTAGAAAAAAAGAGTCATAAAGAGTGGGTCTATTTCCACATGTCTTAAATCTCAGCTCGTCCTATGACTTACTTTACTCAATAGAATACAATGGGAGTGATGTGTGCCATTTACAAGGCTGTGTCTCAAAAAGCCTTAAGTATTTCTGTTCTCCCTCTTGCCCCTCTGCTTCAGCATGGGAACAAGCCCAGGCTGGCCTTCTGGAGAAACCATGTGGAGCATAGCCAAGTCAAGTAGTTGTCCCAGCTGAAGCCCCAGATGTATGAGAGGGCCCAGCCAAAATCAGCAAAGTCACCTGGCTGACTCAGAGTTGACCTTAGATGCATGAGCCCTGCTGAGCTCAGCTCTGAGCTACAGAACTAGCAGACCCACAGAGCTGGAAGCAAAAACAAATATTCACTGATGTATATCACTGGGGTATCATGGTTCTTCATGCAGCACTGTTGTGACAATAGATAAATGATTCAGAAATTGGTACCCGAAGTTCAGCGCTGCCATAACAAAAACCTAAAATATGTGACATTGGCTTTGGAGACTGGAGAACAGGAAGAAACTAGAAAAATCAGCAAGGAAACTGCTATAACAGACTGGGAAAATGAAATCCATGTCGTGCAGTGGCAAAACAATTGGTAAAACTCTCACTCATGGCAATTTGGAAGTTTGGAAAAACCTCTGGACCTGAGCAAGATGATTTCCAGGGCAAAATGCTCAGTGTCAGCTGACTGCTTCTAGGTGCGTATGATAAAGTATTGCAAGAAAGAGATGAGCTAAAGAAAAACTGATATGATTGCAAGTATAATTTAAAAGGAATATGAAGAGGCTAGAACTCGCTGAGTTGAAAAATAAAACAGCTTCTCATCTGTAGCCTCTCCAGGTGATAAAGATTCTCAAAGTAAAATAAGGCCTGAGAACAAAGATAAAATCAAGGATGTGGCTCTAAGACCTTTTGTTAAAACCACTGAAAGAATTAAGACAGTGCCTAGTAGACCCTCTCTTAAGAACCTTAAAGACATTGCCCCATAGATACTTAATCCCTAAGAAGCAATAAATAAGTATTCAGGGGCACATCTCAAAAATAATCATGAATGGGGCTTTTATTTAATGAAGTGACCTTAAATCAAAATCATAAGAAGCCTACAATGTTTTCAAGGGAGTTGCATCGGATCAAGCGTCACTAACTTGAACTAAAAGTGAATGAGGTTCCTCAAAAAGAAAAAGATCTCGGGGCCCCAGTGTTCTTAAGGCAGGTTGAAAAAAATGCTTAAAGAGCATATTTTCCACTGCCCTCTTTAGAACTGACCAAAAATGATAGAAAAGGAAGTATGTCTCAGAGGACAAAGCCAAGGAACAGTGTTCCCTGGGGAGTAACTCCAAAGAGTAGAAGCAGAGCCTAATCAAGGAACAATCCTCACTCCAATAGGATCTGTAAGCATTTCCCCAGGAGTATTTCAGAACTGTCATCAACCAGTGGCCTTCATGGGCCTCCCCTTTTTGAACAGGAGTATTTATTGTAATTATCCTGTCCCTATTTTGACACTGTATTTGAAGGGGGAGGGTGCAGGGTGATGGGAGTAGATAACGTGTCTTTTCATTCAAAGATCTTCAGAGCAAAAGGAGGTTCATCTTAGAAACCACTAAATGGTTATAATGTAGACATTAAATGGCCCAAGTCTATCTCTGGGGGCAGTGGGACTATTGACTTTGCAACTGGCAGAACCTTCACACTGGTTCCCCCACCTCTAGAGTAAGGGCTATTATGGTAGGAAGAACAAAGTGAAAGCCTCTGAAACTGAAAGATAATGCATCACTAACAATATTGAATTCTACAGGGCATCAGAGTTTATTACCACCATCAAAAACCTGAAGATACAAGAACACTGAGCCTAATCCTATCATGATCCAATTCACCTGCCCGACCTCTATAAAAATGAGATGGATGGTGGCAGATAATGGTGGGCTACCATAACTTAACTAGAGAACATCCCAAATCACAGCTGCTATGTTAATGTTGTATCTTTACAAGAAAAATACAGCACATACTCTGTCACTTAGCATTACTAGCGCCTAGGAATTTGGTGAAAGCTTTCTTAACAACCATCATCTGTAGCAAGGGTCAAAAGACATTTACTGTTACACAGAAAGACCAACAGTACTGTCTAGCCTCATGGCGAAGTTAATTCTACTCTTCCTCATAATGTGATCCCCAGGGATCCTGACCATGCTGATATTTCACCCTGCTCCAGCACATAAATAAAAGTATGCTAATTGGATCTGCAGGAAGCGGCAACTACACTGGGCGCTTTAGTACAGAGATTCTCAAACTGTTTTTGAGCTCAGGGTCCTCTTTACATTCTTAAAAATGATTGAAGATGCCAAAGAGTTTATGTGGGTTATATCTTCCAATGGCTACCATATTAGGAATTAAAATTTAAGATATCTTTAAAACATTTATTAATTCCTTGACAGATAATAAAACCAATACATGATAACATAAAAGACGGATTTTTATTAACAACAACCGTATTTTCCAAACCAAAAATCAATTAGTGAAAAGAGTGGCATTGTTTTACAGTTTTGAGAATATCTGTCTTGAGAGAAAACAGCTGGATTCTCCTATCTGTCTCTACATTCAATATGTTGTTTTGGTTAAAGTCTAAAGTTTATGAAGAAAATTTGACCTCACACATATATGTAGTTGGAAAAGAGAGGGGTATTTTGATAGACTTTTCAAATAATTGTGGATATTCTTCTTTTATACTATACAAAAACACAGCAGATGGTAATTTCTTTAAAGTTAGTTGCAGTGCAAAATCTGAAACCATATCAATGAGATTTTTTTTACTCTGTGACATCAAAAATCTTGCACTTCAAATGAATCTTTCACTAGTGTATGAATTTGTAATATCATTGATCATTTGAAAAATATTGACTGAATTACGCAGATATTTTGAATATTGACACATTTCATTATACAATACCAAAAAACTAAAATTATTAATATCACTACCACTCTTACCGGAAAAATGTTGAATTGGGAGGCTTTCAAGATCAAGATGGGAGAAACAAGTTTTCCAAAATTCTAATTTTTAACTGAAAGACTAAATTTTATCATTATCAACAAATACTGTCAGTTACTTTCCTTGAACTGACAGACTTATTTTTTTCATTTTCAAGAAAATGTCTGACAAATACCCAAGTCTGAGTAACTGAAGTTTGTCTGTTAATCATCCTTTCAAACACAAGTTGTTCTCTTCTTAAAAGTCAGTCAACTGGCTAACTAGTTAGATTACTACCTCACATCTTACATCTAAAAACAAAATGTTTAGTGTTATCCAGGATATAGGGGAATAAGAATTCTCATAAACTGCTGGGGAGAGAGTAAACTGTACAATTTCCACTGGAAAATTTGGCAATGTGTATCAAAGACATTTACATGAGAAACTGACTCCTAAGGATTTTTCCTAAGGAAATAAGCAAAGAGGGAATGCATTCATACAACAGTGTTTGCAGAGGCATTGTTCACAAAAGTGAAAACTTAGAAACAATCTAAATGGCCAACATCAGTAAACTGACTAAATAAATTATGCTGCCTTCATGCAAGAGAGTCATTAAATATGATGATATTAACATACTAGAACATACTGTTAAGTAAATACAGTTGGTTACAAAACAAAGTGGGTTTTTTTCCCTTGTGATTTCTTTTTTGATACATTAGTTGTTTAGAAATATGTTACTTAATTCCCAAATATATGGAGATTTTCAGATAACATTCTATCACTGATGTCTCATTTAATTTTATTGTGGTCAGAAAAATACTCTGTATGATATCAAACAACTTTTTAAAAAGACTTGGTCTCTTGCCCAGTGTATGACTTATCTTGATGAAATTTATGTGAGCTTGAAAATAATGCAAATTCTGCTTTTATGTGGAATGTTTTATAAATGTCCATTAGGTCAAGTTGGTTGACAGTGTCGTTCAGCTCTTCTGTAAACTTACTGATTTTCTGTCAACTTGTTCTATCGGTTACTGAGAGAAAATTGTTGAAGTCTCCAACTACAACTGTGGATTTGTTTTTTTCCCCTTTCAGTTCTGTCAGTTATTTCTTCATGTATTTTGAAGTTCTATTACTGGGTGCATACACATTCAGAATCATGATGTCTTCTTGATGAATTGCTCCTTTTATTATTATAAAATGTCTCCTTTTATTCCTGGTCATATTCTTTATTTTAAAGTCTGTCTGATACTAATATAGCCACTCTAGTTTTCTCATTAATGTTTACAGGGTATACTTCTTCCATCTTTTATTTTTACCCTATCCGTGTCTTTATATTTATAAATTTATTTATTTATTTATGGCTGCATTGGGTCTTCGTTGCTGCATGTGGGCTTTCTCTAGTTGTAGCAAGTGGGGGTTACTCTTCATTGTGGTGTGAGGGCTTCTCATTGCAGTGGCTTCTCTTGTTGCAGAGTGTGGGTCCTAGGTGCGCGAGTTTCAGTAGTTGTGGTATGCGGGCTTCAGTAGTTGTGGCTCATGGGCTCTGGAGCACAGGCTTGGTAGTTGTGGCACATGGGCTTTGTTGCTCCACAGCGTGTGGGATCTTCCCGGACCAGGGCTTGAACCTGCTTCCCCTGAATTGGCAGGCGGATTCTTAACCACTGTGCCACAAGGAAACCCTGTCTTTATATTTAAAGTCTATTTCTTATAGATAACATATAATTGGGTCTTGCTCTCTTTTCTAGTCTGACAATCTCTAATTTTTGCCTTTTAATTGGAGTATTTAGACCATTTATACTTAACGCGGTTATCAATATGATTACCTTTAACTCTACTTTCTTGCTACTAGATATTTATTTGTCCCATATGTTGTTCTTCTTTTTCTCCCCTCTTATTCTGCCTTCTTTCAGATTAACTGATTTCTTTTCTTAAGAATTTCATTTTACCTCCATTATTGGCTTATAGTTGTACCTCTGTGTTATGTTGTTAGGAGTTGCTTTAGAGTTGTAATGTGCATTTTTAACTTACCACAGTCTATAAATATACCACTGGGATCAAGTAGCAGACATAAAAATAACTTTATCTTTTATTTTTTATCTGTGTGTTCTTTTTTCTTACAATTATGAATGACTTGTTTAGCTAAATATGTAAAACATTTTTTAAAAAACAATTTCTAACCATTTCTTAAGTACCTGTTTTGATTCCATAACAAAAGATAGAAACATAGCAAGTTTCTGAATTCCCAGCTACACTGGTTGAGAACCAAAGTCAAAGCCAGGGCTTTTTACAGTCCAAGGAATTATCTTGAAGGAAATACTCCTGGGGGGTAGTAGTATTTGTGTTCCTTCAAGAAAATCCCAAACTATAGCCTCTCAATTTACTGCTTTCTATTACATGTATGTCACTGACACATCACGAAGACCAAAACCAAATTATCTGTGTCATTAAAAAATAAAAACATGGTTTCTCTACTCTCATTTTTGGGTTTACGCTATAATTCATCATGACTCAAGTATATCAAATGCCCAATATATGTATGAGATAAGCAGTATTAATAATGGTTAATTAACATAGATATTCCTGGTTAACCTTTTCAATTACTTGAAACAAAATTAAGTATTTGCATTAAGTGTATGCAGAGACAGATAAATTATTTTGTTGAAGAACTCAAATGTTTCTCCAAGGCAAGAATTCTATATTATTTATTATCCTTCCAAAGTCATCCAATATCATTTTCTAGTTGATAAAACCAGATCAGAAATTTGTCATACACAAGGAGAGGAGGGGTGAGACTCCTATTGTTGCTTCTAATTACACGTGAAGATAAGTGACTTTTATGAAACTAAACATATTCAAAACAAAGTTTCCTTTATGACCCACAAGTCCTCAGACCAACTTCATCCATTTGACGTATTAAGTTAACACCTTAAGTGAGTCACTGTATTTTATAAATTAATTGGTCATCCAGCCTCATGTGATTAAAGTTAATCTTACTGGTAATGTTTCAAAATTCTGATTACTGCCCTACTCCTCCTTTTCTCAGAGCAATTTAAAGATTGTTTTCTGTATCAGTTGCTCTGCTCCATCTTGATAGTTAATAACACAGAATCTCAAACCATGTAATCTAAGTTCAGCCATGGGACCACCTCCTTTGTTAAATGGTCCTAAACTGAGTTCATTTTGATGCCTCAGTAAGAAAAGCTGGCTATGATGGGATCCATGATTCTCTATAACAAACAGGGGTATTCCCTAGTGAAAATACTATGTTCCAAAAGTTTGCTGCATTTTCCCATAGTAGTGGTATTTAAAACTGTGGCCAGTTTCCTAAGCCAGATCACAAGAATCTGCTTAACTGAACATAAACCAAAATTTTTTAAAAGTATATATGCAATAAAAAGAATAAAACATTGTTATAATGATGCTAGCTCTTAAATATATTGAGGGAGACAAATTCAATTTGTAAATATTGTCTATTCATCTTAAGTGCAAGTGTTGAATAATGAAATTTCTTTTCTTTTAAATTACAAGCAACTTTTAAAAAATATTTAACATCAGTTTTAAGCTGAACACTGCTTTTTTGTTATCCACATAATCTTCATATGTACTGTGGATTCTGTGCCCTTATGTTTTCTACTTTTTATTTTATATTGGAGCATAGTTGATTTACAATGTTGTGTTAGTTTCAGGTGTACAGCAAAGTGATTAGTTATACATATATATATATATTCTTTTTCAGGTTCTTTTCCCACTTAGGTTATTACAGAATATTGAGTAGAGTTCCGTGTGCTATACAGTAGGTCCTTGTTGATCAGGTGTTGAAATTTCTAATTATAGAAAAATAAGAAGACAAATGGGGGCTCTTGTGAAAATACTTTTGTGACCTTTTGGACACATGCAAGAGATTCCAAAGGTCACGAAAAGTCTGTATTATGCATGTTAACCCTAGGAGTTTTGACTTTGTTTTTCTTAGAGGTGTTACCTAATAGAGAGGCTTAATTGATGCAATTTAATGGTACACTGATCATGCAAGTTATTCTTATTTATGATATTGGTTGTATGGCAGCTAATATTCTTTAAACCAAAGTTTTCTCTTAATTTTGAAACACTAATTTAAAAGTCATGTTAAATTAAGGACAAGGATTTTTAGCTGAATTCATATCCAATTACAGTATATATAAATTATTCAAGCTCAGAAAGTCAAAATTAATGAAACCATATTTAAACCATGTGTATCAGAGGAAAACCCTTTAAAACATAGAAACAAAACTTCCCATGAAAAGGATATCAAAAAAAGCATCTATTGTATCTAGTATATAATTATGCTTTTTATAAAGATGACAGGAAGTTATTTCCTAATATACTGTTATTTTTTTTCTCTGACTTCTGTGGAAATAGATAATAAGGAACATGGAAGGCTGCCATCACTATTACTAATCAAGCATGTGTCAAATATGAAACTGGTTAAACTGGTTTATTACTTATAGCCATATTTCTTCCACAGTGAGTTATAGGCAATTCTTTAATGATTTTGCTATACCTTGACCCTCGAGATTTTTTTTAATTGAACTATAATTGATTTACAATATTGTGTTAGTTTCAGGTATACAGCAAAGTAATTCAGTTATACATATATTTTTTCCAATTCTTTTCCATTATAGGTTATTACAAAATATTGAATACAGTTCCCTATGCTATACAGTAAATCCTTGTTGTTTATTTATATATAGTGGTATATATCTGTTAATCCCATACTCCTAATTTATCCCTCCCCACCCCCAGAGATTTTAATTCCTGATAAACACAGTGAAGAAGATGTCCCAGTCATACTAAAATGAAATAAAAATCCTAAATTAGGTGGAGACCTATTTTCATGAGTTAAAGCAAAGACTTAAGTGAATTTAAGTTCTTGGTTTTTATCAAGATCGTCCTCTCTCTAGCCCTATCTTCTTGCCCAGCTGAAGTTAAAAGCTTTCTGGGTTTCTGATTTTTGTTAAAACCAGGAAACTTTGATCATGGAAGAAAAACAAAAGCCACCAAAACACATTACAGATTCAACTCAAAAAAGCAACGGTACGAATCTGAAGGGCTGCCAAACATGGAATTATTCTTCCCTGTCCTAAACCTCAAAAGGGTTCACGGTACCACATCTCAGAAGTCCCAGATGCTGATACCTGAAGGCTGAAATCTGGTCACATTCCAGGCATGGCAGTGCTGAGACCTCAGTGCCCACTGGAAGCTTTAGTTTCTGCTCTCTAGGAAGTTAATATTAAACCCTATGCTCTTAGGAGAGGCATTCTCTAATCTGGTTACATCTATTTCATCCTACCAGAAAAAGGCAACGGTTTGAAATGTGAATAATGACTATTGAAAACGCAGCCACACACAAAGTGAAAGATCATCCAAGCCCTTAAATAACTTTGCAATATGGCAGGTTCTTTTTTTTTTTTTTTATTAGAGTAGTGCCAATGTTATATAACTTTATTATTTTATGATCCTTTGAACCCAAAGACCTTGTCCTCCCTTGCTACATGAACCCATTAAACCCTTCCAACATCACTGGATTGGTGGCAAGTTTTCTTTCAGTATTGTTCCCCTGTGTATTTCTGATAGACGAAGTGAAACTGCTTATTCACTGGTGGTCACTGAGTTCATTGGCAAGGTGAGCTGGGTGGCAACTTAGTAGTGTAATATCTAGAGTTCTAGGAATGGCAGACATCAGAAAAAGCCACTCCCTATTGACTGGGTCAGGAATAGTGTGAGGAAAGAAAGGCACTCGTCTGGTATTGGGGGTGGGGGCAGGTGAGGTGCAGAATTTAAGGGGAATCAAAAAACATAGAAATTAGGATGAGTAATTTTTTTTTGGCTTCATTGGGTCTTAGTTGTGGCAGGTGGGATCTTTCGCTGCGGCACGCGGGCTTCTCTCTAGTTGTGGCGTGCAGGCTCAGTAGTTGCCACGCGCAGGCTTACTTCCCCGCAGCATGTGGAATCTTAGTTCCCCGACCAGGGCTCGAACCCACATACCCTGCATTGGAAGGCGGATTCTTAACCACTGGACCACCAGGGAAGTCCTGATAAATAATATTTTGACACAATCTTTTTAAAAACAAAATTTTTTGCTGGGATGGATTGGGAGTTTGGGATTAGTAGATGCAAACCATTCTATACAGAATGGATAAACAACAAGGTCCGACTGTATAGCACAGGGAACTATATTCAGTATCCCATGATAAACCATAATGGAAAAGAATATGAAAAAGAGTAGATTTATGTATATGTATAACTGAATTACTTTGCTGTACAGTAGAACTTGCAAATTGCAAATCAACTGTACTTCAATAAAATAAATTTTAAAAATAAAAATAAAAACATTAGTGCAGAAAATCCAGGATGAGCAAACTGTCAAAAATGTAAATACAGAATTGCACCTTGCACTTGAACGGTTCAGCTTCACTCACCTCATCCTAATCCTGGCTTTTCTGTACTGACTCAGTGATCCCAGAAATTCCACACTTCAGGAGCCCCTCTTTTTAAAGCATTGTCTGCAATTAACATGCAGATCTCCCAGAGGGAGCAGCATATTAAATCCCAGCAAATATACCCTAATGTTCATTAGTCTACTGAATACCTCCCAAAAACCAGATTGTGGGGCTGGAAAGAAAACAAGAAATTACTGGTGCTGGGTCTTCAACAGACAGTAAATGGCGAGTTAAAGCCTGTTCTGTTGCTGATGGTCCAGGACCAAAGCCAACAGTTTTGGTTTTTCACTTCAAGATTTAGACATCATTTGTTGTATATTCTAGATCCTGGACATAAGGAGGCGCTGCCAGGCCATAGATGAAGGCTCAGAGTTAATTTCTGCTTTTAACTTCCAAAACTCACTAGGATCTGCTATAGCCCTGAGGAGAAAAGGAAAGGATTTTTCTCAGCAGACACATTCGGCATTTATAGATTTTGAAGCTGCTGTGAATGTATCTAACTACAGAGGATTTGTAAAAAAAAAAACTCATCCAATCCAAGAGGACCTGTAGAAACTTTCTTTGGGCCACAGGGTAAGTAATATGCAAAGCTAGAATTAAAATATTTAATAATATCAATAATAATAAACTTATCAGTTTTCTCCATCATAGCCATCTTTTGCAATCAAGATAATTTTTAAGATTAGTTACCATATTTTATATGAATCTGAATGCCCTTAAAATTTTAAAGATACTTATCTTTAGTTACACATTCAGTATACTTTCTTAAGCAATGGTAGACAGTATCTTGGGCCACCAATGTCAAAAAACATGCAACGAATAAGAATTTAGTCAAAACAGCTTCAGTGGGATTCCCCCTCTACCTCTAGATATATATTCTCTCTCCTCCAAACAAAAGTGATAGTTTATCTTATTTGTTTCTGACTAAATCCAGTAAAACAAGTTTATATGTTAAAATATCAGATAATCTCTTCATTGCATTTGTGGGGATTTTTCTTCTTTTCAAAGTGTCTACAGATGAAAGAACATGCTGTTCATTTCTCAAACTTTTCTGTTTTCATTTTTCCTGATCTTACAAAAATAATACAAATGTACAAAGAATATATAAAATATAAATATTCTAAAACTAAAGGTTAATTTTAAGCTTTGATGCTGAAATGGAAGGAAAAAAGCTATTTTCCTAGAAGAGATTAAAGTGGTTAAATCAACCCTGGAAAACTCATAGACTGTCCCCAAAGTAAGTGAAATGGATGAAATCCGGTCATCCCAATAGGAATGCAATCGGTGGCAGTAAATCAAGATAGTAGGGAATTTAGCCTGTAACTTACAATCTTACAAAACTAAACTTTTAGACACAGCATAATTTTTGCAGGGCATAAGGCTTCATATTAGAAAGTTGCAGAATAATATAGAGCAAAATATGGGTACAAGTTCAGAGGGAAAAAGGAAGGAATGATCAGTTTCTTCTGTAGTGAGAGAAATTAACTTACACATCTATGCTTTATCTTTAGTTGGCTTAAAGAACTAGAGGCAAAATGTGTGCATAATATACAATTTTCTTGTGAAGTACATTGTGTGAAATGCAGAGGATATTTCAAGTTGATGAAAATGAAAATAAGGTATTTACGAAAATGTTAATAAATGTAATACACTAAGAGGTAAACTTTTAAAGTATAGGTGATCAAACCTCCAGAAAAATAATTTCTTAGAAAACAGTTAAATGGGGGCAGGAGAAACACCATTAAATTTAAAATTTGAGAAAGCCTTGGACAGTTTTTAATGTTGATTATTAAATCTCCTCTTCTGCTTTCTTATTCTAGAAACTTAGCTGGTTTCATATTGCTACCTACTAAACTTATCCATATCAAAAAATCACTAAACTAATTGCTCATCAGTTACTTATCAAAAGGTTTTTTTCTTTGCTTTTACACTATGTATTGATAAACATGAATGAATTTTTGGACAAATTCGAGCTCTATTTAGACGCATAAAACACAGCCTATTCCTTTGAGAGTCAACCTTGGAAATCCTGATTTTGCTTGGATAAATCCCTTAACAAACCTGTAAAATGGAAAGTTGGACCTCAGCTTACACAGGACTTAATTCCAGACTGAGTTTTAGATTTCTGCAGTCCCTATGTGGGCAATTTAATTAAAAAAAGAGTAGGCTCTTTGAAATTATCTTCTATATCAATCTTTGCCAGAAATTTTTCTCTACATCTTGAGAACATACAAGGTTCTAGTACCATTATAAAACAAACAAACAAAAAATTCTATTTACTGAACGCTGGAGTTTGAAAAATTAGCATTAGTCTTCTTTTTTCTTTACAGTTTGAAAAATATTAACTCCTTGTGAGTGGGTAAATTTACACACTAATGTATCAGGTTACGAATATGTCCTCATAATTGTTACAAACAAAACTATAAGCACACCAGAAGATTATTTTATTTATTTATAAAATTATCAAGTAACTTTCCAGATTCTTTTTTCAAAGAAATCAAAGGGGAGAAATATTGAGGAAATATAAATGCGAATTGCACTATAACCATTGAGGTAAGCAGATGAGTTGCTCACAGTTTGAAATGTTGACCTGTTCAATCGTAATTAATTGTAAAATCATTTTCCTTCAACTAGGACATTTTCAAAACAAAACTAAATACAGTCCTGTTACTCAACTCAAAAACATTAAATGAGAAAATGCAGAATGTGCTCAAAATTTTTAAATAGCTCCATCAGCTTTGTAGAGTATATAAATAAAAATTAAATATAAGTGTATTTCAGGAATAAATAAAAGCTACATAGACAATTACACTGAAAAGGAAATGGAAAGATATTGATACCTTTATCTCACCAAGCCTATTATAACTGACCATTCCTGAATTGATGGAGAACAGATTTTATGGATTAAATATTTTTAGCTTTTAATATCATGCTAAACTATTCCAGATGACATCAGATTTCTAATAGGAAATACTAGATTCTTAAGAAAATAAGCAAGATATTTAGGAAGAAAATATAGAATTTCAGATTCTTTAATTTGTTTCTAATCCATTACATATATATGGGAAAAACTGTTGAACTCATAAATTTCATGTCCTCTTCATGCTGGTCTGATGTAAAGTTAACATGGTGCAGGATACAAAAATTGATATTAAGAAAATAAATACATGTGCACAAGTTATATGATATGATACTCTGTAACATTCTTATTACAACCAAGTGTGTTATTGATTCTACAAAAGAAAATTAAATCACTGAATAAGTACATTGAAAGTTTAGCAATTGAGTAAATGTTTCATTTTGAAAATATTTCAAATGTGAAACTTATGAGTGTCATATTTATAACTACATATTGAAAATTGCCTTCTTATAATACTTAACTTCCTGCCTACCTTGGATAAGCTACAGGTTTTAAGAAATATAATGAGATTATTGTCAGTGGGGAAATTCGGAAGTAACAAACTCACTTGCCTAATATAACACTCCTACAAGCCGTTAATAGTATCAATGATTAATTTTCCCTTAGCCACTGAATCAAAATGTTTGATTAATGGTTCACCTTGCAAATCAAAAGTAAATATCTAAATAGCATTACATTTATATCAGTTCTCTTATTTTGTAACCAATAACCGTATACTGTGAATTCATTTTCTCTAATATAATAAAATGCCTGTCTTATTTATAATATTTGTCATCTGGGGGTAATGTTTTTAATGACATCTGTATCTTTACCCTGTTAATTGAGTGAATTAAATTATGCAACACAAACAACATTAAATTTATCCAGGAACTAGTTAATGCTGAATGGAAATTGTCTATATTCTAAAGCATTAGGAGATCTTAGTACCCAGGATTTCAGTCTATCACTTGAAGACTTTCTGTAGTCTTTTTGGAATAAAAGTAATAAAATTATTCCCTCCGCATCTGAAAATTCTTTACAGCCACTGCTCTTGCTAATCTTTGACAGAATTTAAAAAATAAAAATAAAAAACCATTAATCAAAAAATGCAGCCTAATCAATAATGCAGCAAAAGTGAGTGCCTATGAAATTTGTGCCCTTTTATGTTTCTTGGGGAGGGAGGGGATTGGTTTTCTCTGTATCTAACACGGGTTTTTTATCTGACTTATTATATGCACCCTTCTGTGTGTATTTATAGTATATAAAACTGCTCACATGAATAGATAATAATTCTCTCTGCCTTTAAGTTGTAGAAAGCTGAAAGTATTTTACTCGCATTATCTCCTGAATCCTGTCTACCCCCTTGGGAATAAAGATGATAAAGAAGGCTCTTTCAGCAACGACAATAGTGTTTTTTTTTTTCGAAAGCATAACTTGTGAGAGCTGGGTCTTCACTTGATATTTGAAGATAAACAATAGTTGATTTATATTCGCTGCTGACTTTTGAGAGGGAACATCAAGAGTAAGGGCTCTGGAGCCAGACTCCCTGGGTCTAGACCCTGGCTTTAGCACTTACTAGCTGGATGAATTTAGAGAAATCACTTCATTTTTCTATAGCTCAGTTGTCCTTATCTGAGGAATGAATAACAGGGGAATGGATGATAATAATTATATCTGCTTTGTTGATTCATTGAGGGAATAAATGAGTTTAAGCTGTGAACAGCTTAAGACAGGCAGTGACTCGCATTTTAAATGATTACATGCTTTTCGTGAATTTATGTTTATTCACATCAGAGTGGTAGTTTTATTTTCCCAATTTTGCAAAGACTGGCTATCAAGCTTTACCTTTGTTATCGTTTATCTTTAATACCTTATCGTGGCCGACGACAGTAACTGGGAACTCCGACTTTTATTTCAGATCTTTTCTCTTTCCTTTGCAACGAATTCATCTATTTAATAAGTCTTACCGTGAAAAACATTGGTAAGTAGTAATTCACTTGTGCTTTTTTTTTTTTTTAACATCTTTATTGGACTATAATTCCTTTACAATGTTGGGTTAGTTTCTGCTGTATAACAAAGTGAATCAGCTATATGCATACGTAAATCCCCATATCCCCTCCTTCTTGCATCTCCCTCCCACCCTCCTTATCCCACCCCTGTAGGTGGTCGCAAAGCACGGAGCTGATCTCCCTGTGCCATGCAGCTGTTTCCCACTAGCTATCTACTTTACATTTGGTAGTGCATATATGTCCATGTTACTCTCACACTTCATCCCAGCTTACCCTTCCCCCTCCACATGTCCTCAAGTCCATTCTCTACATTTCTGTCTTTATTCCTTTCCGCCCCTAGTTTAATCAGAACCTTTTTTTTTTTTAGATTCCATATATATGTGTTAGCATACAGTATTTGATCTTCTCTTTCTGACTTACTTCACTTTGTATGACAGACTCTAGGTCCATCCACCTCACTACAAATAACTCAATTTCGTTTCTTTTTAAGGCTGAGTAATATTCCATCATATATATGTGCCACATCTTCTTTATCCATTCATCTGTCGATGGACACTTATGTTGCTTCCATGCCCTGGCTATTGTAAATAGTGCTGCAGTGAACATTGTGGTACATGACTCTTTTTGAATTATGGTTTTCTCAGGGTATATGCCCAGTAGTGGGATTGTTGGGTCATATGGTAGTTCTATTTTTAGTTTTTTAAGGAACCTCCATACTCTTCTCCATAGTGGCTGTATCAATTTACATTCCCACCACGAGAGCAAGAGGGTTCCCTTTCTTCCACACCCTCTCCAGCATTTGTTGTTTGTAGATTTTCTGATGATGCCCATTCTAACTGGTGTGAGGTGATACCTCATTGTAGTTTTGATTTGCATTTCTCTAATGATTAGTGATGTTGAGCATTCTTTCATGTGTTTGTTGGCAATCTGTATATCTTCTTTGGAGAAATGTCTATTTAGGTCTTCTGCCCATTTTTGGATTGGGTTGTTTGTTTATTTGATATTGAGCTGCATGAGCTGCTTGAGGAGACAAAATACCTGTATGCAGAAAACTATAAGACACTGATGAAAGAAATTAAAGATGATACAAACAGATGGAGAGAGATATACCATGTCCTTGGATTGGAAGAATCAACATTGTGAAAATGACTATACTACCCAAAGCAATCTACAAATTCAGTGCAATCCTTATCAAACTACCAATGACATTTTTCACAGAACTAGAACAAAAAATTGCACAATTTGTATGGAACACAAAAGACCCTGAATAGCCAAAGCGATCTTGAGAAAGAAAAACGGAGTTGGAAGAATTAGGCTCCCGGACTTCAGACTATACTACAAATCTACAGTAATCAAGACAGTATGGTACTGGCACAAAAACAGAAATATAGATCAGTGGAACAGGATAGAGAGCCCAGAATAAACCCATGCACATATGGTCACCTTGCCTTTGATAAAGGAGGCAAGAGTATACAATGGAGAAAAGACAGCCTCTTCAATAAGTGGTGCTGGGAAAACTGCACAGCGACATGTAAAAGAATGAAATTAGAACATTTCCTAACACCATACACAAAAATAAACTCAAAATGGATTAAAGACCTAAATGTAAGGCCAGACTCTATAAAACTCTTAGAGGAAAACATAGGCAGAACACTCTATGACATAAATCACAGCAAGATCCTTTTTGACCCACCTCCTAGAGAAATGGAAATAAAACAAAAATAAACAAATGGGACCTAATGAAACTTAAAAGCTTTTGCACAGCAAAGGAAACCATGAAAAAGACAAGCCTCAGAATGGGAGAAAACATTCACTTGTGTTTTTGCCTTTACATGTCTATCAGCTGGATTGGAGATAAGATGACTATCAATTTGTGATAAAAAATAAAGATGCCTGATCCTAACATCTCATTAACAAATGTGGTTATTGTTAAGGAATGTAAATTTTTATGTTATCTTATTCACATTTTATGAAAAATTCCAGTTTAGGATTAGGGTTTTTCAAGGCATGAGATATCTGCCAATAAATGGTCAAAATGGAAAAGTATAGTCCCTTGTCAAATAATATGCCAAAATAACATTTATTTGAAAAGTATCACATGGGAATAAAATGTTCATTCATTTATTCACTCAAGAAATATTATTAGTTATCTATTATTTGCTAGAATAAACTAGAATTCAAAGCAGTTTCTATAGGAGTGGTGAAAATTTATTATAGTATTTAGGAACAATTTCGTGAACCCAAATTAAACCTTTTCTTTCTCACCAAGGAGTCAATCTACAAGTCTATGAAAATAACATTCTATTTTTTTTTCAACCCTTATAAAGCTGTCACAGGCCTATAAAAACAGCTATGGCTCCCTACACCAAAAAGTCAGTCTTGGACTTCCCTGGTGGTGCAGTGGTTAAGAATCATGCCTGCCAATACAGGGGACAGGGGTTCAAGCCCTGGTCCAGGAAGATCTCACATGCTGTGGAGCAACTAAGCCTGTGTGCCACAACTACTGAGCTTGCGCTCTAGAGCCCACGAGCCACAACTACTGAGCCTGCGTGTTGCAACTACTGAAGCCTGTGCACCTAAAGCCTGTGCTCCACAACAACGGAAGCCACCACAATGAGAAGCTTGTGCACAGCAACAAAGAGTAGCCCCGGCTAGCCACAACTGGAGAAAGCCTGCACACAGCAACAAAGACACAACGCAGCCAAAAAAAAAAGTCAGCCTTACAATCTTGCTAAGGAAGTCAAGAATAGGAATGGATACACAGGGTTCAGTAAGAGGTCCCTGGTCAACTTCACATAGTCTGAATCATCTAGCTGCTCATGTTGTTTTTTGTTTTGTTTTTGTTTTTTAACATCTTTACTGGAATATAATTGCTTTACAATGGTGTGTTAGTTTCTGCTTTATAACAAAGTGAATCAGCTATACATATACATATATCGCCATTTCTCCTCCCTCTTGCATCTCCCTCCCACCCTCCCTATCCCACCCCTCTAGGTGGTCACAAAGCACTGAGCTGATCTCCCTGTGCATGCAGCTGCTTCCCACTAGCTATCTATTTTACAATTGGTAGTGTATATAAGTCCATGCCACTCTCTCACTTCGTCCCAGCTTACCCTTCCCCCTCCCCTTGTCCTCAAGTCCATTCTCTACGTCTGCATCTTTATTCCTGTCCTGCCCCTAGGTTCTTCATAACCATTTTTTTTTTCAGATTCCATATATATGTGTTAGCATATGGTATTTGTTTTTCTCTTTCTGACTTATTTCACTCTGTATGACAGACTGTAGGTAATTGAAGTATAGTTGATTTATAACATTATATTAATTTCAGGTGTACAGCATAATGATTCATTATTTTTATAAATTATACTCCACTTTAAGTTACCACAAAATAATGGCTATATTTCCCTGTGCTCTACAATATATCCTTGTCATTTATTTATTTTATACATAGTATTAATAGTTTATATCTCTTAATCCCATACCACTAATTTGCCCCTCCCCTCTTTTCTCTCCCCACTAGTAACCACTAGTTTGTTCTCTATAGCTGTGGTTCTGTTTCAGTTTCATTATGTATATTCATTTATGTTATTTTTTAGATTCCACATAACGTGATAACATAGAGTATTTGTCTTTCTCTGTCTGACTTATTTCACTAAGCATAATACCCTCTAGGTCCATCCATGTTGTTGCAAATGACAGAAATTATTCTTTTTTATGGCTGAGTAATAGTCCATTGTATATATTTACCATATAACTGTTTATGTTTTTAATGTCTTCTGCTATTTCAGTGAAACAGAATAGATAATTGCAGTCTACTCCTTCCCCCGCCCCCTGAGGAAATACACAGGGAAAAGGGATGTCTTACAAATCTGTAATTGCAATGCAAAATTCCACCAAGTTTCTTTAAGAATCACAGGGCATTCCCTGTCTTCCTGAACTAAATAAAGCCTGCCTTGGGAAGCAATTGAATACCAGGATTCTGCTTCTACATTGCTCAGTTACCCAGGCAACTGAAGCTTTTGCAGCCAAGTCTCTGATGAGTCCCTCAAAAGCAGTCTTCTTAGCCAGTATGAGAACAGTTCTTTTGAGTCATACTATTAAATCCTCTATACAAGCAGAGGTCTGGTTAATGTTCTGGAGACTGAGAAGAGAAACAAAGACCCTCTTTATTCCAGAAAAAAAAGAGATTTAAAAAAACTTCACCAATATATTTTATACTTGAGTAATTGTCAAACCCTTGGGACAAAAAATTTTGAAGACTTCCATTGCTGGTTAAAATAATATTTATTACAGTATTATTTAAATAAGCATAAATACAAAATTAGATTATATATTTTAGCTTATCTACAGCTTTAGAAACAAACACATCTAAAATTTTAGTGCCAACAAAAAACCAAATCTCTGGCATTCATTTAATGTGATAAATCATGTTTTGCTAAAAATAAATCCACTGCCCACAACGTGAATATAGTTCTGATGTTATGGTGGAGAACATTTTTTAAGATCAGCATCCCCAAACTACTATGTGCTGTGTAATGAATCCACACGCCCATCTACCCTCTAGATAAACTGTTATCAAACCCTAGAGTTCTGAAGTCAGGCTCCCTAGGTTCAAATCCCAGGGCTGCCACTTCCTGAGTTCTGAATGTGGGACCACTGGCAAGTTGCTTAACATCTCGGTGTTTCAGTTTCATAGGGCTGTGGTGAGGCTTACTAGAGTTGATAAATGCAAAGTGCCTCGTGTATAGTAAGCACTCAATTAATATTATTATATCTTTCATTAACTCAAGCTCCACTTAGTAAGCCTGCAAGAACTCAAGCCTCAGTCCAACAGACACACCAGACTATGAGGAACGGAATTTCTACTTCCTCAGGAAAACAGGAACTGAATTCAAACGAGGCTTTTTGCATAAAGTTGGGGCCAGCTTTGCACACAGAAAACTGAAGGCTACAGTTACCACTGGAAACAAGCTGCTCTCTTGGAAAACGGACAAAGACACACCTACCACCAGGTCCTGCTCATTGGCTCCTAGGACTGGGACTGTAATTTCCACAACATGCAAGCCCTGGAGAAAAACTGCTTCTCAGCTGAGGTCACCTGCATCATCGTTTTCTCCTTTCTACCAAATTATTACCATCCACATATAAGTATCACTTAATATTATATATATATGTTTTTCCATCTTTATTAAGATACAATTGACATGTAACATTGTGTAAGTTTAGGGTGTACAATGTTATGATTTGATCCACTTATATATTGCAAAATGATTAAAACCATAGCTAACACCTCCCACACATCACATAGCTATCATTGCTTTTTGTGGTGAGATATTTAAGATCTACTCTCTTAGCAACTTTCAAGTATATAGTAGCTATAATTACCACGTTGTAAAATAGATCACCAGAACTTGTATATCTTATAACTGGAAGTTTGTATCCTTTGACAAACATCTCCCCATTTCCCCTTGCCCCTTCCCTGCCCCGCTCCCCCAACCTCAGGCAATCACCAATCTGTTCTGTTTCTTTGAGTTTGGTGTTTTTAGAGTCCACATACAAGTGCTATTATACAGTGTTTGTCTTTCTTCATCTGACTTATTTCACTTAGCACAGTGCCTTCAAGGTCCATCCATGTTGTCACAAATGGCAGAATTTCCTTCTTTTTATGGCTGAACAATATTTCATTGTATGTGTGTGTGATACCACATTTTCTTTACTTATTCCTGTATCAATGGACACTTAGGTCGTTTCTATGCCTTGGCTATTATAAATAATACTGCAATGAACATGGCTGTGCAGAAATCTCTTCGAGATAGTGGTTTTGTTTCCTTTGGATATATACCAAGAAGTGGAATTGCTGGATCATATGGTAGTTCTATTTTTAATCTTTTGAGGAACTTCCATACTTTTTTCCATAGTCGCTGCACCGATTTTACATTCACACCAACAGCGCACAAGAGTTCCCTTTTCTCCACATCATCTCCAAGACTCATCATCTCCTGTCATTTTGGTGACAACTATTTTAACAGGTGTGAGATGATATCTCATTGTGGTTTTGATTTTCATTCTCCTGATGATTAGTGATGCTGAGCACTTTTTCACGTACCTGTTGGCCATTTGTATATCTTCTTTGGAAAAATGTCTATTCAGATCCTCTGTCCATTTTTTTTCATTGGATTGTTTAGGATTTTTTGTTATCAAGTTGTATGAGTTCTTTGTATATTTTGGATATCAACCCCTTATCAGATAGATGATTTGAAAATATTTTCTCTCATTTCATAAGTTACGATTTCATTTTGTTGATTGTTTCTTTTGCTGTGTGAAAGATTTTTAGATTCATACATTCCCACTTATTTATTTTTGCTTTTGTTGCTTGTGTTTTGGGGATCATATCCAAAAAATCATTGCCAAGACCAACATCAAGGAACTTTTTCTTTACATTTTCTTCCAGGAGTTTTATGGTTTTGAAACTTATGTTTAAGTCTTTAATCCATTTCAAGTTAATTTTTATAAGTGGTGTAAGATAGGGGTCCAATTTCATTTTTCTGCATGTGATTATCCCGTTTTCCCAA
The DNA here is from genome assembly GCF_028021215.1 of Eschrichtius robustus. NCBI lineage: Eukaryota > Metazoa > Chordata > Mammalia > Artiodactyla > Eschrichtiidae > Eschrichtius > Eschrichtius robustus. The sequence goes on along the minus strand of NC_090826.1, from coordinate 171,034,255 downwards.
CACCATTTATTGAAGAGCCTATCATTTCTCCGTTGAATATTCTTAGCTCTCTTGTAAATACCAGTTAACCATATATGTGAGGCTTTGTTTCTGGACTCTTGATTCTGTTCCATTGGTTTAGGTGTCTATTTTTTTCCCAGAACCAACTGTTTTGATTATGGTAGCTTAGTAGAATATTTTGAAATTAGGACGTGTGCTGCCTCCAGTTTTGTTCTTCTTTCTCAGGATTGCTTTGGTTACCATGAGGCTTACATAAAACATCTTATGAATGTAACAGAATATTTTATGGTGATAACCATTTAACTTTGATCAGTTACAAAAAACCTACCCTTTCACTCTCCCCACTTTTATGTTTTTAATGTCACCATTTATATCTTTTTATATTGTGTATCCACTAACAAATTATTGTAGCTATAGCTATTTTTAATACTTTTGTCCTTTAATCTTTATGCTAGAGTTAAGTAGTTAACACATTACCATTTTACAGTATAAGGGTATTCTGAATCTGACATTATGCTGACCTTTACTAGTGTGTTGTACATATATGTTTTCATTTTACTTTTAGTATCTTTTCATTTCAGCTTGAAGAATTTTCTTCCAGCATTTTTTGGTAAGGCAGGTTTAATGGTGAAGAATCCCCTCAGCTTTTGTTTATTAGGAAAGTCTTTATCTCACCTTCACTTTTAAAGGACAACTTTGCTGGGTAAAGTATTCTTGGTAGGCATTGTGTCTTTTTTTTTTTTTCAGTACTTTGAATTTATCATCCCATTCTCTCCTGGCTTGCAAGGTCTCTATTGAGAAATCCACTGATAACCTTATGAGGATTCCTTTGTATGAGAAAAAAATTTTTTTCTCTTGCTGCTTTTAAAATTCTCTCTGTTTTTGATTCGAGACAGTTTTATAATTATGTGTCTTGGAGAAGATGATTTTGGATTGAAATTTTGGAGTGACCTATTAGCTTCATGAATTTGGATGTCCAAATCTCTCCCCAGATTTAGGACATTCTCAGCCATTTTTTCTCTAAATAAGCTTTCTACCCCTTTCTCCCTCTCTTCTCCTTCTAGGACACCAATGATGATTCACCAGAAGTAAATAGATTCTTACAGGATAGAAATTCAACTTCAAATCCTCTCAGTCTGTAAATTGGATTGAAATGATCCAGCATTGCTAGTGCCCCCTAGATGCTTAGAAGAGGCAAAATGATATCTTCTCTGTAGGAAGATAAGATTAGCCTAGCCTCAAATTATTTATACAAAGAATTTTGCTATGCAATCTGCAGCACACAATCAAAAATAAGTAAACAAAAAAGAAGACAATATGACACGAACAAAAAACAGCAGGAAAAAAATCAGACAATATAAATAGATCAACAGGGACTCTAATTATTAGGTTTCCAGACACAGACTTTAAAATAAATATGCTAAAGACGTTTAAAGAAATAAAAGACATGAAAAATTCAGCAGAAAACTAAGAAAAATATGTATGCACATAAATTAAAAAATGTATATTCAAGAGCTAGAAAGTAAAATAATTGAAATGGATGGGTATAACAGCTGTTTAAATATATCTGGAAAAAAGAAGCAATAGACTAGCACATAAGTCAGAAGAAAATATTCAGAATAAAGCACAGAAAGATAAAAAGATGGAAAATACATAATTGGATAAGAGGTATATCGGATGCAGTGAGAAAGTTTAACATATGATTACTCAGAGAAGAAAAGGAGAGGAAGAATGAACAGAAGCAATACTTGATGAAATAATGGCTGATGAAAAACTGCAAATGAAATGAACTCCAAGCAGAAAAAAATAAAAAGAAAGCCACATTAAGTACATTATAATAAAGCTGATGAAAACCAAAGACAATGAGAATAGGTCACTGAGGAATTTTTGAGAATGAAAGGAAAAGGAAGGGAAAGAAAGAAAAGAAAAGATTGCCTTCAAAAAGGTTGGACAACCAGCTGATATTTCTATAAAAATAACAAAAGCCAGAAGACAAAAGGATACTATGTTTACCTTCTAAAAGAACATGACTGCCGACCAAGAATTTTACACCTGCTATAAAGACTTATTATGAGGCTATAGCAATTAAAACAGTGTGGTACCTATCCAAGGATACACAAATGACCAATGTAATAGAACAGAGTCATGAAACAGATCTATGTATATATGGACACTGGATTTGTGACAAAGGTGACACTGCAGAGCAGTAAAGTATCTTTTCAATAGATGGTACAGGGTCAATTAATTAGGCATATAGAAAAAGATAAAACTTAGCCCCAGCCTCACACTCTATGTATATATAAATTCCAGGAGAACTGTATATCTAAATGTGAATTGTCAAACAAATTTTTTGAAAATACCATAGGACAGTCTTTGTGCTCTTAAGGTAGAAAAGCTACTTGAACAGCACACAATAAACACCGACTGTGTAAAAGGGTAAAAACCTGATAACCTGAATGGCATTAAAATTAAGAATTCCTGTTTATCAAAGGACACGAACGATTAAGAGAGTGAAAAGGTAAGCACCAAGTGGGAAAAGATACTTTTAACACACACAATTAGAATGACCATAGTTGTTGACTGTAAAATGGTCACATTTGTTACCCCCTCCTTGTGTCCCAGCCATTACATTTGCATTCTAGCCAGCCAGAAAGAAGGGGGACAAATTTGCACACACAACTTCTCCATATATTCCATTTTCCAAAACTTATCACAAGGCCACATTGATCTTCAAGGGACACTGGGAATGTAGTCTTTATTCTGAGTATCTACGTGCCCAGCTAATATTCAGGGTTCTATTAATGAGGAGAAGAAGGAGAATGGATACTCTGCTATGTTCTTGATTAGAAAGATTCCTTCCAGTGAATTTAACAGTGATAAAGTCTGGGTAATTGACATGAATTTCCTAAGGCTCTGAAAAGTTTAAGTTCTTTCTCACGTTCTTATTTTTCTCTATGTTCCTTTACCAGATGCAAGGGCATTATAAACAATCTTGGGAAAACATATTTTTCACAACTGATAATTGTATCATTGATGTAGATTATAAACCAGTTGTTGCAAACGTACTGAGTCTGACAGATACTGATTTCTAGTTTGGGACATGCTCTTAAAAGAAGAAAATTGATGCTTAGATTATAATCTGCTTTAGCAGTCAGATTAGATTTCTTGAACTGATGTGTTTCATCTTTGGGTGTTTATCTCAAGAGCATGGAACTAGACCTGCATATTGGATGTCCTGAGAGTCTTCTGGTACTTTAATAAAACCAAATATATGAGAGATAATGTTAGGAGTTCTCAGGAATACTGTCTCTGGGTAGTCAAAGCAAAACCCTTAACCCCAAACATAAAATTCATGGAAATTTTTCTCAGAAACAAATACAAAGCTTCCTTTCATGAGATTATAAAACCAAAGTTCAAGACAAGTTCAAACATCTAATAAAATATATTTTAAAAACACATCATTTTGCTCACTTATGCCATGCTAAATATCAACTTGCAATATTTAAAATGACAAGGAAGGAGAAATTAAGGCAATCTAAATACTTGGAAAGCAAATAGAAAATGCATCAATTTTAAGAATGACATCCTTTTGATCTTTAAATATATATAATTTGTGAATATATGTTATGTAACAGTCAATCAGGTTGTATACTCATTGGTAGGCTAGGGTGTCTCAATGTCTGGGTTCGCTTCCTGGCTCTGCCACTTAACACTTGTTTGGGGCAAATTACTTACCTCTCTGGTTTTTAGTTTTCGCAACTAAAAGTAGGAAATAAAGGAATAGGTAACAAGAATATTAATTTCAAGTGATTATTTGGAGAATTCAATGACTCAGAACTAGTCTTATAAAGTGCTTGAAACAGTAATGATTAATGTTAGATATTATTATTACACAAATTCAAAGACTGATACCCAGGCCATATCTAAGGCCAATTAAATCAGAATCTTTAAGGGTGAGGCCCAGGCACAAAATCTCCCCAAGTAACTCCAATGTGTAGCCAAGGATTGTGGGGCTATGACCATGTATTATAATTTAAGCCTTCAGTTGGAAGGTTATATACTAATATGTTAGCAATCTTATTTCTAACTGCTAGAATTCCTAGGATTTTTATGTGTATGTATAGGGGGGTGCCTTTCTGTGGTTTCAATTTTTTTGTATTACATATATTACCACTTTATTAAAAATATTATTTTTAAAATATACTTATATGTAATATATAAGTACATGCACGTATATATCTGTATATAAGTATATATGTGTAATATATAAGCACATGCACTTATATATCTGTATATAAGTATATATGTGTATAAACACACTTATAGTTTATGTGCTAGATACCAACACAACATCCTTCCTCTCAAGAATTGTGCAACATTGAAATCAGATACACAGAGAGAAAATTGTAAAATAAGGCCCATGTCATAAACGCCAGAAGTGGGATTCAGGTAAAGCACTACAGGAGTTCAGAGAGAAACAGCACTTCAAGCCAGGGGGAGTCAGTATCAGCTTTGTGCAGCTTCTGGGTGAGAGGAAACATAGTCATTCTAGTTACAGAGACAACGTGAGCAGATAAGTGCACAGAGGTAAGAAAGAGAAGTTGAGGATAAGGGAAAAGCAGATAATTCAGTTTGACTGACACAAGAGGTGAAAAAAGGGCTGTGATAAAAAAAAAAAAAGGTCTGGAAAGAAAAGATGAAGAGAGTTCACTTGAACTTTAAATTAGTAGTTGAGGCTTTTCCTGTAGGCGATGGGAACAACATTTTTCTTTTTTTAATTTTTATTTTATATTGGAGGATAGCTGATTTACAATGTTGTGTTGGTTTCAGGTATACAGCAAAGTAATTCAGTTATACATATACATATATCCATTCTTTTCCAGATTCTTTTTAGGGTGGGAACAGTTTGAAGGATTCTGAGGCCGGAAATGGCATGACCAACTCTGTTCTTTGTAAAGATAATTCTGGAAACTTTGTGCAGGATGAACAAAAAGAAGACATGAACATCTGCAAGAACAGAGGTATGACAGAGAGTGGAGTGTCCTCATGCCACCTTTTAATTGTCTCCTTGCCTATTGAATACCCAGCCCTTGGTCTCTCCCCTTGCCATTATTTTTTTTTTAATTTGACACCTGTTCACCATCTTCTAATCTTGCCATCATCCTAGCAAATTCCACCATGCAAGTGGATTACCCATCCTGTAGCCCATGCTCCAATTCCTTGATTCCAATAACCTTCACCTGCATTTCATAGTAGCCACTCACTCTTACAATCCACCCTTTTCACCAGGAACCATTCCACCTCTGCAATCTGAAACCTCAATTGCCCACTCTTAGATATTTATTTCTTGTTCCTTATTCACCCTGATCTTGCTTTTTAATGTAAATTAAGCCATCCCTTCCGGTCCTCCCCAGCTCTTTACTTCAGAGCAGCTGTGCAAATTTTCACAACTCTCCTTCAGCCTGGCCTCATGGCTATATTTTCTCAATAGAAGGACCCTGACTTCTGAATGAAATAGAGACCACCATGGAGGGAGTCCCTCAACTTACTGGCCCTCAGCTACCAATTTACCTGCCTTTTATCTTCTCCCCTTTCCTACCTCAAGATGTTTTTCCTCCTAAACAAATGGATACTCTTATTCCCATTTTACATTCTAGGAAAACTGAGCTGAAGTCACATGCTCAAGGTCACCACAACCAATCTGTTGAGAAGCTCTTATAGGGAGCTAGGTCTCTCTGGTACCAACCCTCAGCCAGGGATATGGGAAACAAGGACCAATGAAATAAAGAACCCTACTCTGCTGGTTCTGCTAAGATTATGGAAACAACATAAACACAGCACACAAGTTCTCATTACGTGATAGCTTGTATTATAGGAGTGCCTCGGTGGCTTGGAAGCTGGTGATGTTACTGACAAAGTTAAGGAGGTCAAGAAGAAGAGATGATTTGGCATATGGATAATGAAGTGTTGAGTTTGAGGCTGATAAGACCTCTAGCTGGGAATGTTCAACAGACAATTAAGTACAGAGCTCTAGTGCTTAGGAAAACAATGAAGTGTGGAGATAAGATTTGGAGCCATTCATGGGGTGGAAACCATGACACAATCAAGTGAAAACATGGACTAAAAGAAGGAAAGAAGGCAGAGGATAGGGAAGCGGTAGAAAAAGAGATGCCAGTGAAGGAGACAGAGGACAAGTCACCAGAAAGATTGGAACAGCATCATGGAAGCCGAGGAAAGAGTTTAACTCATCAGTAAACTGGAGGCAGCCCACTGGATTTCTCTGTAACTTTCTTCCCATACACAAAAGGTAAATAATAACTTCTGACACTGTAATGTAGATCATGCTTTGCCTTGTTGCACGCATGATACCATACGCCAATATTTTGTACTTCATCCAAGAGTACTTTGCAAACTATAAAGCTCTACTCAGATTTACTATTATCACTTATGGTAGTCCCACAAAGTTGTCTTAAGATAATTCTATGATGGTTCAGCCTCTTGCGTGTATAATTCTCTAAATGGGACTAATTTATTATGCTAATGTCTTAAGAGGAAGGAAAAAACTGTCATTGATGAATCAATACCAATTTAAAATGTGTCATCATTTGACTTGAGCTGAGCTAATGGCCACATGTGCATTAGCATTGGAGGGTCCACTTGACACATAGTTTAAAAATAATAATAATAACCAACTTTAGAAAATGAAATTACCCTACTTACTGTAGTTTTGTGTCCCTGTTGCCCTATATTCAACAACTGGCTGAAGTCACTCCTCCACAAAGTTTTCATAGCCCCAATCTATCCCCTCTGCTTCTAAAATAATAACATTGGTATCACGCGTTTGACAAGACATCCCACTGTAGAACCTGCAGACTCAGTAGATTCAGATCATTTGCCAACTGGACAAGCCAAAGATGTGATAAAGTATTTTCAACAACTGAAGGAAGCAGGAAACCAAATCCGCATTGTGTTCATGGAAGATCTAAGGCTAAGCCACACACACACACACACACACACTGAACTAAAGCTCCATCAAAAGTTTCTTTTGCATCTCCTCTAATATTGGTGAGCACACATGGTAGGCATGTAAAACTCTTACTATTATGGAAAAACATAATAAAATCGTGTTAGTATTTTGAATTGCTCCTTTTCCTCCTATAATTTTCAATCACTTTCCCCCAAGTTAATGAGATTTCATTTTGTGTTTACAAAAAAAAAAAAATCCAAACAAAAGTACAATTCTTCGGTAGTCACCAAGGCTTAAACTGGACAGCAGAATCTCACATGCTCCAACTCCTGAACCATTTTGGAGTTAAGCTTTAAGGAGGAGATAGGAAAGGCACTTGAAATTTGGAAGGGGAAAATGACCTGGTGTCTGAGTAGAAGACGTGGAAAATAATAAGAACTTGCATTTTATGGCACTTCACTGTTTTCAAACCACTTTCACATGTATTATCTTATGTGATAACCCCCGCCTTAAATCTAAAAGGCAGGCAGGGCAGGTATCATTACCCCTACTTTATTGATAAGGAACTCAGGTGCAGAATGGTTTCATGAATTACTCAAGGTCATGCAGTTGTCTTAAATATAAATGCAGAGACCTGAATTAGAGCTTTGGACCCAAATTCTGCTTTTCCCTGCATTACAGAAGAAGTCAAGGAGAATGAAGTATTATTTTTTTTTTTAAAAAGGCACATACATTCATGAGGGGGGGTGGAGGGCTTATAAAAAGCCCTTTCAACCAAAATGCATGAAGTTTCATTTTCAGTTATGTATCCAGGGCATACGGCTATTTTTCAAAATGCTTAGCAAATTGATCTTTTCCTTTAAAATGCAACTGCCCTTGTATTAGTCATAGAGGTTTAATCATTAGTGAAGAATAAAATGACCCTATCTTTACCAAATGCCGTTGTAATCACTTGGGTAAATAGTCTGGAGCCATTTGTATTATTCCTTACAGGATAATGGGTTCGAAGTTGTAAAATCTGGAAATATTTTACCACAAGAATGCTGCTATAGGCATTCCCCATTTTGAACCTCAGCTGTCCCTGCCCACAGTTACATCTTGCAGGTCAAGAACTTCGTTTTATAATGATACATGTAGTGAACAAACCAATTCTGAAGCTACCCACACATGGCCTCATAGAGCTGGAATGGACCCCAGAGAGGTCACCTCCATCTCCCACTCCCTTCTCTTCTGATGGAGATACAACCCCTCTCCCATCAGCCCAGCTCCAATCAAGAATGTACTCTCTTCCTGGCTATGGTTACCCTACACTCTCTGCCCTTTCCAGTGGAGAGCCTGGCATCAGTAAAATTCACCAGGCTGACCCTGTGTGGGTTGCTGGTGGGGAGAAGGTAAGAGCGTCCCTTTCTTAAAGCACTTGGGGATCATAAATGTCAAGGTGACCACTATGAGAGATCAACAAAGTGGAAGACATCAATGTGTCTTTACAAACACTTACCATGCATTGATAACTGCTACTTGATCTAATTCTCTCAATATTCACCGATCTTGGTGTCTTATGGATAAAAAAAATGAGATTCACAAGGAGGAAAGGGAATTAATATGTGTTAAAACTTATGACACAATGAGCCCCTTATATTTTCTCCAGCATTTTAATAGAGGTTAAGTGATGTGTCTAGAAACACACAATTGATCAATAACCAATCCACCATTTGAGGTATGTCCAACGCCAAAGCCCATGTGTTTTCCGTTACGTGGAAGCTTTCCAAGCTTCAGTCATTCAAAACCACCTTCATGACTTTTGCTAAAATCTTATGCCATGTACTCTATTACTTACTTAGAGGCAGTATTGTTTAGTGGTTAGAACACAGTCCTGAAATCAACCTACCTAAGTTCCAACCCTGGTGTTGCCTCCTACTAGCTTTGTGACTTTGGGCAGCTGACTTGACTTACGCATCTTTCCTTGTGTTTAAAATGGGGGTGAATTCCTGGTATCTAGGAATAAAGAAAAAGTATTGAATAGTTGAATTTCCTTTTTCTAATTAAAATATATATTTAATCAATGTTTAATACAAAATTGGTGCCTACATGTATCCTCATGTTGAGGAAAAAAAATGTTGTAGCTGTTAATTTAATGAAAAAATTCTCTTGTGAATCCTTGAAAAAACAATAAGCAATATCTTTTAAAATAGTGTAACCAAAACAAAACACAAATATCAAGTAAAAATTTCCCCTTATAAAAATAATAATAAATAAATAAATAAAATGGGGGTGAATAATAGCACCTACTTCACAGAATTGTTTTGAGGATTAAATGAATTAACATATGTTAAAACACTATACTAAGTGGTCAAAGTTAACTTGCATTATTTCAGAATTTTCTTTAAATCAGGCTTTTGCTAGTTAAGGAAATGTATTAAAAAGGAGAGCTTTTATAACACAGCGGTGAGCCTATAAGTTTTATGTGATAGTTATATTTCAACAAACATTCAAATCAATACACAATATTTTAAAAAAAGGTGTTTGTTCATGTATCACCTAAAATCATTTTCCATATCCTGCTTTGGGAATACAGTTCCACATCAGGCTGTCTGTTATCCATAAAGAGAATATAGGAAGTTGAGTTTTTAAAGCTTAAAGGTAATCTTAGAGAAAGTTTTACGCTTCCTAGATATAGGGGAAATAAGATTAAAAAATAAAAAGATAGAAGTGGAATGTAATAGATCAGATGCCAAAACCCTCTAGCAAAGGAAAGAAAACACAATTTTTGCAAGACTTCTATTTCCATGGATCCAGCTGTCTCCTGTGGGGAGGACATCCTGAAAGAACACAAGTGGCCTTCAGAACAGACCTTAGGCCAATCTTCTGATGCTTGAGTTACAAAGAGGTCCTGTGTGAGGGAGCTACAAGGGGGACAGGAGCCCAGAAGAATTCATTGCAAGAACATAAGGGAAAAGGATGTAAGATAAAAAGCCTTTAGGCAAAGAAAACAGGGCGGAGCTGAAGGGAAATAAAGTTAGCCAAGAACAGAACTGAAACACTCGTCATGTGCCACAGATGTACAAGCAGAGGACACCAAAGCAAAGTAGCAAGAATTACTCAAGATGCTCAAGAATAAAACAAGAAACTCAAACATGAACCATGAGACCCTAGGATAGATGCACTGAAGGGATCCTGGAGATCATTCACCCAACGACCTCATGTCACAGAGGGAGAAAAGAAGGTCCAGGGGGAAAAGACTTATCCAAGATACTGAAGCACAGCCCAGTTCAAATCCAAGTTCATATCCAACATCCAAAATGCGACAGCAAAATAGAAACCCATTCTTTAATTAGAGGATAAAAGAGAATTCACTTAAGTGGGGAAGAAAAATATAAGACATGGCTCTTAAAGAGACAATCATTTAGTGTTCTTCATTTTAACTTTTTGAATCTCCAACATGAAATTTACAATAAGCCTTATTTACAATAAGCTCAATCTATAATTGAGCCTGTTCTCAATTGAGAACAGGCAATATAAAGGATAAAAGATAGAATTAAGGGAGCGGAGTCAAGATGGCAGTGTGGGAAGACGCAGAGTTCGTGTCTCCCCACAACTAGGGTGCCTGCCGGACACTAGTGGGGGAAACTCGATGCCCAAGGAGACAGGAGGAACCCCCAAGTGAATCAGTAGGACTTGGGGGGACTGGGGGGGGGAGGAAAAGTGGAGGCCAGACAGGAACGGCACCCCTGAGGGGTGGCTGAGAAGGGGGAGGGGTTCTCACCCCTGGAGGGACCCACAAGGGCTCAGATCAGGGGGGAGAACACCCAGCATTTCCCCTGCCCAATTGGCCTGGGAAGTCTGCCCGGCTCTCTGGCCGGGTCCTATGCCCTCAGAGGCCCCCTCCAGGCCACATTGGTCCTGGGGGCGTAGGAGGGAGGCCAGGGGGGAGAACAGGAGAGGCAGGTGGGAGGGGCCCTCCAGGACCTGGAGGAGAAGGAGAGGAGGGCATTTGCCCTGCCCACTTGAGCTCAGGAAGCCTGCTGAGCTCCCAGGTGGGATCCCCTGCCCTCTGAGACCAGAGGCACAGGCACTCTTGGCCCCTTCTGTTCTGTTGAGCCTAAGCCCCACCTCCCACACCCCCAGGGCCTTTTCCAGCCCTGTGAGTCCTGAGCATAGGCCCCCCCCCACCGCCCAAACCCCACCCCTGCTTAAGGCCCTCCCTCCATAGCCAAGGCCTTTTCCACCTTTTTTTTTTTTTCTCCTCCTCTTTTTTACTACTGTGGTTCTGTTTTACCTTCCAGTTGTTGTTTCATCTGTATTTTTATTTTTACATTCTTTCTAACATACCTGTTAGTTTCCTAGTCTAATTTTATTTTATTTTTTATTTTTATTTTTTTTTAATTAATAGATTTTACTTTTTTTTTTTAAGTATTTGTTTTTATTTATTTATTTATGGCTGTGTTGGGTCTTCGTTTCTGTGCGAGGGCTTTCTCTAGTTGTGGCAAGCGGGGGCCACTCTTCATCGCAGTGCATGGGCCTCTCACTGTCGTGGCCTCTCTTCTTGCGGAGCACAGGCTCCAGACGCACAGGCTCAGTAATTGTGGCTCATGGGCCCAGCTGCTCCGTGGCACGTGGGATCTTCCCAGACCAGGGCTCGAGCCCGTGTCCCCTGCATTGGCAGGCAGACTCTCAACCACTGCACCACCAAGGAAGCCCCTAATTTTATTTTTTACTTTGTTATTGTTCTCCTTTTTTCTTGTTTTTTTTTGCCACCCCACACAGCTTGCGGGATCTTGTTTCACGAGCTGGGGGTCTGGCTGAAGCTCCTGCAGTGGGAGCTCTGAGTCAGAACCACTGGACTAACAGAGACCCTCAGACCCCAGGGAATATTCATTGGAGTGAGGTCTCCCAGAGGTCTTCATCTCAACACCAAGACCCAGCTTTACCCAATAGCCTACAGACTCCAGTGTGGGAAGCCTCAGGCCAAACAACCAGTAAGATAGGAACACAATGCCACTCATCAAAAAAATAATAATAATAATAATAATAAGATGGCAAAAAAATTTGTCACAGATGAAGGAGCAAGGTAAAAACCTACAAGACCAAATAAATGGAAGAGGAAATAGGTAAGCTACCTGAAAAAGAATTCAGAGTAATGATAGTATAGATGATCCAGATCTCGGAAATAGAATGGAAGCATGGATTGAGAAAAGACAAGAAATGTTTAACAAGGATCTAGAAGAATAAAGAACAAACAAACAGAAATAAACAACACAATAATTGAAATGAAAAATACAATAGAAGGAATCAATAACAGAATAACTGAGGCAGAAGAACGAATAAGTGAGCTGGAAAACAAAATGGTGGAAATAACTGCCAAGGAGCAGAATAAAGAAGAAAGAATGAAAAGAATTGAACACATCTCAGAAACCTCTGGGACAACACTAAATGCACCAACATTCTACTTATAGGGGTCCCAGAAGAAGAATAGAGAAAGAAATGGTCTGAGAAAATATTTAAAGAGATTATAGTGGAAAACTCCCCTAACATGGGAAAGGAAATAGTCAATCAAGTCCAGGAAGCACAGAGAGTTCCATACAGGATAAATCCGAGGAGAAACACACCAAGACACATATTAATCAAGCTATCAAAAATTAAATAAAAAGAAAAAATATTAAAAGTAGCAGGGAAAAACAAAAAATTGCACACAAAGAAGTCCCCATAAGGTTATCAGCTGATTTTTCAGCAGAAACTCTGAAGGCCAGAAGGGAGTGGCAGGATATACTTAAAGTGATGAAACAGAAAAACCTGCAACCAAGATTACTCTACCCAGCAAGGATCTCATTCATATTCAACAGAGAAATTAAAACCTTTACAGACAACCAAAAGCTAAGAGAATTCAGCACCACCAAACTGGCTTTACAACAAATGCTAAAGAAATTTCTCTAGGTGGGAAACAGAAGAGAAGAAAAAGACCCACAAAAATGAACCCAAAACAACTAAGAAAATGGTAATGGGAACATACATATCGATAATAACCTTGAATGTAAATGGATTAAATGCCCCAACCAAAAGACACAGACTGAATGGATACAAAAAGAAGACCCATCTATATTCTGTCTACAAGAGACCCACTTCAGACCTAGGGACACATACAGACTGAAAGTGAAGGGATGGAAAAAGATACTCCATGCAAATGGAAATCCAAAGAAAGCTGGAGTAGCAATACTCATATCAGATAAAATAGACTTTAAAATACAGACTGTTACAAGAGATAGGGAAGGGCACTACATAATGATCAAGGGCTCAATCCAAGAAAAAGATATAACAATTATAAATGTTTATGTACCCAACATAGGAGCACCTCAATACATAAGGCAAATGCTAACAACCATGAAAGGGGAAATCTACAGTAACACAATCATAGTAGGGGACTTTAACACCCCACTTACACCAATGGACAGATAATCCAAAATGAAAATAAATAAGGAAACACAAGCTTTAAATGACACAATAGACCAGATAGATTTAATTGATGTTTATAGAACATTCCCCCCAAAAGTGGCAGAATACACTTTCTTCTCAAGTACACATGGAACGTTCTCCAGGATGGATCACATCTTGGGTCACAAATCAAGCCACGGAAAATTTAACAAAACTGAAATTATATCAAGCATCATTTCTGACCACAACGCTATGAGGTGGGAAATCAATTACAAGGGGAAAAAATACTGTAAAAAACACAAATACGTGGAGGCTAAACAGTGTGCTACTAACTAACCAAGAAATCACTGAAGAAATCAAAGAGGAAAACAAAAAATACCTAGAAACAAATGAGAATGAAAACACGATGACCCAAAACCTATGGGATGCAGCAAAAGCAGTTCTAAGAGGGAAGTTTATAGCAATGCAATCTCACCTCAAGAAACAAGAAAAATCTCAAATAAACAATCTAACCTTACACCTAAAGCAGCTAGAGAAAGAAGAACAGAACCAAAAAAACCCCAAAGTTAGCAGAAGGAAAGAAATCATAAAGATCAGATCAGAAATAAATGAAATATAAATGAAGAAAACAAAAACAAAGATCAATAAAACTAAAAGCTGGTTCTTTGAAAAGATAAACAAAATTGATAAACCTTTAGCCAGACCCATCAAGAAAAAAAGGGAGAGGACGCAAATCAATAAAATTAGAAATGAAAAGGAGAAATAACAACTGACACTGCAGAAATACAAAGGATTATAAGAGACTACTACAAACAAGTATATGCCAATAAAATGGACAACCACAAAGAAATGGACAGATTCTTGGAAAGGTACAATTTTCCAAGACTGAACCAGGAAGAAGTAGAAAATATAAACAGACCTGTCACAAGTAATGAAATTGAAACTGTAATTTAAAATCTTCCAACAAACAAAAGTCCAGGACCAGATGGCTACACATGTGAATTCTATCAAACATTTAGAGAAGAGCTAACACCCATCCTTCTCAAACTCTTCCAAAAAATTGCAGAGGGAGGAACACCTCCAAATTCATTCTACAAAGCCACCATCACCCTGAGTACAACACCAGAAAAACATATCACAAAAAAAGAAAATTATACACCAATATCACTGATGAACATATATGCAAAAATCCTCAACAAAATACTAGCAAGCAGAATCCAACAGCATATTAAAAGGATCATACACCATGGTCAAGTGGGATTTATCCCAGGGATGGAAGGATTCTTCAATATATGCAAATCAATCAATGTGATACACCGTATTAACAAATCAAGGTATAAAAACCACATGATCATCTCAATAGAGGCAGAAAAAGCTTTTGACAAAATTCAACACCCATTTATGACAAAAACTCTCCAGAAAGTGGGCATAGAGGGAACCTACCTCAACATAATAAAGGCCTTATACAACAAAACCACAGCAAACATCATTCTCAATGGTGAAAAACTGAAAACATTACCTCTAAGATCAGGGACAAGACAAGGATGTCCACTCTCACCATCATAGTTTTGGAAGTCCTAGCCACGACAATCAGAGCAGAAAAAGAAATAAAAGGAATCCAAATCGGAAAAGAAGAAGTAAAACTGTCACTGTTTCAGATGACATGATACATGATACATGTGTGTGTGTATAACTGAATCAGTTTGCCATACACCTGAAACTAACACACTGTTGTAAATCAATATACTTCCGTTTTTTAATATGAATAAAAAGCAAGTTGAAGAAAAAAATATATAGTTGGAAATGGTTATTTTATTAAGCATGCTTTCCTCTGAGGTTTGGAATTATCTCAAACACTTTATACATGTCTGCACAATTTTGTTTTATGACAGTTTAGTAATTTAAAAAATAGTTCTAAGAAAGGCAAAAAGACATCAAGAACCCCCAAATAACATGGAAGCAACCTAAATGTCCATCAACAGAGGAAAGAATAAAGAAGATGTGGTACATATATACAATGGAATATTACTCAGCCATAAAAAAGAATGAAATAATGCCATTTGCAGTAACATGGATGGACCTAGAAATTATCATACTGAGTGAAGGAAGTCACACAGAGAAAGACAAATATCATATGATATTGCTTATATGTGGAATCCAAAAAAATGGTACAAATGAACTTATTTACAAAACAGAAATAGAGTCACAGATGTGGAGAACAATCTTGTGGTTACCAGGGGGAAAGTGGGGGGGGATACATTGGGAGATTGGGATAGACATATACACACTACACTATATAAAATAGATAACTAATAAGGACCTGCTGTAGAGCACAGGGAACTCTACTCAATACTCTGTAATGGCCTATATGGAAAAAGAATCTAAAAAAGAGTGGATGTATGTATATGTATAACTGATTCACTTTGCTGTACAGCAGAAACTAACACAACATTGTAAATCAACTATACTCCAATAAAAATTTTAAAAAAAAGAACTCCCAAATAACAAAGGACACTATCTTAGCATAGAGCAATGGGGATCAAAACATCTGTTTCAAATGTGATGGCCTGAAACATATGTGGGTGTGGAAGTCCAAGTCCAGGACACTGTAAGGAGGAGATAGGAGGCCAACATTGTTGGAAACCACAGATATCTCACCCAGGGCATTCTCTGAAGTGAAGTGATGAGCACTGAAGTGACTTATAAACTGTATATCAGAGGCTCATTTGAATGTTGGTGTCAAAAGAGAAAGAAAATACCTGCTTGACAGACTGTGGGGTGAGAGGTGAACCACACTTCACCATTTACCTCCCTTCATTCATTCATGTATTGATGTTTGACAGATAGTTACCTGAGTATTTGGGTAACAGTCTGGCCACTGACAAGCTGTGTGACATCCCGTGCTAGGACACACAAGTTAGCCAGACTCTCTCTAGCCCTGATTATTTGACACCATCTTATTGGTTACAGCAGTGGTTATTGGTTATTACAGTTACACAGTAGTGATGGCGGCAGTGACATGAAGAGTATTTCCTAGGAGTGACCACAAAAGAAGAAATCACCTTAGGCATCTAGCAAGTCTTCTAATCATGATATTTAAAGGATTTTGTTTTACATTAGGTCCTTGTTGGTTATCTATTTTAAATATAGCAGTGTGTACGTGTCAATCCCAAACTCCCAATCTATCCCTCCCCGCCACCCTTCCCCCCTGGTAACCATAAATTCATTCTCTAACTCTGTGAGTCTGTTTCTGTTTTGTAGACAAGTTCATTTGTATCATTTTTTTAGATTCCTCATAGAAGCGATATCATGTGATATTTGTCTTTTTCTGGTTTACTTCACTTAGTATGACAATCTCTAGGTCCATCCGTGTTGCTGCAAATGGCATTATTTCATTCTTTTTAATGGCTAAGTAATATTCCATTGCATATATGCACCACATCTTCTTTATTCATTCATCTGTTGATGGACACTTAGGTGGCTTCCATGTCTTGGCTATTGTAAACAGCACTGCAATGAACATTGGGGTACATGTATCCTTTGAAACCCATGTTTTCCTCCAGATATATGCCCAGTAGTGGGATTGCTGGGTCATATGGTAGTTCTATTTTTAGTTTTTTAAGGAACCTCCATACTGTTCTCCATAGTGGCTGCACCAATTTACATTCCCACCACCAGTGTAGGAGGGTTCCTTTTTCTTAAAGGATTTTTTTAATAGTCCCATGATTCAAGGAAATAAAATGAGGCAAAAGGAGAAAGTGCATTTGATTCATGTCCTAAACATGAGACAGTCATGGAGGCAGATATATACGTAGAAGGGCTCAATAAAAACAGCTAACATTTTAAAGTCACTGAGTCTTTGTCAGGAATATGCATGATCTCATTTTATTTTCACAGCACTCCTGGGAGTAGGTATCATACCTCACGTCGGAAAGTTTGGCAGATACTGACGCTCCAAGAGGTGAAGTAATTTGCCCAGGGTCACACAGCTTCTAAGTGATCTTCTAAACAGGATTTACATGCTCAGAGCCTGCTTCATTAAAATGCATCAACAAATATATTAAGTACTGAAAATATGCAAAAGAGCCAAGCAGGTCCCCTGACATCTGGAACTGACACAGCTCGGCCTTGGTGTTGCTAGGACTGGCCTGGCACTCACGGCTAAGTCAGAGTGTTCTGTTGAACACAATCTCTCAGGGCATCAGCACCAGACAAGAAGCCACTCTGCCCTCTGATCTTAAGCTCAGATAAAAACAAGAGTGCTCTGCCAGCCAGAGAAATACTGGACATCCCCCTACCCAGGATAATATGAATGACTGCTGTTCTTTACCAATTAAAACTGAAGCCTCGCTTCATTCCCCTCACCTTGTAGACAGAATTTATTAAGACACCCAGTCATAGAATTATCCCACTTGCCGGCAGCATCTAATCCAGGGCAAAGCCCCCCTTCCTTGAATCCTCCCCCAGATCAGCTAACACAGCCCGGAGGCTGTAACAAATCCTTGTGAACACACTCTTGCTAAGATACTTCATGGTTCCCCATGGTGGACAGTCCCCTCCCTGCATTGAGCATTAAAACCCATTTGTTTTATTATTTATCCACAGGTGTGTCCTGGTGGTCTGTGGCTGAAAGGCAGTGACAGCCGTGGAGCTGAAGCCCTCACTGCCTCTGACTGGAACCTGGACCCAGAAACCCTCCGTAAAGCTCTTGTTGGAGACACCAACTTGGTTGGGAGGTGAGGTCCTGCAGAACTGGGCCCTGGTAATCTACTGAAGCCCTTCAGCATTGGGTCAATTTCACTTTCCTAGGAATAAGGTGCCTTGGGATTTTTCGGTCATGTGATCAAGTCTATATTGTTCTTTGGTGAAATAGTAGAATACGGCCTCTGCCCTCAAGATGTTTAAAATCTAATTGGGTGCTGACACTCAAGGCTGGTCTATGCTATACATTTTGGCATTTCCACTGTGAGTAGTGAGTCAAAAACAAGACTAACTCTTGAAATCTTACTTATTAAAGTTGGTAGTTTAAAGAAGGCTTAGCATTCCTAAGAGCATTTATAGATCCGGGCTCTGTGCTGGGTACTCCACAGGGACCATCGCCTTTAATCCTCCCAAAAATCTCATGAGGCAGGAATTATGACTTTCTCCACTTTTACAGATGGTAAAAATGAGGCTCAGGAAACTTTTTTTGTTCACAGATAGTGGACTTCCTGAGGTCAAGCAGCTGGTGGAGATGGGACTTGACAGCAGGCAGACCCCAGAGCCAGAATGCTCAAACTCCAAGCTATATTTCATAGTATATGTTAATTCTTATAATAAAATCTCTCTGGAAACCCCTTTTCTTTTTTTTTTAATTAATTTTTATTGGAGTATAGTTGCTTTACAATGGTGTGTTAGTTTCTACTGCACAGCAAAATGAATCAGCTATCTATATACATATATCCCCTCTTTTTTAGATTTCCTTCCCATTTAGGTCACCACAGTGCATTAAGTAAAGTTCTCTGTGCTATACAGTATGTTCTCATTAGCTGTCTATTTTATACATAGTATCAATAGTGTATACGTGTCAATCCCAATCTCCCAATTCCTCTCACCCTCCTGGAAAGCCCTTTTCTATAACCTAGATTTGGTCAGGCCATGGGCCAGATCACGTCTCCCCACTTAGGAAGCCCTCTGCTGTGCAAGTTTTGACAACAGAAAGCAAAAGCTATAAAGCAAAGCTTCAGGCATCACTCCTTCTAAAAGTGTCATATTCGTTTTTTCTAAATATTTTTGAACACCAGATTAGAGCCACACACTCACAGCCCAGCACAGGTCCCAGGTTTCTGAGGCAGATAGAAGACCTGGTTATTATCATCGCGCTGCAAGCCCATATCGACACCAGCCACTCAGAGAATTCATACCTCCTCCTTCCCCTCCCTCCCCTGAGAAAATGCAGGCAAAAAACCCACCCAGCCCTGTGGTTAAAAATTCCATGAAAATTACATTTGCATCTCCAAGCCTAAAAGAACCAGTGTGGGGGCTTCCCTGGTGGCGCAGTGGTTGAGAGTCTGCCTGCCAATGCAGGGGACACAGGTTCGAGTTCGAGCCCTGGTCCGGGAAGATCCCACATGCCGCGGAGCAACTGGGCCCGTGAGCCACAACTACTGAGCCTGCGCGTCTGGAGCCTGTGCTCCGCAACAAGAGAGGCCGCGATAGTGAGAGGCCCGTGCACCGCGATGAAGAGTGGCCCCCGCTTGCCACAACTAGAGAAAGCCCTCACACAGAAACGAAGACCCAACACAGCCAAAAATAAATAAATTTAAAAGAGTTGCTATTACAAAAAAACATTAAAAAAAAAAAAAAAGAACCAGTGTGATGTACCAAATATTGTGACTCTATATGGGAGCTCATTAGAATGGTACACCCACCTCTGTGAACATACAGTTCAAGTATGAGACAAAGGAAAGTCCACCATCCTTCTGCCTTACAAAAGATGAGCGAGATTGTGGCTCTATTTCCCTGCATGGAATATGTTCATTTCAGAGCGTGCTCCTGAATCAGGACACTAGGGCTGGAAGAGTGGCAGTTTGTCATCCACAGAAAGTCACCCTTTGGGGCAAAGTGACATGCTAACATAGAAAAGGAAGGAATCAGAAAAAAAAAAAAAAACAGAGAGAGAAAGCAGAAAGGAAATCACTTGGCGAATCTCATTCAAAACTCAAAAAAGTGAAAATGTCTTTTTAGGATAAACAGGACAGGCTACTGTGTGATATTCACTCCCCAACTCATACGAAACTCCATTTACCAGTCCACAAGGAACCACCCTTACACCCTCTCACGTTCTAACCTCCTTAGGTTATCTTGGCGCTCTTCTTGTCTGCTGAAGAAGATAAAGCTTGCTGGGGCCCGGCGGGGCAGAGGGGGCTTCGGCGACAGGCTGAGGAGTTTGTCCTCTTCCTGGAGCAGAGGGAAACAAGAGGGTCGACAGGAAGTTCAAGGCGCCAGGAGGCTGGTCAGAAGCTTTCTGCACCAGCACAGGTGTGAGGTATTAAAAGCTGCGCCCAAGAAATGGGACAGGAATAGAAAAGGAGGGGCTGAGGTCGAGAGTCCTTTGAAGGGAATGTTAATTGAGTGTAAAGATTAGTTAGACACGGGATGAGAGGGAAGGTGGTATTAAACATGGCAGCAAGGTTCCAGCTGGTTTGGGAAGAGGAGCATGAAGGAGGGATGGTGGGCAGAATGCTCCCACTAAAACCAACAGAAGAGCATCACGGAACGCTGAGTTTAGAATTGGGATAAACTCATGGATAAAGAAGACGTGGTACATATATACAATGGATACCACTCAGCCATAAAAAAGCACGAAATAATGCCATTTGCAGCAACATGGATGCAACTAGAGATTATCATTCTAAGGGAAGTAAGTCAGAAAGAGAAAGACAAATCCCATATGATATCACTTATATGGTGGAATCTAAAATATGGCACAACTGAACTTATCTAGGAAACAGAAACAGACTCAAAGACATAGAGAACAGACTTGTGATTGCCAAGAGGGAGGGGTTTGGGGGAGGGATGGAGTGGGAGGCTGGGATTAGCAGATGTAAGCGATTATATATACAATGCAAAAACAACAAGGTCCTACTGTACAGCACAAGGAACTGCGTTCAGTATCCTATGATAAACCATAATGGAAAAGAATGTTTTAAAAAAGTGTATATATACATGAATAACTGAATCACCTTGCTGTATAGCAGAAATTAACACAACATTGTAAATCAACCATACTTCATTAGAGAAAAAAAGAATTGAGATAAACTCCCAGTGAATGTGGAATGTCTGTAGACTCCTGTAGGACATCCCCAGGGAGCCCTTAGCAACAGCTCCTGGGGCTCAAGATCCTGCATGAGGTGGGAGACGAGGTGGTAGGTCTGCTGAACACTGAACACAGAGCAGCATAGAACATGGTGGGGAAGATGTCTGCATAAAATCGTTTCACCAAAAACTTCTGTTCCTGGTATTTCCCCAGTGTGCACCCTCCAACATCCCTCCTGCAAAAGCTTAGCGCCTGCTGCCTAGGGAATGAAGTCTCAGCTCTCCAGATGGGTTGTCCTCTCCCTGTTTCTTCACCCACTGAACTATTCCAAGGCTACTTTCAAATGGAAATCTTCTGCACTCTCCCTGACTCTTCATTCACTCTTCTTCACTTTTACCCGTGTTGATGGTACCACTGTTTAGCGCCATTTAGCTTTAAGTGGTATTTAACTGACAAAATGGGATTACAGAGATGAGAGGAGGCGGGATAAGAGCAGGAAGGATGCGAGCGCCAGATTGAAAGCATCAGATAATAAAATCCATTGACATTTAACTCTGCTCTCACTTGTTTGATCTCCTAGGATTCCTACAATAACCCTGTAAGGAAGGTAACACAGACTTTCATCATTAACCTCATTCATAGATAAGAAAACTGAAGCACAGTGAAGTTCAATGATTTGTCCAAAGCCTCCAACCGGGAACACCAAGTGTTGAACCTATTCGTTCATTCATGTGTTCATTCATTCATTCATTCATTCATTCATGTGCCAGGTACTGCGGCACTGTTCCAAGCACTGGGATAGAGGCTGAAGAACACAGTGGTGGATTATACAAAGCCTTATTCTATTTGGAGAGACAGGAAATAAACAAATGCGTAATACAATGTTACCAAGCGACAGTGCTATGAAGAAACATTAAGGAAGGTAAGAGACACAGAGAGAGGCTGGGTTCTCTTTGAAATGGAGTAGTCAGAGATTCTGGAGCCTAAGCCCTAGAGTACTGAGTACTTTCACCCCTGCTCCATACTCCAGACTCTTACTGCTGAAGGAAGCTAATGGTCATGAAATATTATGTAACCCTCTCCTTTTGCAGATGTTGCCCAGGGCTTAGAATGTGCACATTTGAGCACCAGAACCCCTCCAGCACAAGATCCCCCCACTCCCCGGCCATCCAGGCTACAGGTAGCTCTCTTTAAACTCCCACAAAGGTGGACTGCCTTTTTCGCATATAGACTATAAACTCCTTAGAGGCAAGAAGCACTTGTACATGGTTTACAATAAGTATAAGCCAATTAATCAGTTGACTGATGGGTAGGATAAAAGCAATTGAAAGAAGTGGAAGACTGTTCCCCTTACTCAATAGTCATAAAGATGCCAGTCAATTCATTGGAGAGATTTTCAAATCTATAGGGTCTCTCCCAAAAAAAGCCTAACCTCTCACCATTCCCTAAATCCCAGGAGCTCCCCTCCTACACAAACGCATTGGGTAGCCAGGGCCAAACAGGCCCCACTAGAAAACCAGATCAGTCCAGGTTACAGTAAGTAAGGTAGCTGGGTCATTTGGTGACATTTCTGCCAAGAGTGGAGAGTGGCAGAAGGGTGTGAAATGGAGACAGAATTAGTCCCGAATTATTAAAATCAATCCACGGAGTTACTGAGTGGAAATTGACTAGAGTAAAAGTGACAAAGACAAAATGCGTTCAGCTAGTTTGCATTATCTGTTTAATTTTCACAAACATATCTCTCAGTCATGTGTTTATTTTAAAAACTTTTTATTGATAGCACCATTGAACATCTTCACTTTTAAAGGTATGCATCTGTGCATACATCACTGGGGGACTTCACATGCAATTAGCGATGAGTTACTGAAACTTCGTATCTTAGAGTTTTAATAATTCCCCCAAATGTGATAATTATACTTTGGCAAAATCACCTGTGAGGACAGAAGGAAGACCTCAAGCAACAAAACTCCACAATACTGTAACATAATTTCAGACCTCCAGGAAGGGGTCATTCTCCCGTGAAAATCATCATCCTTTCCAGGTTATTCCCATCAGAATTCAGAACAGGTTCAGTGTCTCTGGCCTGGCTTTGTACCAAGAGGAGACCATTGATCCATCTAGCAATAAGCAAGAAAGTTCCACGTAAACAAAAAAAGTCCAGAATGAAACACCTGAAAAGTTCCAGAAAAAAATGCACATTTTCATTAGCTAAACTGCAAATTCATAAGAACATTGAGATTACAGTGAGGATTAGGGTCTGATGCAAGTTCCATTTGAGCAGCTAGTTCCCCAATTCAAAGGCTTCATTCCTGTTTTTTTTTGTTGCTGTTGTTAAATTTTATTTATTTATTTATTTATTTATTTATTTATTGGCTGTGTTGGGTCTTCGTTTCTGTGGGAGGGCTTCCTCTAGCAGCGGCAAGCGGGGTCCACTCCTCATCGCGGTGCGCGGGCCTCTCACCATCGCGGCCTCTCCTGTTGCGGAGCACAGGTTCCAGACGCGCAGGCTCAGTAGTTGTGGCTCACGGGCCTAGTTGCTCTGCGGCATGTGGGATCTTCCCAGACCAGGGCTCGAACTCGTGTCCCCTGCATTGGCAGGCAGACTCTCAACCACTGCGCCACCAGGGAAGCCCCTTCATTCCTGTTTTATTCCTGTGGCTAATCACATGCAAATACACTCAGAAGCACAAATAGGTGACAATTTATCAAGTGAACGACAAGGGCTATACAATAGGCATGCTTACTAAGCCTAAATTAGAAACCCAAATTAGGTTGCGTTTCCTCGTTTTTTTTTAAACCAGTCTTTTCTGCGATCTTTAATTGCAAGAGTGTGAAGATACATTACACGCGGGATCATTTAAAAGCAGGAAATGTATTTTGTCCTCTTGGAAAAAAATGGATATGATTTGGCAAAGGATTAAGTGAGTCATGAACAATAAAAAAATGTTTTTAACATCCAAATTTGTCATTGCACTAAGATGCGCTGTTTGTCAGAAACCAGTAACAAAAAAATATCATCAAGTTTAAAACTGGTGGGAAATTAAACACCTTAACTCCAAGAATCAATTGTGCTGATGTAACCCCTTCTCATTTAGCAGTGAGTTCATCAAACTGAGGATATTCATGAGTTGAAGAGCTCATCACAGAACAGTGAGAGCATTTCATTCACTGTTATATTGACTGATCTGTATAGTCAGATTTATAAGGGCTTGATTTTCCAAATTACATTGTTCTATGTAAAGATGACTGTATTTTTATAAATAGTTTTATCTAGCCTTTAAAAATATTTTTTTTAAAGAGCAAATTCTGCAGAGTGATTAGATCAAAAGGATTACTGGGCCCTGGAAGGGCTTTCATCAACAATATCCCTCAAGGACCCTTAGGTTAAGTCAGTGGCTTAGAACTAGGGGCTATTCTGCTCCCCAGCGGACCTGTGACAATGTCTGGGGACATTGTTGGTTGTCACAACTTGGGGGTATGCTACTGGCATCTAGGGGGTAGAAGCCAAGAGATGCCGCTAAAAATCCTACAAGGCCAAGACAGCCCCGCACAACAAGGAGTTATCCAGTTCAAATGTCAAGGACAAGGAGATTGAAGAAGCATAGCAAAAGCTCTTACTACCTCAAAAGGCAGTTTATTATGATCCAAAATCTACCCCAGTG
The DNA here is from genome assembly GCF_028021215.1 of Eschrichtius robustus. Lineage (NCBI taxonomy): Eukaryota > Metazoa > Chordata > Mammalia > Artiodactyla > Eschrichtiidae > Eschrichtius > Eschrichtius robustus. The sequence goes on along the minus strand of NC_090826.1, from coordinate 171,009,402 downwards.
ATTTCTTTGACATTCAAAGCACCCATTCCTACTGAACTTTGAAGTTCCTGATTTACCTCCACTAGAGTTTGGCCAGCTGGTGGCAAAAAAAAAAAAAAAAAAAGAAAGAAGGAAAAAAATGTAACTAAACATGGAGAGTATTCTAAATTCTTCCTCAATGTCTCCCTATTTTATTGATCAAAAAATTAAAGGGATAATATTTTTTTCTGTCAACAATGGAACCTGGTAGCCCCACGGGTATTCATAACGGACAAATATCATGAAAAAAAAAAAGTAACCTCTATTTTCACAAACAGAGTTGAAAGTTGGAAAATAAAAGCAAACTTAGTTTTTCCTATAGCTGGTGCTGAAATAATGCGGAAAGGACTCTTTCCATAGAAATAGGAGGCTATCCCTCTTCCCCAGGTTAGAACACCTGATGGCTGGTCCTGATCTGACACACAGAGGATTCCCTAGACTCTTAAAAAATTATTTTCAGTTTCTAAAAAAAAAAAGAGAGAATTTTCTGGAACTAACCTAAGCACACAGGAATGCGAAACTGAGTAGCAGTATTTTTCTAATCTCAGAAAAAAAAACAGTGTTGTTTAGGCACCACTGCCACTTTGCAGGGCTCATTCAAAGGAAAAAAGAAAATATTTTTGTTTCCTTGGGAGAATTAAAATGCAAGACAACTAAAGGGAGAGTAAAACCCAAGTAAAAATACCATACAGCAGGCATCACGGAGCCTGAGTGGCAAATGCAAGCACCTAACCTGACAGAAAAATATTGCACTTAATTAGCTTGTTTGGACATTATTAAACACACCGAGCCCAACTGTCTTCAAAAGGTACTATTTCACATTGACTGCATTCCATAATTTGGTATGTTCATAAATGTCCATCGAGATAATTTTCTGAGGTTAGATTTAATTATGTTGGAACTAAGAGCCTTTTCCTTTCCAGAAAAATACTTTAGAGATTAATTAAAGAACATTATTTGGATGTAAACTAATATGCATTCCTTTACCCAGCTGCAAAAAAAATTATAAAATTCTAATTTTTCCCTTTTAATAAAAGCAGAATGATATGAAATCAAATTAGACCTTCAAATCTGGAAGTGAGAGACATTTCTTCTTTGGCTCTAATCAGTGCATCTCAACCAACATTTATACAAGAGAATTTGGTCCACATATTACTGTGGTGAGTTTCACAGAGAATCCTCTGTTTTGTGTGAGTACATGCCATGCTTTTAATATTAAAAGTAAAAAATGTTGCCTTATATCTACCCCCATTGTAGCTATTAAGTATATATACACTATAGTACATACTATATAATAGTATTAAGTATATATGCTTAATAAACTCCTAGGGATAAAAACATATTTAGGCATTTTTCTATTTACCTAATTCATGGCCAATTTAAACTCGGATAATAAATTTTCAAGGAATAAAAATTTTCCTATCTACTGATCACAGCTGCTTCTTTATTTCAGCCTTAGAATTTAAAACTAAGACAGTTTTTTAAATGGTGTTTGTGTTAAAAAATGTGGGTGCTTTTTCTGTTCCCAATCCAGCATTTCTGATGAGAACTGTGAAGATTCTAAACTGTGCAGACTCAATGCTTAGAGCCTGAGGGATGATCTTTTACAGTCAATTTTGCAACCCATCAAAAAGATTCTAGTTCTTTAGCGAGGCACCTCCTGTTTTCTTATACTTATTTTGAGACTGTTCTGGTGAAAATATTGCTGCCTAAACAGTTTGTTAAATTCATGCCAGATGTTTCTCCAGTACATGGAACGAAAATCAGATTCTAATAGATGTATTTGAACTTGATAATATGGGTCAAGAGACATAAAAGAAAAATGTAAGCTCCTTGAAACACATTAAAGGCAGCAATTTAATTAATTCTCATCTCTCCCTTGGACATACACTTTTCCATCAAATTACCAGTTGGCAACTATAGTAAATACTTTAAAATATGTCTAATTAAAGGAAAGTCAATCTAGCTTATTTTTTGGGCAAGAATGCATACTCAATGCCATATATTTTCCTATCCCGAGAATACTCATTTTCTCCTGGTAAATGCTACATAGATCAATGTGATCATATAAAAGAAGACTGAAGGGAAATTTGGGCAAATTAGTAAATCATTAATAAGCAATAAATGAAAACAGTCCTAACTAGACTGACTCTAAAAGACAGTATATAAGTACTGTGTCATACTTAAAGAAGTAGAAATATTCCCACACTTCCAAGTGAAAAAAAAAGCATCTTATGTATTTGAACATTTGAAACATCCTATAGCTGTAGTTCAGTTCACAGCAGAAAGTCTTTTTCTCTCTACCTCTCAAAATGAAGAAATCATCAAAATGCATTTTCTTCCTGCCTTTCCCCACCCCCAATAAACTTGACGTCCTCTAATGTTCTGAGAATATTTTCTACCTTACTAGGTATTTGTTTTACGTTTATTCAAAAATTAGTCAAAGAAAAAAATTTCTGCAGTTATAGGACTACCTAACTTTCCTCTTTTATGATCTCCCAGTGGAATAGAAAAGAATATAGCTATTATGGTTCTTAAGTTTTTTTTGATGTGCTTGGCTATGAGCTCACCTGAGAGTCAGCTAGCAGTTCTAAGCAATTTCAAACAAAAACCACTTTGAATCCTGTGTCCACAATTATTGAGTCCCAGCCTTCAATGTCCCTGATACGTATACTAGTGCGTTTGCTTCGGAAAATAAATGTTCAAACAAAACTGTTGAAGAGCAGCATGAAACACCCAGGATAATGTAGAAGGGTTCTCGGCCACATAAAAATTAACAGACAAGTTCAACTAACATCCCAAACAGCCAACCCCCATTGAACACAGAGCGTGTGCACACTGTGAGTGTGATCAGAGTCTATGACCCACAAATCTCTTCCCACAAGCCCAGCTAGTGGTTCCAAAGTGCCTCGCCTATGCAGCTTACTGATGTGGGCACCAAACTAAAAATGTGTGCTGTTGATATAACGTGAGTCCTCCTGAGATTTGCTAAGAGCTTGTCCGTGGTCACTCAGACAACCTTCCAAAGATACTTCAAGAGCCACTTCTGCTGTTTGTCGTCTACCAAGGCCATCACTCCGGGACAAGTCCAGTGGGGGACAGCCATTGTGCTCGGCACAGCCATTGATGTGGGCCAGAGGCAGCGCCCCGGGGGGACAGCACAGCTGCTTGCTGCAGCCCTTGGAGATGCAGGGTGAGCTACAGAGCAACTGCAAGTCCTTTTGCTCTAGGGGCCCCTTCAGGTCCACCTTCTCAAACTGGATGGTCACATTGTGGATTCCCGTGTTGTGGAAGATTTCTCGAATTTTTATACTGGCATCCTGATCTCCCCCGTCCTGCTGATACTTGATGTGCAGAGTGGCAATGATCTTCCCACTTATAAGTTCCCAGATGTGAACTTCATGGACACTGCTAATTCCGGGCACGGCAGAGAGCTTACTCACTAGAACAGGGAAGAGAAAACAATAACCAAGGTGAGGGCTCCATTTGAAACATGGAACCACCAGGGGAGGATAGGGTCCCCTTAAGCATTTGCACCAGAATGATGTAGTTACTAAGAATAACAGGAAGAAAAATAGCTGTACTGTATATGGGTACATCTTCCCATACATTTTCCCATAATCTTCTTCTTCCTCTCTGAATTCCTCTACCATACACTGTTAGCCCATAAAAGGCAATTCAAGAAAATAAGTTTCATAACAATCCCCTCCTGAAAATGCCCAGGGTGGTTGAGTTTACAAGGCATTCGGCACTCTGATGGACTGGCGTGGGAATATAAAGTATATAAAGTATAAAGTGGGAATATAAAGCCTTTTTTAAAGGGGATTTGGCAATGTGGATCAAAAACCTTTACCAGCAAGTCTAATACTAGGAATTTAACCGAAAGAAATAACCAAATATTTATATACAAGAATGGTTTGGTCAATGCTTTTTGTGTTAATGAAAAAAAATGGAAATCGTTAAATCAATTATGTGATAGAATATGATACAGCTGTGAAAAAGTAAGTTGCATATTTAAGGATATGAGAAAGGGTATATAATGTATTTTTAAGTGAAAAGGCAAATAGCTAGAATGTATATGTGGTATGATATTTTTTCCTCTTTTTTTTTTTAACATCTTTACCGGAGTATAATTGCTTTACAATGTTGTGTCAGTTTCTGCTGTATAACAAAGGGAATCAGCTATACATATATATATCTCCATATCCCCTCCCTCTTGAGCCTCCCTCCCACCCTCCCTATCCCACCCCTCTAAGGTGGTCACAAAGCACAGAGCTGATCTCCCCGGGCTATGCGGCTGCTTCCCACTAGCTAGCTATTTTACATTTGGTAGTGTATATATGTCCATTCCACTCGCTCACTTCATCCCAGCTTACCCTTCCCCCTCCCTGTGTCCTCAAGTCCATTCTCTACGTCTACATCTTTATTCCTGTCCTGCCCCTAGGTTCTTGAGAACCTTTTTTTTTTTAATTTCCATATGTATGTGTTAGCATACGGTATTTGTTTTATTCTTTCTGACTTACTTCACTCTGTATGACAGACTCTAGGTCCATCCACCTCACAACAAACAACTCAATTTTGTTTCTTTTTATGGCTGAGTAATATTCCATTGTACATATGTGCCACATCTTCTTTATCCATTCATCTGTCGATGGACACTTAGGTTGCTTCCATGTCCTGGCTATTGTAAATAGTGCTGCGATGAACATTGTGGTACATGACTCTTTTTGAATTATGGTTTTCTCAGTGTATATGCCCAGTAGTGGGATTGCTGGGTCATATGGTAGTTTTATTTTTAGTATTTTAAGGAACCTCCATACTGTTCTCCATAGGGGCTGTATCAATTTACATTCCCACCAACAGTGCAAGAGGGTTCCCTTTTCTCCACACCCTCTCCAGCATTTATTGTTTGTAGATTTTTTGATGATGGCTATTCTGACTGGTGTGAGGTGATACCTCATTGTAGTTTTGATTTGCATTTCTCTAATAATTAGTGATGTTGAGCATGCTTTCATGTGTTTGTTGGCAACATGAATATCTTCTTTGGAGAAATGTCTGTTTAGGTCTTTGGCCTATTGTTGGATTGGGTTGTTTGTTTTTTTGATATTGAGCTGCATGAGCTGCTTATATATTTTGGAGATTAATCCTTTGTCAGTTTCTCCATTTGCAAATACTTTCTCCCATTCTGAGGGTTGTCTTTTCATCTTGTTTATGGCTTCCTTTGCTGTGCAAAAGCTTTTAAGTTTCATTAGGTCCCATTTGTTTATTTTTGTTTTTATTTCCCTTTCTCTAGGACGTGGGTCAAAAAGGATCTCGCTGTGATTTATGTCATAGACTGTTCTGCCTATGTTTTCCTCTAAGAGTTTTACGGTGTCTGATCTTACATTTAGGTCTTTAATCCATTTTGAATTTATTTTTGTGTATGGTGTTAGGGAGTGTTCTAATTTCATTCTTTTACATGTAGCTGTCCAGTTTTTCCAACACCACTTATTGAAGAGGCTGTCTTTCTCTATTGAATATTCTTGCCTCCTTTACCAAAGATAAGGTGATTATATGTGTGTGGGTTTATCTCTGGGCTTTCTACCCCATTCCATTGATCTATATTTCTGTTTTTGTGCCAGTACTATACTGTCTTGATTACTGTAGTTTTGTAGCATAGTCTGAAGTCAGGGAGCCTGATTCCTCCAGCTCTGTTTTTCTTTCTCAAGATCGCTTCGGCTATTCAGGGTCTTTTGTGTTTCCATACAAATTGCGCAATTTTTTGTTCTGGTTCTGTGAAAAATGCCGTTGGTAGTTTGATAGGAATTGCATTGAATCTGTAGATTGCTTTGGGTAGTAGAGCCGTTTTCACAAGGTTGATTTTTTCAATCCAAGAACATGGTATATCTCTCCATCTGTTTGTATCATCTTTAATTTCTTTCATCAGTGTCTTATAGTTTTCTGCATACAGGTCTTTTGTCTCCTAAGGTAGGTTTATTTCTAGATATTTTATTCTTTTTGTTGCAATGGTAAATGGGAGTGTTTCCTTAATTTCTCTTTCAGACTTTTCATCATTAGTGTATAGGAATGCTACAGATTTCTGTGCATTAATTTTGTATCCTGCTACTTTACCAAGTTCATTGATTAGCTCTAGTAGTTTTCTGGTAGCATCTTTAGGATTCTCTATGTATAGCATCATGTCACCTGCAAACAGTGACAGTTTTACTTCTTCTCTTCTGATTTGGATTCCTTTTATTTCTTTTGCTTCTCTGATTGCTGTGGTTAAAACTTCCAAAACTATGTTGAATAATAGTGGTGAGAGTGGGCAGCCTTATCTTGTTCCTGATCTTAGTGGAAATGGTTTCCTTTTTTTCACCATTGAAAACGATGTTGGCTTTGGGTTTGTCATATATGGCCTTTATTATGTTGAGGTAAGTTCCCTCTATGCCTACTTTCTGCAGGGTTTTTATCATAAATGGGTGTTGAATTTTGTCGAAAGCTTTTGCTGCACCTACTGAGATGATCATATGGTTTTTTTCCTTCAATAAGTTAATATGGTGTATCACATTGATTGATTTGAGTATATTGAAGAATCCTTGCATTCCTGGGATAAACTCCACTTGGTCAAGGTATATGATCCTTTTAATGTGCTGTTGGATTCTGTTTGCTAGTATTTCGTTGAGGATTTTTGCAACTATGTTCATCAGTGATATTGGCCTGTAGTTTTCTTTCTTTGTGACATCTTTGTCTGGTTTTGGTATTGGGGTGATGGTGGCCTCATAGAATAAGTTTGTGAGTGTTCCTCCCTCTGCTATACTTAGGAAGAGTTTGAGAAGGATAGGCATTAGCTCTTCTCTAAATGTTTGATAGAGTTCCCCTGTGAAGCCATCTGGTCCTGGGCTTTTGTTTGTTGGAAGATTTTTAATCACAGTTTCAATTTCAATGCTTGTGATTGGTCTGTTTATATTTTCTATTTCTTCCTGATTCAGTCTCAGAAGTTTGTGCTTTTCTAAGAATTTGTCCATTTCTTCCAGGTTGTCCATTCTATTGGCATAGAGTTGCTTGTAGTAATCTCTCATGATCCTTTGTATTTCTGCAGTGTCAGTTGTTACTTCTCCTTTTTCATTTCTAATTCTGTTGATTTGAGTCTTCTCCTCTTTTTTCTTGATGGGTCTCACTAATGGTTTATCAGTTTTGTTTATCTTTTCAAAGAACCTGAAAAAGGTTTTATTATTTAGTTTTTATTTAGTTTTATTGATCTTTGCTATTGTTTCCTTCATTTCTTTTTCATTTATTTCTGATCTGATCTTTATTATTTCTTTCCTTCTGCTAACTTTGGAGATTTTTGTTCTTCTTTCTCTAATTGCTTTAGGTGTAAGGTTAGGTTGTTTGAGATTTTTTCTTGTTTCTTGAGGTAGGATTGTATTGCTATAAACTTCCCTCTTAGAACTGCTTTTGCTGCATCCCATAGGTTTTGGGTCATCGTGTTTTCATTCTCATTTGTTTCTAGGTATTTTTTGATTTACTCTTTGATTTCTTCAGTGATCTCTTGGTTATTTAGTAGTGTATTGTTTAGCCTCCATGTGTTTGTATTTTTTACAGTTTTTTTTCCTGTTATTGATATCTAGTCTCATAGCATTGTGGTCAGAAAAGTTACTTGATACGATTTCAATTTTTTTAAGTTTACCAAGGCTTGATTTGTAACCCAAGATATGATCTATCCTGGAGAATGTTCCATGAGCACTTGAGAAGAAAGTGTATTCTGTTCTTTTTGGATGCAATGTCCTATAAATATCAATTAAGTCCATCTTGTTTAATGTGTCATTTAAAGCTTGTGTTCCCTTATTTATTTTCATTTGGAGGATCTGTCCATTGGTGAAAGTGGGGTGTCCCTTACTATGATTGTGTAACTGTCAATTTCCCCTTTTATGGCTCTTAGCATTTGCCGTATGTATTGAGGTGCTCGTATGTTGGGTGCATAAATATTTACAATTGTTATATCTTCTTCTTGGATTGATCCCTTGATCATTATGTAGTGTCCTTCTTTGTCTCTTGTAATAGTCTTTATTTTAAAGTCTATTTTGTCTGATATGAGAACTGCTACTCCAGCTCTCTTTTGATTTCCATTTGCATGGAATATCTTTTTCCATCCCCACACTTTCAGTCTGTATGTGTCCCTTGGTCTGAAGTGGGTCTCTTGTAGACAGTATATATATGGGTCTTGTTTTTGTATCCATTCAGCTAGTCTATGTCTTTTGGTTTGGAACATTTAATCCATTTACATTTAAGGTAGTTATCGATATGTGTGTTCCTATTACCATTTTCTTAATTGTTTTGGGTTTGTTACTGTAGGTGTTTTCCTTCTCCTGTGTTTCCTGCCTAGAGAAGTTCCTTTAGCATTTGTTGTAAAGCTGGTTTGGTGGTGGTGAATTCTCTTAGCTTTTGCTTGACTGTAAAGCTTTTAACTTCTCTGTTGAATTTGAATGAGATCCTTGCTGGGTAGAGTAATCTTAGTTGTAGATTTTTCCCTTTCATCACTTTAAATATATCCTGCACTCCCTTCTGGCTTGCAGAGTTTCTGCTGAAAAATCAGCTGTTAACCTTATGGGGATTCCCTTTTATGTTATTTGTTGCTTCTCCTTTGCTGCTTTTAATATTTTTTCTTTTTATTTAATTTTTGATAGTTCAATTAATATGTGTCCTGGTGTGTTTCTCCTTGGATTTATCCTGTATGGAACTCTCTGTGCTTCCTGGACTTGATTAACTATTTCCTTTCCCATATTAGGGAATTTTTCAACTATAATCTCTTCAAATATTTTCTCAGTCCCTTTGTTTTTCTCTTCTTCTTCTGGGACCCCTATAATTCGAATGTTGGTGCATTTAATGTTGTCCCAGAGGTCTCTGAGACTGTCCTCAATTCTTTTCATTCTTTTCTCTTTATTCTGCTCTGTGGTAGTTATTTCCACTATTTTATCTTCCAGGTCACTTATCCGTTCTTCTGCCTCAGTTATTCTGCTATTGATTCCTTCTAGAGAACTTTTAATTTCATTTACTGTGTTGTTCATCATTGTTTATTTGCTCTTTAGTTCTTCTAGGTCCTTGTTAAATGTTTCTTGTATTTTCTCCATTCTATTTCCAAGATTTTGGATATCTTTCCTATCATTACTCTGAATTCTTTTTCAGGTAGACTGCCTATTTCCTCTTCATTTGTTTGGTCTGGTGGGTTTTTAGCTCCTTCATCTGCTGTGTATTTCTCTGTCTTCTTATTTTGCTTATCTTTCCTTTTTTTAAAAAATGAAACATCAGTGTATATATATATATACACACAAAAATGATTTTTTTAGGTAGATTAAGTCTTGTTTTATTGAATGACTGACACAAAAATATTAAGAGTGGTAATTTCTGGGTCGTAGGATTATGAGAGATTTCTATTTTCTTATTTAGGCTCTTCTATATTTTCCATACTTTCTAAAATTAGTATGTATTTAGAAAGATGGTATTGAACAGTGATTATGAACAACCTGTAGCCATCTAGAGTTTGAATCCCAGTTAATCATTTACTACCTGCATGACCTTGTAAAATTTACTCAGTCCCTCTGTGCCTTGGTTTCCTTATGTGTAAATTAGGAATGATAATGACAGCACCTCATAAGTTTATTTTAAGGATTAAAATGAGTTAATATAAGTAAAGCACTTGGACAATATTACCTAGCATGTAATAAGTATCATGAAATGTTGCTATCATTATTACAATCTAATTTTTTTAATATCTGCTTTTCAATATATATATATTACTTTGTTAAAAGGCAATATAAGCCAATATATATCATAAATTGCTTTGTATATGCTTATTTTGTTTTTTCCATTGGCAAACAAGCCCCTGGAGGAAAATGATGCTGTATATCTGCTCCTTGGAGCCTCTTTTACCTCCGTCATCCTCTGCCTGCAGCACTGGGCAAAGAGTAGGCATTCAGGACAGTCACACTGTAAATCATGCCTGTAGGAGGAAAGGCTAGCCATGGCTGTTCAATATATTAAGGCCCATCAAATCTAATTTCAGCTATTTGTCATGAAATAAGGTCTTCCGACTTTCAGCTGCATAGTGGGCCTGGGCTATAGTTCATGTTTACTGGCTCACTGATGAAGTAATGATAGATAGAATAATAGCAAATATTCATGAAAAAAATTTTTTTCCTATAAAAACTTCATCTCCATTTAGAAACACTGGAACTAAAATTGCACATTCAGTTTCTCACCAACATCTGGAGAGTTCCCATTCAGACATTCTATAAAGTCTATAAAAAGGTTATATCCTCAGATGCACATAAACTCAAGTGAGAGTTTGACCTTCTATTTGAGCAAAGCAAAGAAACAGATTCCACTACTGAATGAGTGAATTTAAATATGGTCCATTTTACTGTGTTATAGGACACACGGTGACTTGCGTGCCCACAAAAATCAGTTAACTAAAAAGTAGGATCTAGAATAGGAAGGAATGACTCATGTTTTCAGAATAGGGGAAATAAAAATCAAGTCCTGGGCAGAGTGGCCTTATCTGAGTTAGAATAAATCTCTGACATGAAGGTAAATAAATAGCCCAGGAATAGGTATTGCCCAAGCAACACATTCTTAAAAATTTGCAGTAGAGTCAGAGAATGATGGGCTAAAAGGGACCTTTGGTTCTCGGAGCTGCGAGTCATTTTAGTAGCAGCAGTCATCTACAAAACATGTGAGGATGTCTCTATTGCTTTGTGATTTAAAGTATTTCAGGATACATAAATCAAACACTGCTCTGAAATAATGCTGGCCCTTTGGCCTGAAGAACATTCACTGGGCAGTGGTTCGAGATAAGAATTGCATGACTTACTCAGCTCTTCCATGTTGACGCTTTTGGGGACCATCTGCAGCAGAATGGCAGCAGTCTCCTTGATGAGTGGGAAGGCAGATGACAAAATGATGATGACCATGATGACAGTCAGGCTGGGGTCAATGTAGCACTGCCAGTTACATGGGTCCTCATGTTTCAGGGGAAGCACATAGAATATGATGGCTGTAATCACCACAACCACCGACCCCAGGGCATCTCCCATCACATGTAAAAGTACCCCTGCGGGGAAGAAAGAAAGACCAATAAAGCCCATGTGACACTCACTGACTTGGCTTCCCAAGTCTATGAATACCTGTTGCTATTTGTTCTCTGTTCAGTTAGAACCGCAGGCCGGATTCGAAAGCAAAAACAATGGCCACTGCTGCACAGAAAACAAAACCTCAGGTCACCATCCCAGGACCCAGAGAACCTGGAACAGCCTAGGAAGAATCTGAGCTGCAGATACCTGTGGGAAGAGGGACTGTGACAGTTCAAGGTGCCACACTGCTGCCACCTACCACCCATCAGAGGGCACCAAGCCGTAAACAGATGCTATGCAAATGGTTTCTTTTTCTTTCAGACAGGTGGCTGTGATTTAAATTGTTTTAAACAATTTCTTTTTTTTGGGGGGGGGGGGTGCCATGCCACGTGGTTTGTGGGATCTTAGTTCCCCAACCAGGGATCGAACCCAGGCCCACGGCAGTAAAGCCACAGAGTCTTATCCACTGGACCACCAGGGAATTCCCAAACTTTTTCTTCTTAATTGAAGTATAGTTGATTTACAACGTTGTGTTAGTTTCTGGTGTACAGCAAAGTGATTCAGGTACACATATTCTTTGCCATATTCTTTTCCATTATGGTTTGTTACAGGATAAATATAATATTTTTATTTATTTATTTATTTATTCTTTGTCTTCCCTCTACCTTGATCCATTTTCCCCTTCCCTAAATGCATTTACTTACTTCTCACTTAGCCTGTGGTCACTTAAACTGCCTTTGGTTTAAGAGGTCCTCCACAGTGTCCAGCAACATTCTCACTAAACAAAGGGCCCTTTGTAACAATAAAATAACATTTAAATTCTACAGATAATAACAAAAATTGTGGATGCCTTTACTTAAGGGAACCACTTCGAAAGTTTTCGGTTATGATACAGAAAGCGTGTAATTCTAAAGAAGATCTAAGTGTCCAATTGTTTGTTGGACATAGACTGAACTGGGATTTAGTGAATGGGGTGGAGATTTGTTAGGATTATAAAGTATAAACACAAAGTTTTTTTTTTTTTACAGAAAGCAACATCAGAATCTTTCTTTCCAAAGTATGGTTTGCAGACCAGAAGCACAAACATCACCTAGAAGCTTCTGAGAAAGGCAGAATCTCAGGCCCCACCTCCAATCTATTGAATCGATTCTGCATTTTAATAAGATCCCCAGGTGACTGAAATGCACATAAAAGTTTTCAAAGCGCTGCTCTAGAAGAAAGTATATGGATTAAGAAAGATCTGCTTTGTCCCTCCATGTATCCCAGATTCACTCAGTGGAATTAATAATCATCTACAATACTAACAACTCACTCATGGCTGCAACTGAATAGTTTCACTTAGAAGAGGCTACTTCCTCCTGGCAGCGCTTCTAAGATTCTGAGTAGCATCATAGGTCGAATGGCATTTTGTAAACACACTAAATGTAGTTTGTGGCAACCTCCCCCCGCCACCAAAAAAATACAAGAATAAAAAGAATCCGCACATCTCCTTCTGGCTGAGTGTTCACTTATGGTAATAGGGTCCCGATTCAATAAATACATTAAGTAGTCCCATTTTTAAATTCTGTGCCCCCTTCTTCCCACCCCACCCCTACAGGAGCTTCTTACTCCCCAGTCCCTGTCCTCAGCCACAAAGAGAAACTCAAAATGTTCCCAAGAGTTGGTCTCTACGGCTTGTTTCTCCAGGAGGAACTGAAGATCAAAGCTTTAACCTTCTCCAGGACAGTACAAAATACTACCATAAAACTATGAAGACCAAATATTTCCTATATGCACTCGACATCATTTTCACTGCCTGAGACCATCTGTTATTCTCTTTTTCATGGATGTCAGCCTCGTTTCCTCCATTAGACTGTAAGTAACATGAAGGTGAGGGTCGTACCCTGCATTTCCTTTGTTTGTATTTTAGCACTGGAGGCATACAATCTAGGCACTCAATAAAAAACTATTTTCTGGTTCATCAGTCATAACTCCACGACATAGATTACCTTCTGCCTTTTACTTAATTATAATAACTGTAATGCTAGCTAACATATATGCACCAGACATTGTTGTAAGTATGTTGCATGTATTTACACATTAAGTCCTCTTAAGGACTCTCTAAAGTGGTTACTCTCTCCACTCTACAAATGAGGAAACTGAGGCACAGAGTAGCTTAGTAACTTATCCAAGAGCACACAGCTAGAAAGTGTGTGGGGATATAAATCTCCACAGTATGACTAGAGAACCGTTGTGCATCCTGCCCCATCTAAGTCCTAAATTCCAGTTTCAGGTTCTCCTTCTGAGAAATCTCATTACTGGCCCCTAAGAATTATATAAAAGAGTGTTCAGACTTATTTTTCACATAATCCACAGTAAGAATCTTATTTTGCATCCTAGCCCAGGCACAAACACACACTGAAACAAATGTTTCTTGAAAAAACAAAACCTATCCTTACACGGGATTTATTACTATTTTCTATTCTATTTCATTCAATTCTAGTTAGTTTTCAAAATGCTGATCATACTCTACTAAACTAATTTTACAACCCAAACTATCGTGACCTTCAGTCTGAAAAACTGCTTACAGCTTCATTTCACTAAATTCCTGAGATATTGCTGTGTGTTTTCTGGCCTCCCGTGCAAAGATGGTCATTATCTTCTGGGGACCTCAGTCCACTGGCAGGATTCTGGATAAGTGCGTCAGTAACTTCCAGACGGAGGATTATTCCCTGTGATAAGAAATCTCAAGAAAGGCTTCTCGAGAGATGTGCAAGACTCTGAAGAGGAAACAGACTTCAAAAGGCAATAGTCCCAGGCAGAGAAACTCAGAGAAAAGGTGTTCCAAGCAGAGAACTCAAAGGAGGCTGCAGAAGAGGATGTGCTTGTCAGGCAACGTGGGAGACGGGTGCGCTACATGTAGAGTCACAGGCCTGACAGTCTCTGTGAGTCATGGATCTTGTGAAAGTCAACCTCTCTGAGAAGCAAGATTCTCACTGGTGAAATGGGAATAAGGATAACATCTGCCTCACTTCTCAAAGAGGCTAGTTCTGAAGAGGACGTGATACTAGAAAAAAATGTGTATAAAAATCTAACGAAGGGGTCTTCCCTGGTGGCGCAGTGGTTGAGAATCTGCCTGCCAATGCAGGGGACACGGGTCCGAGCCCTGGTCTGGGAAGATCCCACGTGCCGCGGAGCAACTAGGCCCGTGAGCCACAACTACTGAGCCTGCGCGTCTGGAGCCTGTGCTCCGCAACAAGAGAGGCCGCGACAGTGAGAGGCCCGCGCACCGCGATGAAGAGTGGCCCCCGCTTGCCGCAACTAGAGAAAGCCCTCGCACAGAAACGAAGACCCAACACAGTCAAAAATATAAATAAATAAATGAATAAATAAATAAATAAAAAGAAGTCTTGAAGGAAATACAAAAAAAAAAAAAAAATCTAACGAAAACATAGCCGGTGTGTGTGTACGCGTGTGTGTGTGTGTGTGTGTGTGTGTGTATGTGTGTATGGCAGGATAAACTGTTGAAATACTGCAGTGATTTGCTTTTTGCTATTGACTGTCAGGATCATAGAATAACAGAGTCAGTAGAACGCTTGGAAATTGATGTGACCTAATCTGTAGCTCTGAAACTTGTTAGTGACTCAGCTATCTTGAATACATTTGTGTTGCATGTTGCCATCTCAAAGACTTTCAGGGATAATGTCTTATTATCATGCTAGTCAAAAGATGTTTTATTTTGTTATTTCTATGTCTAGCTGAAATTTGAGTCACTTATTATGCATATATAATTCATAATAAAAATAAAATGTTGTAGAAATTTAAAAAAAAAAGAGGACGTGAAACAACGTCTGAAAACCCACTGAGAAGTAAGTGCACAGAACTGATGGGAAGGCGATTCATTAAGCGAATCCTCTGTGCTGTTCCCATCAGCCATGTATCTCTCACAACAACACAGAGATGTCGGCACTGCTATTATCTCCCTCATGTAGATAAGGAAACTGAAGGTCAAAGAGGGAACGTTACTTGCCCAAGGTCACATAGCCAGTGGAAGGCAGAGACAGAACGCAAACCAGATCCGCCTGCCTAAGCCCTCCTCACCCCACTATATGTGTGTCTTAAATGGTGGTGAGACAGGCTGGGACCTGGGACCTGGGACCCTTTGCTGCAGTGCTTGCACCTGGACAAACGTCTCCTTGAGCAACAAAATCAACAAGCTCACTTGTATGTGGCATCTTAAAAAAAAAAAAAAAAAAAGCAAGCTCAGATACAGAGAACAGATTGGTGGTTGACAGAGGTGGCGGAGGGGTGGGCAAAATGGATGAATGGAGTCAAAAGGTACAAACTTCCAGTTATAAGATAAATAAGTCATGGAGATGCCACGTAAGTCAGGGTGACTATAATGATGAACCTAGTGGCAGGGCAGGAATAAAGACGCAGACGTAGAGAATGGACTTGAGGACACCGGGTGCGGAGGGGGAAGCTGGGACAAAGTGAGAGAGTGGCATGGACATATATACACTACCAAATATAAAATAGATAGCTAGTGGGAAGCAGCCGCATAGCACAGGGAGATCAGCTCGGTGCTCTGTGACCACCTAGAGGGGTGGGATAGGGAGGGTGGGAGGGAGACGCAAGAGGGAAGAGATATGGGGATATATGTATATGTATAGCTGATTCACTTTGTTATAAAGCAGAAACTAACACACCATTGTAAAGCAATTATACTCCAATAAATGTGTGTTAAAAAATAATAATAAATAAAATAAGGTAAAAATAATAATACTGTACCATATATTTGAAAGTTGCCAAGAGAATAGATCTTAAAAGTTCTCATTATGAGAAAAAATAAATTGTTACTGTGCATAATGATGGATGTTAACCAGACACTGTTATTCACGTATTTATATTTATACTGTGGTGATCATTTCACAATACATACAAAGATCGAATCATTATGTTGTACACCTGAAACTAGTGTTATATGCCAATAATATCTCAATTAAAGAAAGAATAAAAAACAGAATGTGCTTTGAAAAGGTAAAGCGCTATGATGGTGAACTCCATCTTAAAAACCCATTAAATATATATATATAGAATATATATGTTATTAATATATATTATATATGTAATACATAGTAATAATATATATATTCTATATATATATATTTATATTTAAACTGAACCTGAATAAAAGGATAAACTAAAGGATTATGAGTTTTCATCACAGATGCTCTTTCCAAAAAGATTCACCACCATGTTTTTTAGGAATTCCCCTGTTGCAGTTAAATTTTTTTAACTAATTCATTTAGAAATTTTTAGGAGCTCATGTGCTGCTGTTGTTCTTTTCTGATTTTACCTCCAGATTCATTCTGGGCATCACTTTGTAAAACAGATGTGAGACTCTCAGCAATGAAGGCGTTTCCTGCATTATTTGTTTTTCTTTGCATTGTTTACCTCTAAGCCCCACTTCAGGCTTCCTCACACCATCTAAAGGTAAAGGGCTGCATAACTTCTGTTGAAATTCTCCATCAGATTGGGAATTGGGCTTTCTTGAATCACTCTGAAGCAAAATCTGTGCCCAAGAACTTGGAAAGGGGAGATGTAGTGTACCATGTTGGTGTCTGGTAAGAGACCCACTTTTGAACTCCCAGGGCTAAACTTTGCCCTGGGTTTGTGACCTTGAGCGCATGGTAGGAGGGATGCAAGTGATGTGTCTTCCTCTGTCTCCCCAGAACCCCCCTCTTTGGACCTTGAGGTAGAGACTCAACTGAACCAACAGACCATCTCAGGAGCAGTTTTCTGGCCAAAATAAGTGAGGCAATGTGGGTCAGTCAGCAAGGTCACTTGGGGCATAACCTTGGATAGATCCCACCTACGCTCTTCCAACCTTTATCAAAATGATATCCAATTCAAACAGGCTGCATTTTATGTTAGCAATATCCACGGGCGGGCAAAATCAAGCGGTAGCATGCCAGGGATCCGTGAGACTCTGGAGCAGGCAGCGTGAGCATGGGCCTAAGTGGAGCAAGGATAAATCATTAGCAACTCTGTCTCCCCCAGAATCGATGCCGTGATTGGGCAAGAGACCTAGGTAATAGTCTCTGCGTGTAACCAGCCTACTTTCTAACACACCTATGAAAAGGCAAATAGAAATGAAGAGTCCAGCCCAGTCCATATGTGTCACACTGAAAAGGATTTCAGCTTGACCCCAAGTCAATCCTACCTCTGATATTCAGGGCTTCGGACTTCTTCTCCTTTTTCATAGTCTCTTCTGGTTCATTCTGCGTAGTCAGGGAATCACCTGCATTCAAAGAAGAAACCTTGTGTTGTGTATAAGTTCTACAAACAAAAAGAACCAATGGACTCAAAAAAGCGTTTTGTTATTTTCAAAGCCCACTACCTCATCAGCTCCCCCCCACCACCACCACCTCTCCAAACACACAGCAGAGTAGCACATTTTGGCCTTTAAATCAGCCTTGTGATTCACCTTTGGACTTCCTTCACACTTTCATTCAAGTTCAAACAAACAAACAAACAAAAAAAGAGGCAGTGGGAATCCACCCCCCAACCCCAAACCCATAACTCCCAGGGGGACGGAAGGATGGGCAAAGGGGGAGGGAGAAAAACAAAGTGCAGATAGTATCCAATGGAGGAGGGAGGGGTGGGGAGTGCTATCTGTTGCCCAATAATAATAACTGATTTCCAAGAGGATCAATACTCCCATACAAAGAGAATAGGGGGAGGGGAAAAGAAGCAAAGGGGGCCCGAGGACCCAGGAGGAAAAAGAAAAGAAACGGGGGAATACGTTCAGTTAGCGGCACAGACTTAAGGCCGGCCGGCAGAGGAAATAGTTGTGGTTTTTTTCTTTTTTTGTTTTGTTTTTTTTAAAGCAGACAGGTAAAAAGAGGGCGTGGGGCGAGGAGGAAGGGACCGGGCGCGCGGGGGAGGGAAGGGCAACGCGGTCCAGAAGATGCAACCGAAAGGCACCTGCTACATTGGAGAACACGGTCGCCCCCTTCTCGTCCACCGAGGCCACGCGGAGGGTCACGGCCGAGTCGCGGCCGGGGGCTGGCAGGGCGGCGGCGTGCCAGCGGCCCTCGGCGCCTTGGGGACCCGGGAAGACGCCGCGAGGGCCGCCCCCGGCCGCCGGCTGCTGATGCCGCTGCTGTTGGCGGCGGCGGCGGCCGCAGCAGGCGAACCAGGCGGCGCAGTCCTGGAAGATGAGCAGCCCGACCACGTTGACGGCCAGCCCCAGGGCGCCCACGATGAGCACCAGCTCGGGGTCATCGATGCGCTCGGGCCGGGCCAGGCGCAGCACGGCCTCCACGAAGATGGTGAAGCAGAGCGCGGTAAGGAAGACGGCGTTGCTGAGCGCGCCCACCACCTCGGCGCGGGCGTAGCCGTAGGTGGCGCTCAGGCCCCCGCGGGGGCGCCGGGCGATGTAGCCGGCGCTCAGCCCCACGCACAGCGAGATCAGGTCCGACAGCATGTTGAAGGAGTCGGACAGCAGCGCGATGGAGTTGCCCAGGTAGCCCGACACCAGCTCGGCCACGAAGAAGGCGACGGTGAGCACGAGCATGAACAGCAGCCGGCACGTCTTGCCCGAGTAGCGGCCCATCCCCGCCCGGCCGATCGTCCCGCCGCCACAGGTGGGGCGCGGCGCCCTGGACTCTGCCGTGGCCTGGTCCCCGCCTCCCGGGCCGCCCTGCCCGCCGGCGCCCGGGCTTCTTATAAGGCGGAGGCGGAGGCCGAGCGGCCCCGGTCCCCGCACGTCCAGAGTCTAAAGGAAGGGCCGGGCGGCCGTATCTAAGGGACCTTTCGCCGCCTCCCCGACCCCTGCCCCTCCCTCGCGGCTCGGCCTCCCTTGGCACGTGGCCACGGGCCAGTGTCTGTCCTTCTAAGGACGGAAGTGGGCAGAGAGGGGAGCTGCCGAAAAGAGGGGGCGTGCCTGGATGGCCCTCGTCACAGACACCCCCTAAACACAAGCGGTGTTCACCCGACGACCCCTTTTCTCCAGTCCATCCGGGCCGTGACTGTTGGCTTTTAGTGATAAGGACCTTGACTGCTGCGGGGTGTGTTCGCAGCGGTGGACGGGAACACCTTCGCCTACGTGCCCAGACGCCCGATTCATTACAGATTCCCTAATAAGCTGGGAGCACCGACCCGTCCCACCCTGCCCTTCCGGGTGCTTCCTGCCTTGCATTTTGCGAAGTTTGAGCTGATTGCTCACTTGGCGCTCCCACTCCACCACCACACGTGGTATAGCTATTTTATCCTCTTTTCTTGCTCACAGCCTTCATAAAGGGCACACTCTCGCTTCCGTCACCCCCTCATGGCCCAGCATCATCCCTGGCCGCCTTTAGGAACTTGGCTCACAAGGTCGCCTTCCAGAGGTGAACTGCAGGCAGCCCTGGGGGAGAGCTCAGATCACACTTCCGTGAGCCTGGCACCCCCTCCCAGCTCTCAGAAATGCAGTTTCTCTCTCATAGGTGCAGGTCCCTTGGCCACCAAAGAGGACAAGGCTGGCCTCCTCTGTGTACTTGTCTCCGTTCTCCATTGGAGAGAATATTCTCCTCACCCCCATGGGTCCCTCCCAGCATGACCTGATAGAGTTCGGTGACTGACCTACGTGAAGGCTTATTCCAAATAGAGCCTTTCTGTTGACAACAGGCTGTGTTCCAAGTAAATGTTACCCAGAAAAGGACTGTCCCCAGGACTCGGGGAAAAACCAAGGATCCGGGTCCTTGAAGATGACTGTTTGCTCTTGGTCAGTTCAGGGAGCTGGGTGGGGGAAGCTTGCAGGTTTCTTTATTGGTTTGTTTTAGTTTTATACTCTTGTCTCATTCCAAAAAAGATCTGAGGGTGAAGTCTGATGATCTCTCTTCTCCCTCCCCCATCCCCAACCCCTGAACTTTAACCATTACTAAAAAAACACATCTGCTTTTGGCTTGGAGATGAATAAAAATATCTCACTCCAAAATAGACACAGGATCCATTCAGGGAACATTCTAATTCTAGTCCCATTCATTGCCTTAGCCTTGTAAAGCATGATCTTGTCTTTTAATGGTCCCCGAGGGTCCTTAACAAGCATGCAAAAACTTCTTGGATCTGAGGGTTCCACCTTATACCAGATGATCCTCGAAATTCTGGGAACCTATGATGCGTTCCCTTCCCACCTCCAGGAAAATATCCCTACACTGAGAACTTGAGGAAATTGATCATTTAAAGTCTTCTCTAGGGACTTCCCTGGAGGTCCAGTGGTTAAGACTCTGTGCTACCGATGCAGGGGACACGGGTTCGAGCACTGGTCAGGGATCTAAGATCCCACATGCCCCACGGCGTGGCCAAAAATAAAATTAAAAAAAAACACACACCACTGTTATTTCAAAAATAAATCAATAAATAAAGTCTTCTTCAAAAATTAGTATTAAAATGATCAAAAACTAAAAAGCAGTAAAGAGATATAGGCTGATGAAAGTTTTGAGGCTGAATGGTCTTGCACAAGTTCCTTAATTGTCTGGGCCTGTTTTCACTACTGTAAAATGAGGATCATAATAGTGCCCTCTCATAAGGTTGTGAGGATTGAAGGGGTTAATAGGTGTAA
This sequence comes from Eschrichtius robustus, assembly GCF_028021215.1. NCBI lineage: Eukaryota > Metazoa > Chordata > Mammalia > Artiodactyla > Eschrichtiidae > Eschrichtius > Eschrichtius robustus. The sequence goes on along the minus strand of NC_090826.1, from coordinate 170,988,693 downwards.
AGTGATTATAACAGTGCTATTGTAACAGATTATAATAGTAAGCACTCAATAAATGTTAACTGCTTATTTTAAAAAAAAAAAAGCAGACAGGAAGAAAAAGAAGGTGTGGGATGAAGAAGAGAGTGGGCAAGAGAAGGGAAGAACGAAGTGGTCCAGAGGGCCACATGATTAGTATTAGTATTAATATTAGTAATACAGCATGTGTAACAAAATTGCTATTGAGCCACAGACGACACACTCTAATACAAGAAGAAGCTATGCCCCAGTACTGCAGACTACGAAACCCCTGAGACATGTAACCTATGACAGAAAGCCAAGCAGTCAAAATAAGAGAGAAAGGCCTTTTGGAGGTCACTTGACAGCGCTAACACAGTCCCCGCTGATTGCATTTCTCTGTCATTCACAACTGCAGGAAAAACCTGAGAGCAGCAGAAATATATCACTTGTGCCTGTTTCCCAGTCATTCTCCTAACCAAAGGTATATAAGAAGAATTATGTCATGGCCCCAGAAGGGCAGTCAGTGGAACTAGAAAGCCAGCGGCTGAGGAAGCGCAGTGCCCTGCCCAGGGCCTAGTTCCTGACTTCAAGAAAGTCTAAAGACTAAGGATGTCAACCAAAAGCACTTAAGGAAAATGTTCTGATATATATAGCTGTGTGTGTATGTATATACATACATATCGCTGGGTGTACATATATATATAGTTGTGTGTAAATATACATATAGTTTGTGTGTGTGTGTATGTATACATACACATCTATATGTATATAGGTTATAAATATATAATCTAAGTTAATTGCCAAAAATTTAGACTGCATCTTATAGTTACTGTGAATTTTGAGGTTTCGGTAGCTTTTTTTTTTAATTTTTGTTGGAGTATAGTTGATTTACAATGTTGTGTTAGTTTCAGGCGCATAGCAAGTGAATCAGTTATACATATACATATATCCACTCTTTTTTTTTTAGATTCTTTTCCCATATAGGCCATTAAAGAGTATTAAGTAGAGTTCCCTGTGCTATACAGTAGGTCCTTATTAGTTATCTATTTTATATATAGTAGTGTGTATATGTCAATTCCAATCTCCCAGTTTATCCCTCCCCCCCAACCCCCTGATAACTATAAGTTTGTTTTCTACATCTGTAACTCTATTTCTGTTTTGTAAAGTTCATTTGTACCATTTTTTTTTTAATTCCACATATAAGCAATATCATATGATATTTCTCTTTCTCTGTCTGACTTACTTCACTCAGTATGCCAGTCTCTGGGTCCATCCATGTTGCTGCAAATGGCATTATTTCGTTCTTCTTTATAGCTGAGTGATATTCCATTGTATATATGTGCCACATCTTCTTTATCCATTCCTCTGTTGATGGACATTTAGGTTGCTTCCATGTCTTGGCTATTGTAAATAGTGTTGCAATGAACATTGGGGTGCATGTATCTTTTTGAATTATGGTCTTCTCCAGATATCTGCCCAGGAGTGGGAGCTTTTGGTTATTGAGCTCTGACTCTCTGCCTAGCCCTTGTGCTGAGTACTTTATAGTCATTATCTCATTTCATCCTCACAACAGCCCCATAAAATAAGTACAGGAAGACTTCAGAGATATTGGGGGTTCGGTTCCAGACGACCCCAATGAAGCCCAATGAAGCGAATATCACAATAAAGTGAGTCACACAGAATTTTTGGTTTCCCAGTGTATTTAAAAGCTATGTTTACACTATACTGTGGTCTATGTTCTCATCTATAATCTGGAGATAGAGACATCACTCTTTCACACAATGGTGATGGGAATCAAAAAGGATAGCATAGTGGAGGGCCCTGCAGGGCACCTTGAGTAGATAATCAACAAATAGTGGCTCCTTTCCTTAACTTCTGGCCATCATCATTCCCAGACTTGTTGACTTCTAGTAAGTAACACAGTAGAATCCCCTTCACAGTTATTTCTATTACCCTAGGTTTTATAAGATCATCTATTCCCCCTTTGTTCAAATAATCTAATTAGCTTAGGACTAATTAACTATTGATTAACGTACTATGAATGTAAAATATTGATTAGTGAAATATTTTATGAATATTAAAATATTTAAAATAAAATATTTTATGAATATACAACTTCAAACTTCTCAGCTATCCTTGCTATCCTTCTTCGTCCATCACGACCTTATCTTCTGTTATTACATGGTAGAAGAATAGAGAGAATTGGAGTAACTGGACTGGGAGACATAACTTTATTACCATTGCAAAATGAGAGGTTGTGTCGAGTATTGAAATAAAGTCTAGAGGGAAACTAAGATTCTCGGCCTCCAACACTAAATTATTGTACAACTTAAACCAGTCACTAAATTTCTGAGCTTTAGTTTCCTAATCTGTAAGTGGAAATAAGAACTTCATACTACTTAATGCATATTTGATGTTCTAAACATCAAATAAGATAATGAAGGTACAAATACATAGACAAATAAAAGGCATTGTTATTGTAATTATGAAGCCATGGATCCATAATCAACATGAGTTCTAGAAAGCAAGTACTATATTTGTAACAACCAGCAATTGAAATAGGTCAGCTAAGGTTTTAGGTTGTCTGGAACTCCCTCCCTGCTTCCTTCTCATGAGATACCCTGTCCTCTTTGACACAGACATGGGCATGTAATGGAGGCTGAGCCAATCATAGTTCCTCATCCCTTAGTCACAGTGCTTGATTCAAGGGATGGGCACTTAATCCAAGATGGGTCAGAGTTCTTCTCTTGGAATTTTCAGAATGGATCTGGTAAAGAAAGGGTTTCCATTCCTTGTCTGGTTACTAAGCAGTGAGGGTGTGACTCAGAGCCCCTGGTAATTATGTTTCCCGCTGCTTCCTTTCCAATACCCTTCGATCTGCAGTAGGAAAGGAAACAGAAAGAAATGAATCACTAATGGAATTCAAGTCTCTGGTTCCAACTTGACTATGTGAACCAATACATTTTCCCTCTTTGCTCAAGCAAGTATAAGTTGGATTTTTGTCACTTGCAAGCAGATACTTCCGGTCAATAGCTGGCCAAGAGCCCATGCCTATTATAAAGTGCTAAGAATGGTTTCTCCCCTTCTCCACATTCAAGACACATGAGAAATATAAATTTAAGCCTTAAAAAAATAAAATGGCAAAATAAATATGACCTTTCCTCACTTCGATTCTTCCCCAGTGCTGGAAAAATTATTTCTGCTTCATTCTCGTCTCCCCTCCAGAGGAAAAACTTGAAAAATTGTGACAGTCTTTATTTCCTCAAATTCCATTCTCTCTGCCACTCATTCCAATCCCATCTCCATCTCCACCAAAGCCACTGGAAAGGCTTTGTCAAACTTACTCATGGCCTCCTAATTCTTGAATCCATTGGTTTTCTATCCTCATCTTGCTGGAATTCTCAGCAACATTTGTTGCTAAAGACCTTGCTTTCCTTCTTGGACACTCTCCATTTGACCACTGAACAATGTACCCTCTTGGTTTCCCTTATATCTCGTTGATAGTTCCTCCATCTCTTCTCTAAATCTCTAAATAGTGCAGCATCCCAGCACTCAGTCCTAGGCTCCCCACTCCTCTGTGTCTATGCTGTGGTAATTGGGTGTTACTGTCCATGTGGGAGGTAGAGACCATGTCTGTCCCACTGGTTGCCATATCCCCAATGCACAGAGGGCTCCAGAAGGAGGAGGGAATGGCATGAGCCAAGGCCTGGAGAATGGACTTTGGGGTGGTAGAGCGGAAGGAGATGAGGCTTTGGGTGGCAAAGGACTGATTATTGAAAGTCTCCTCAGCCAGGTAAAGGATTTGGGACTCAATCTTAGGGAAATAGGAAGCCACTGATCAATCAGGAGAGTGAGAGCCATTGGTCAGTCAACAGATGTTTAGTGAACATTTGCCATATTCTAGGCACTGGTCTAAGAAAGGATATAGCTGAGAATAAGAGACAAGGACCCTGCTCTTGTAGATCCTACATTCTAGAGGAGATAACAGGAAATTAAAAGAAAGAATGAACAAAAGAATAAAAGAAGGAGGGAGGGAGGGAGAGAGAAAAAAAAGGAAGGAAGAAGAGAAGGGAGGGCGGGAGGGAGGAAGGGAGTTGTCAGGTAGTGATAAAGGCTATTTTGAAAATAAATTGTCTACTCCAGTGGGCTTCAAACAGTTTTGTACTATGGAACGGCTGTGGAACTACTTTAGATGGGATGGTCATGGAAGCCCTCTCCAAAGAGATGAAAATTAAGCTGAAACCTAAGTGACAGCAGAAGCCAGCCCTGAGTAGAACTGGGAAGAGCATTCCAGGCAATGCCCACAAGTGCAAAATCCCTACAGCAGAGAAATGAGTGGGATGTTTCGTGGAGTAAAAGATGGCTGGGATGGCTAGAACTTAGTAAGCAAGGGGAGAGGGGTAAGACCTGAAATCAGAGAGGCACGAGGAAAGTGAGATGTTTCTTGGAGCCATGTCTATCAAAAAGGGAAGCATGAAAGAAAAGAAAGCCATGCAGTACAAAAATGTTTCTTAAGGCTGACCTGCTTTTACTCTTTGTATTAGCTGCCTGATCTCTGGAGGAATTTGAGTATCCAATGCATGGCTAAACTTTTTTTTTTAAGTAGACTTTATTTTTTGAAACAGTTTTAGGTTCACAGCAAAACTGATCACAAAGTACAGTGCTTCCATATAACCTTCTCCCATACACATCCCCCATTATCAACATCCAGCACCAGCATTGTACACTAGTTGTAACTGATAAAACTACATTGACAGATCATTGTAACCCAGAGTCCATAATTTACATTGGGGTTCATTCTTGGTCTTGTACGTTCTATGGATTTGGACAAATGTACAATGACGTGTATCCACCATTAAAGTATCACACAGACTAGTTTCACTGCCCTAACAATCCTCTGCACAACACCTATTCAGCCCTCCCTCCTCCCTAACCCCTGGTATCCAGTCATCTTTTTCCTGTCTCCATATATTTGCATTTTCCAGAATGTCATATAGATGGCAAAGATGGCTATACTTTTTAAAATGTGAGGTAAGCAAAGCACTCAGAACAAACTAAGTTCTTTTCTGCAGAGGAAATTATGTGAAACATTATGAACAAGTGTCTGCAGCTCATCCTGCCCTGTAGATGGTGCCTTCCATTTTCAGTGGAGTCATATAACGAAATGGAGCTGGGACATCGGAGGCATGATGGCAGCTAGAACTTCACGGGTGCCCTTCAGACACGTTCCAATGTCTTTTCTGACATTATCTATCCTGAGAAAACTGAGGTTGGAAAAGTCAATAACTTATTCAAGTTTTTCCAGCTAGGAAGAGTTAAATGATACTATGAACTTCAGAAATGAGCAGACTTGACTTTAAATATTGACTCTGCCACCAAGTGTATCATGTGGACAATGGCAACAGTTTCATGAAAAAAAATCTCAAATGCTGATCCTCTAGAGTTCATCACATAATTTTATTATATCATTATTCTGGAAAGTTCTCATATGATTACCTCATTCTTTCTACCTGCTTATGCTATTTCATAGTAGAGATGTACGTAGTTTATTTAAGCAACCCTCATATCCACTGATGGATTTTAGTTTCCTTTTTTATCCACTTGTATTTCATCATCATTGTGGTCATTATTGTGATTGTTTATGTAAACACTCTGTAGTAAAAATCCTTGTACATTTTTCATTGCTCATTTTTGGAGCATAAATTCCTAGAAATACTGAGTCAAAAAGTATGGGCATTTAAAACTGTTTATAGCCACTGCCAAATGCCACCCAAAAATATTGTACAAATTTATACTTCTGTCAAAAATTCATGAGATTGTTTTTGTTTTAATTTCTGATTGTTTGTTGCTAGTGTATAAAAATGTAATTGATTCTTTTATATTAACCTGCTATCCTCTGACCTTGCTAAATTCACTTATTAGATCTTATACTTGTTTCATAGATTTCCCAGTATTTTCTAGGTAGACAATCATACCATCTGCAAATAAAGACAATTTTATTTTTTCCTTTTATTAAAAAAAAAAAGGTATGAGAGTTCCATTTCCCTAGGCTTCTAACATTGCTAGCCCATAAGTTCTGTAAAATTTTGGGGGGGGACAATTTCATTTTAATAATTTTTTCTGATGGTAGTCTCATTAGTATCTAAAGAATTTACATTCTATTCTGTACATAGAATTCTGAAAGTGATTTAGCTTTAGTTTTTTTTTTTATTAGGTGATAAATTTTGGGTTTGTTTAAATTAAAACAATTTTCATAGAGCAGTCTTAGATTCACAAAAAAATTGAACAGAAGGTACAGAGATTTCCCACATATCACCAGCCCCAACCTATTATTGGAGATAATAGACTCTCCAATTATCAAAATCCTGTGCTGGAGTGGTACATTTGTTACAAGTAATGAATCTACATTGACACATCATAATTACCCGAAGTCCATATTTTACATTATGGTTCACCTTTAGTATTGAACATTCTGTGGTTTTGGACAAATGTTTAATGACATTTATCCACCATTATATCAAACAGAGTATTTTCACTGCCCTAAAAATCCTCTGTGCTCTGCCTAATCATCACTCTCCCCCAATACCAACCCTTGGGAACCACTGATATTTTTATTATATCCACAGTTTTGCCTTTTCCAGAATGTTATATAATTGGAATCACAGTGTATGTTGCCTTTTCAGATTGACTTCTTTCACTTAGTTATATACATTTAAGGTTCTTCTATGTCTTTTCATGGCTTAATAGCTCATTTCTTTTCAGTACTGAATAATATTCCATTGTCTGGAGGTACAGTTCATGAATCCATTCATCTACTGAAGAACATCATAGTTGCTTTTAAGTATTGGTAACTATGAGTAAAGCTGCTATAAACAGCCATGTGTAGGTTTTTGTGTGGACATAAATTTTCAACTCCTTTGGGTAAATACTAAGGAGCATGATTGCTGGATCGTATGGTTAAGAGTAAGTTTAGTTTTGTTAAAAACTTCCAAACTGTTTCACACAGTGGCTGTAATCATTCTGCATTCCCATCAGCAATGTTTCACAGCTCATGTTGCTCTACATCTTCAACAGCATTTGGTGTTGTCAGTGTTCCATAGTTTAGAGATTCTAATAGGTGTACATGTGAAGCATGCTTATTTGCCATGTGTTTATCTTCTTTGATGATGTGTGTTATGGTCTTTGGCTTATTTTTAATATGATTAGTTGTTTTCTTATTGTTGAGCTTTCAAAGTTCCTTGTGTACTTTATCTAACAGTCATTTATCAGCTGTGACTTCTGCAAATATTTTTTTCCAGTCTGTGACCTGTCTTCTCATTCTCTTGTCTTTTGCACAGCAGAGATTTTTATTTTAATGAAGTCTAGCTTATCAATTCTTTCATGGAATGTGTCTTTGGTGTTGTATCTAAAAAATCATCACCATACATCAGGTCATCTAGGTTTTCTCCTATGTTATCTTCTAGGAGTTTTATAGTTATGCAATTTACATTTAGGTCTCTGATGCACTTTGAGATTAATTTCAGTGAAGGGTATAAGGTCTGTGTCTAGATTTATTTATTTTTGCATGCGATGGTCCAGTTCTTCCAGCACCTTCTGTTAAAAAGATTATGTTTGCTCCATTGTATTAGCTTTAGTTTTATATTTCAGTTGGCTTAATGCTTACTAAGAGTCTTTTCATACCATGGCTTTTGAATTTCTGAACTCATCTTCATTCGTATTTTGGTTGACCAGATCATTTAGTGGTTTTTTTCAAGTGTTCTTGGGATGGAGATATAAATATATATAAATATATATATATATATATATATATATAAATATATAAATATATATATATATATATATATATGGTCTTTATGTTGCCTTTATAAATGAACAAAACTTAGATGGGTATACAATTCTTAGGTTCATGTTTTACTTTATCTCTCAGGACTATGTAGACATTGATTCACTGTATCCTGGCACTGCATGTTGTTGTAAAGAAATCTGAATCCAGCCTGACATTTGCTCCTTGTAGATGAGTCTGTTTTCTGCCTGAATGCCTATGGGATTCTTTCTTTTGCCTGATATTCAGAAACTTTCACAGAATGTATATATTGATTGCTCCATATCAATTTTCCATTTTGTTTTGCAGATTTTCTTATCTTCCTTTAGAATATTTCAGAATAAATTCTTCTATTATATCTTTGAATATTTTTTTCTGATACATCTGTCTGCCTTCTACCTCAGGAAGCACTTAGTATGTACATGAAGTACCTCTATTGTTTGTTGTTTGTATCTATTATCTTCCTCCTAATTGCTTTAAATTCCTTGGTCAGTTTCTCAAGCTTGCCGTCCACATCACCTATTGCTTTCTATAGTGCTTATTCTACGTCTCACTGCTTCCAAAATGGTTTTTCATTTCTGTAGTATTTTTTTATCTTCCATTTTTCCCCAAGTTCTGACAGTTCATATTCATTGTTTTAGCTGAAAACAACTTCTGTCACCTGGGTTATTATTCTTCCATGTATTTTTCATCTGCCTTTTTGCTGGTTCCTTTCTCACTTTTTCTCTGTAGTATATGTGTGTGTTCCCGCGTTGGGTCTTTGCTATTTATTAAGCACCTTTGAGTGGGGCACTTAGCTCCAAGTCTGCTGATAGTGTGGGAATGGGTGGAGGAGGGATCAAGACATAGGTATCTGGTGACTTCAGGTTGGACATGTCTCAGAACTTCCTTACCAAATATGCTTCTTCCCATCAAGGTAAGTAGGTCACCGACAGATGGTCTACAGGTTGGATCCTTCCAGATGACAGTTTTTTGTTTGTTTTAAGGAGACCCTCTATTCCCCAAGCTTCACATTCCCCACAAGGGCACCTCCCCAGAAGTAACATTCCTGCCCACTTCCTGTCACTTGCCCGCCTTTTCCCAGAGGCAGGATAACTGCCTGGGTTAGTAAGCATGGGAGAAAGAGTGGCGCATACCCAGATAACCTCTTCTGGCCTGTCTTTTTCAGATTTGCCTTCCCTCAGAGACCTGCAATCCTAGACATGAGAGAAACTAACCATCAGGATCTGTCCCGTGGAGGGAGGTCTGGAACTGGGTGGGTGAGTTTAATTCTGGGATGAACTATTAAAAAGCTCTTTGCTGCTACGCATCTAAGCCATATCCTGTAATATGTCATATCTATAATAAAGTTGGTGTTATGTTCAACTATCATCTGTCTCTTACCTATCAATTGCTTCCAAACCTAGGAGAGTAAGAAAGGGGTATTCTTAATTAGTCCCTAAAGCCCTAACATACTGGTGAGTTGGCAGGAACCGTGAGAAGGGTAAAGATAAGAATCTAGAGGCCAAACTAACACATGGAGAATGAGGCTTCTGGTGAGGCCAGAGCAGGCGCTGTTAAGTTTTAGGTCTCCAGCAAGTGTGAGCCAGGCAGGATTTTGACCTTGGCAAATCAAAGCAGCTTATTGCCTACAGAAGAATGGCTGTTGTTATAGATGTTTTAATAGGCCTTTGAGAGCATGAGTTTTTAAGACTGTTTTTTTACTATGTGCTTCAGTCTTACTGTGCAAAGAAAGTGAGAGAGAGAGTAGTTTGCTCTCAAAAACAAGGACATTGCATGACAGGAAGAGAGAGTTTTCTTCAGGCTAGACAAATGTAGAAAAGAAAAGGAGATGCACATCTATCTAAATATACTTAAAGAGGGGATTAGATTAGATCAGACTGGGAACTGGGAACCAAAGATATCTTTCAGAGACAGGAAGCAAGATTTCAGATGGCTGACTGGCATCTAGGAATGCACCTCACCACCCCCAGAGGGAACCAGATGCAGGGACCTATTAAAAGTCATCCTCTTAGAACAGACATAGGGTTGCCAAGGGGTGGAGGGGAGGGATGGATTGGGAGTTGGGGATTAGCAGATGCAAACTATTATATATAGGATGGATAAACAAGGTCCCACTGTATAGCACAGGGAACTATATTCAATATCCTGTGATAAACCATAATGGAAAACAATATGAAAAAGAATGTAAATATATGTATAACTGAATCACTTTGCTGTACAGTAGCAATTAACACAATACTGTAAATCAACTATACTTCAATAAAATAAATTTTTAAAAAATTTGAAAAGAGAGTCAATAGTCTTAACAAAAAAGGCATCCTCTTAAAGCTATGATACCATCTGAAATAAAAGCAACTGGGGAATACAGCAATTGCCCCACATCTGCCCCATTGTCATATGCTGGGGATGCGGAACGCAGGCCCTTTCTTTGTTTCTTTAGTTCACAGATCTTCAGGGTGGGGATGGAGGGGAGAAGACTTAAGGAGCTGCACCTGAGGAGCCTCATTTGCCCTGGCCCTGAGTAAGATGACAAGATCCTAAACGTGAAGCTGATGTCCTATGGGATGAGACTGTAGGGGTTTGGGGAGCAGTGAATGATTTTGTATGTGGAAATGATGTGAATTATAGCTGGAGGGCAGACTGTGCAGATCGTTTGTTTCCAAAGATGCCCACAACCATATCTCCTATTCCACAGGGAGACCTTGATGCTTCTATCCAGAAGTGGGTCTGAGGGCTTGATTCTCCTTCCATCTTGTCACTTGCTTGTAACCCATACAATCTGAGGTTGGACCAGAAAAGGCATTGAGGTGTCTACCTTGACTGATGGAACACTCATGTTTGAAAGCTGACCCACAGTGGACGATGTCCTGAGGACACGCTGTGTGAGGAAACCATGCCCCACAGCAAGGGCACGTGTAGGGGTCCAGTCAGCAGTCCTAGACGTGGAGACCTCCCAGCCCAGGAGCCAGACATATGATGATGCAGCCTCTCACCATCACCTCGCTACCCCCAGCCTTTGAATCTTCCCAGCCGAGGCCTCAGACGTCGTGGAGCAGACAAACTGTTCCCACTATGTGCTTTCCCATTTCTGGCCCGGAGAATCCTGGGTATCATCAGACGATTGTTGTTTTACTGTTTTACGCCACTATTTGTGGTGGTTTGTTACACAGTAACCGGAACAGGGAACCACCATGTAAAGACTGGCAGAGCTATACCAAAGCTTCTACACAATTCGGAGCTATTTGAGAGGAGAAGCCAGGAAGATTAGCATAGAATATTTAAGGTGTTATCAGATGTCCTTCAAAGCAAAACAGTTATCGTGGATGTGGCGGTTTGCCTGTGTCCTGTTGGACAGGTTGAGAACAGACAGAGCTAGGACACCAAGGTCAGGGGAAAGGAGGATGAGATGTACTGAAGGGGATCAGGCAAGAACATAATCGTGTGAGCCCAGGCCTGGCTTAGACTTTTGGTTTATTTGGAAAATGCTTTTCAAGTGAGATGATCCAACTCAGAGAGGTGAGAGTTGACGAGATCTGTTTGGACAACAGTTGCTTTTGGCAGATCCATAAACACTGAATTCATTTCCCTCACTGTGATAAGAAAAAAATCTATGTTGGAAAAATAAATGTCTGGCCCAGAAAACAAGGACCAAGTAAAAGGAAAAAAGTCCAACAAAAACACTAGCCTTATGTGGGGTAGAGAAGGAAAGAGAACAACTTTAAGAACTTATTAAGCCATGAAACCATGAACAACTCAACTGAGCCTTCCTGAGAGAAGCGCACAAGAGGCAGGAAAACACTAGAAGCCCCTCCTACACTTCAGAAGATTCAGCAGGATGATCCACTCCGCAAGGCCTGCAACAACCAAAGGCTGTGGGCAGACAATCTCTGGAGGGTCGGAAAGCAGGAGCAGGAACAAAAGGATGAGCTTCCAATATTTCAAAACAGCTTCAGCTCAGAAATCCACGGAGACTGACCCTCAGGCTGAAACAAACATGGGAGTGAGGGAGAGGCTTCCTCAGGAGGCAGGAGTCATAGGCCTAAGCAGCTCTGCAGCTGGAGACAGCAGCAACAAATCCCTGAGGCACAGGATTAATAAGAGCCCACTCACAGGAGAGTGAGTGTAGACAGAGCAGAAATAGGCACTCAAGATGGAAATGGAATTCAGGAGTTTGCTTATTTGCATTCCTTCCTTCCTCCCTTCCTCCCTCCCTCCCTTCCCTCCCTCGCTCCGCCCCTCCCTCCCTCCCCCTTCCCTCCCTCCTCCCTCCCTCCCCCACCTCCTCCCTCCCTCTCCCTCCTTCTCCCATCCCTCCCTCCCTCACCCCTCCCTTCCTCCCTCCCTCTTCCCTCCCTCCCTCCTTCCCTCCCTTCCTTCCTTCCTTCCTTCCTTCCTTCCTTCCTTCCTTCCTTCCTTCTCTCTCTCATACACACAAACACACACACACACACACACACACACTGATTAGGAAGGAAAAGTGCCACACATAAAATCTGGAACCTAGGATGTCATTGCTACAAATTTCTAAACTCTGCAAGTAGGCAGGGAATATTTTAAATGTCGCTCCCTGAAAAAGGATGCAATGGGTTTACCAGATACAAAAATCTTGGTATCATTATTAACCTCCTGTTGTGAGGTCTGTGCCTGCAGAGCCAAGTCTGCTGGCACATACCAACCCACATCTTAGAGAGGCAGAAACCAAAAAGACTCCGTCTGTCAGTCACCCTTTCCTCTGCCATCCTTGAGCCTCTGCTATGATCCTTGTAAGTAGTAATGAGGGCCTGGCTCATACTAAGTGCTGAGTTCTGGGAACATAAATTTACCTCTATTAAGTGCTCTAGCTCTGGCATAATATTACGTGGTTCTGTCAAACTTTTTGGACTCTTCAAAAAGTGTGGCAGGAAATTAAGAAAATACTTAGAGGCCAGAAATGAAGTGAAATCCCAAATCCAGAAAGGTGAGTTGAAGCCAGAATCCGACTTAAGGATATCTGTCCAATAAAGACAAAAGCTCTAGCCTTGGATTTTAATAGCCACGTGATCAGGTATGGCATAAGAGACAAAAGTTAGATCCATGCAAGATGAGATCAGAGCTTCCCCTCATAAAGCTAAATCTTTTGGTGAAAGTTTGAATCAAAACAAAACAAATGATAAAATAAACAAAAACTCACTACCTCAAAGGAGACAGCATGAAAACTTGCATGTTTCAGCCTTGGTTTTGGGTGGAGAGAAAAACATCCCCTATGGGAAGTTGGAACGGTACTGTGGCCTTCATGTGGGAATGAAGTCTAAATTCTCACAATAATAATAATAATAATAATAATAATAGTCCTCAAGCAAAGAATTTTTAAAGTGCTCACAAGTTGGTAACGGCTTCAGGGACCCGATGAAAAGAAATGCAAATCTTCCGTGGAAAAATGTACTTACAATCTATTCCTCAAAGAATTCCCTCAAAGAAAGTTCCATTGATCATGAGTTCACAATAAAAAATTATGAAACACACAAAACATGAAGAAGGAAACCACTTTGAGAGAGGCAGGGAAAATAATAAACAGCAGAATCAGACATTCAAAAGTTGCAGATGTTGAGAATATCAGCTACAGAATATAAACTGAGTATATTCAATATACAGCAATAAAGGAAGGTAAAGAAAATATAAGTAAAGATCAAGGTACTATAAATGGAAAATATATTAGTTGAAATTGAAAACTCAGTACAAGGCACCCCTACTCCTCCTAGCCAGGGTGTTATCAGTGAAGGCCTGGTGGGGAGCCTGAACTCCCACTCCTGCCCAGCAGTGATGAAGTACCCCTCTTCCTCAGGGGGTCAACAGACTCCAAGTGGGAAACCTGAATTTCCACTCCCTTCTTACAATAACAAAGCAGCACCCTCCTCCTCCCACCAGCACCATGTCAGAGAAGGCCTGCTCAAACAGAAATTTTAAATAAGATCCACAGTCTCGTAATACCCCAAATGTCCAAGAATCGTTTGAAAATATTTCATCATACCAAAAACCAGGGAAATCTCAACTTAAGTGAGAAAGGTCACCAGTGCTGAGATGACACAGATGTTAGAATTATCTGATGAGGACTTTAAAGTAGCCATTATAAAAATACTTCCACAAGCAATTGCAAACACAATTGAAAGAAATCAAAAAATAGAAAGTCTCAGCAAAGAAATAGAAGATACAAAGAAGAATCAAATGGAAATTTTAAGACTGAAAAATACAATAACCAAAATTTTAAAATTCAATGAGGAATTCCCTTGCAGTCCAGTGGTTAGGACTCCATGCTCTCACTGTCGAGGGCCTGGGTTCGATCCCTGGTCAGGAAGCTAAAATCCCACATGCTGCGCAACATGACCAAAAAAACCTCCATGAATAGGCTCAACGGCAGAGTGGAGAAGATAGAGAAAAAAATCAGTGAACTTGAAGATAGAATAACAGAAAGTTCCCTATCTGAGCAACAGAGAGAAAATAGGTGGGAAAATGAACAGGAGCTTCCAGGTCCTTGAACACATCAGGATGCTGGGATGGTGGTGCACTCAGAGAGGGCATGGGAGCTCCACACCCCTTAAATGTAAATGGTCTAAATATACCAATTAAAAGGCATAAGATTGGCAGAGAGACTAAAAAAATACACCCAACTACCTTCATACCATGGAATAGTCACCGGTAAAAAGAAACCAACTACTGATACACAGAACAACTGGGATGGATCTTAAGGGCAATATACTGAAAGGAAAAAGCCAATTTCAAAGGTCACATATGTATGATTCCATTTATATAGCATTCCTGAAATTAGAAGATTATAAATATGGAAAGAGTGGTTTCGAGGGCATAGAGATGGGGAGTGAGGATATGGAATGATGGGTATGATTATAAAAGGGTAGCATGGGGGATAAATTTGTGGTGATGTAATCATTCTGCACCTTGATTTTGGTAGTGGTTACACAAATCTACACATGTGGTAAAATGCCATAGAACTATATACACACATTGCACCAATGTCCATTTCTGAATAAGTGCAGGTACATCTAAAGAACTACCTAGACTACCTAGAATGCAACACAGAACAACAAAAAGTAGAAAATATGAAAAACAGTTTACAAAACATGGAGGACAGAGTGAGAAGATCTAAAATTATCTAATTAGTGTTGCAGAAGGAGAAATGGGGCAGAGGCAAAACTAGGAAAGATCATATCTGAAAATCTTCCGGAATTTATAAAAGCTATAAATGCTTAGATTTGGGAAACGTGACAATTCTCAGGGGGGATAAATAAAAAGAAATTCACATGTGGAAATATTGTAGCAAAACTGAAGAACACCAAAGACAAAGAGAAGATCTTTAAAAGGCGGTGAACACATCCAACCTTGGATGCCCTGAAGGAATGACATCTATTCCAGTGGAAAACAATCCAGACTAAAACTACTGAAAAGATCATGACGCTACCAGGCCTGAGATTGAACTCAGACTGTGCCCAAACTGAGGAAGATTTGGTGTTTTGTGATTTTGTTTTGATTTATCTTTGATCTGGACTTTAAGTTAATAATCAGGGGCTTTGATTTATTCAGATAGAAAGTCATAAGGTCAAATATATTTAATTTTGAATTTTAATTTTTCCCTTATAATTTGATATTAACAGGGGATTCATGTTATTTAAATTTGGGGCATTTTTATGTTACTGACATTGAATTATTAGACTATCTTGATGCTATCATTTCATGTCATTATGTAATCTCTAATGAGCAATAATGAACATTTTTGGGGACCTCAGAGTTCATTTAACTAATAGTTTCTGTTCTAATCCATTTTAGTCATTGAGGGGGATGGGTATCAAAATTGCTTAACAAACACTGGTCACAAGGAAAATACCCAAAGGAAACAGTGGTTATTGTAGGGGATGCAGGCCTTGTGAATACTGACAGCAATACTATCCTGATAACTGTCTATCTAGCTCTTCAAGGGGAGCCCCCAGTGAAGAACACATAAAGCTGGAGAGTATTGGGAGGAGATCATTCCTCTGGTCTTGTGTTTCCATGAGGGGACCACCACGTAGGCTCTTACTGACCCCTTCATTTCCTCTCCAACCTCCATGTGAGAAGTCACTCCTGGGGTGGGAAGGTCTTCTCTCATTGGTGGGCTTAGTAAAAGGAATAAGCTTGGCTCAGCCCCTCCCGTGCTTTACACTTTGAACTACCTGTCCTCGGAGTGTCCATTCTCTCTGCTCCTGGGTCCAACCCTGTGCCCCCCGTTGTTTAGCTTGGCCCCAAAGAAGATGGGTATGTTTACTGCTGAGATAAGTATAATATTAGGAAGCATTTTGGGACATCCAAGGTCTATCTTCCAATTCAGTTTTTTCAAAAACAGAGCTACAATTTTAATCACCATCTGACTATCTTTGATCCCTTAGTTCTCAGTTAGCTCTAGACTCATGAGTAGACATTACTTATTGGCCCCATAAAGTCCCAACAATGTCATCAATCAACTCTGGTCAGGAGCTATAGATCTGGTTACCGGCTCCCCTATTTTCTCTCCTGCAAAATCTCATGGTGGTTTCTTCAGGTTAAGAATTCGACAGAAAACAGGTGGTCTGTCCAGGCAGTTCCTCCTTCAACCTGACTTCCTCGTTGCTCTCCTATAAGGAGCCAACCTCTAGTTCTCACTGGCCTGAGTCAAGGATCATCTTTTTTTTTTCCAAAGTCTATTGGGCTGATACATTTATAGTGTTGTCAAGGCAGATAAAGAACAAGATCACAGATATAGTTCATCGAAAATCACTTCCCTCAAAATTCTCTCAAGACACCTCCTCAGATGTAGACAATAAATAGCAGGACACAGATGTTGGAAGACATTCTTCTAGGAACAAGGAGTCTCTAGATATCATTGCCTCTTATAAAAAATGATGACAAAACTAGTCTATGTCATAATCATCAGAGGGAGTTATACACAATGTTTTATATAAATCTCAATGACTACTGTCTCCACAAAAGAGCAAGAAGGAGGCAAAAAATAACAAATATATTCTTTATATCTTGTAAGCATCTGACCAAAAGAAAAAAATAATAATAAGCTTACTTTTACCCCACTTTCTTGGAAAATTAAGCCTCTCAGTAAGGAAAATAGGAATATCTAACCAGGCAGAACTGCAGGAGAACGTTTAAAAGGCAAACCATCTTATGGCAGAAAAGAGGTGTGGAAATGCAAAGTCTTGGTTCTAACATCAATTTTGGGTTAACTATAAAACACTTCAGGGGCTTCCCTGGTGGCGCAGTGGTTGAGAATCTGCCTGCTAGTGCAGGGGACACAGGTCGGAGCCCTGGTCTGGGAAGATCCCACATGCCGCGGAGCGGCTGGGCCCGTGAGCCACAACTACTGAGCCTGCCCGTCTGGAGCCTGTGCTCCGCAACAAAAGAGGCCACGACAGTGAGAGGCCCGCGCACCGCGATGAAGAGTGGCCCCCGCTCTCAGCAACTAGAGAAAGCCCTCGCACAGAAACGAAGACCCAACACAGCCAAAAATAAATAAGTAATTAATTAATTAATTTTAAAAAAATCTAAATGTTGAAAACATCAAGATTTGTCAAAATTATTTTTAAAAAAAACACTTCATGTCTCGGTTTCTTCATTCGTAACTGGTAAATATGTGACTTGGAAATACGAGCTACATTTGCATTATTTTAATGAGTGGCATGTTGACATGTTAATACCATTACAACAGTTTAAAATATATAATCTTTAACAGTTGAAAAATATAAGTAATGCCCTTCTACAAAGTGCTATCTATCTTGAGCACTGAAGATGAGGAATGCCACATTTACGAGAGCCCTTTGAAAAATAATGCCTCGTGAAGGTATTATTATTTATCAAAAGAAAAGCATGGAGATTCCTTAAAATAGGTGTAATGATACCTGAGGTGAGGCTCATAATGATCAAGTGTCTTCTCCGGGGTCAGACCCAGTGAAAGAGGAAAGAAGCTCCAGAACCTGTATTTTCCTGTTACAGTTCCTGCTCCTGCTGGGTCACACCACTAAAGAGGCCACTAACCTGTCATCAGGAAGACATGTGCTTTGTGAGGTTTTCCAGGAATGGCGACGGATCTGTATGGACCATACCTATGACCAACAGCAAACCGTTGTGTGTGTTGGCCCGGGATGAGGTCAGCTGCCGGTCCGTGGATGTGGAGTAGGCAAGGACCTGTCCACAGAGGGATCTTACTAACATTTCCTTTTTTCTTGCCCCTTCAGCCCTTGGATAATCACTACCAACCACCACCACCAAGTGCCATGTTGAGCAGTTTATACACGCTATATCCTTTCATCCTCACAACACCCTTAGGAGATAGATAATTCCCCGCTTTACAGATAAAGAAACTGAGGTTTAGTAAGTTGAAGTAACTTTCTGGAGGTCATTTAGCTACTGGAATTAGGATCCATTTGTGGTGTATTAATTTGCACTTTTTGACATGCAGTTTTGTGATTATTTCCAAATAAGTTTTCACTGTCCATGATTTTTTTTTTCTTTCTTTGGTCAAGCAGAGTAGGTTTTATAATTAAACCTTCTAAGTCTTTGTCCTCTTCCATTAACTTGCTGCATGATTGTGGTCCTGACTCTGTTTCTGTTTTCTTATCTGAAAAAGTAGAAATAGCAAGTATTCTTTCTCGCTAATCATTTCACAAAACATATAATGCTCCAAACGTATGTGATATGCTGCTGTGATTATTCTCCCTAGACTTTCACAGCACATGACAACTCACAGATGTCAAGAAAGACTTGGTTTTCATTAAGATTTAACTCAGGTGTCAGACAGAGTGGCCTCTGCATATTAGAAAAATATGGCTGAGAACAGGGAGCTGGTTTCTTTATCTTCCTTTTTTTTCTTCGGTTGAATTTATTTCACAAACATGAAACAGGGACTTCCCTGGTGGCGCAGTGGTTAAGAATCCGCCTGCCAATGCAGGGGACACAGGTTCGATCCCTGGTCCAGGAAAATCCCACATGGCACGGAACAACTAAGCCCGTGCGCCACAACTACTGAGCCTGCGCTCTAGAGCCCGCGTGCCACAACTACTGAAGCCCGTGCGCCTAGAGCCCATGCTCCGCAACAAGAGAAGCCACCACAGTGAGAAGCCCGCGCACCGCAACAAACAATAGCCCCCGCTCACTGCAACTAGAGAAAGCCTGCACGCAGCAATGAAGACCCAAAGCAGCCAGAAAAAAATAATAATTTTTTTTTTTTTAAAAACCATGGAACGGCACCTATTTTTCAGTCTTCCTTTAATCTTTCTTACTCGGTCCCTATAACTGACCCAGAACCCGGTCCCTGGGCAGCAAGAGAGGTGAGGGGGTACGCAAGCTGGCCTGAACGTACAGAAAGAGACATAAGAGCACCTGTTCTGGAATAGATGCTGTGATCTGTGGTGGGTGGGTGTATACTTACCACTGAGTGCTCCTGTGGAAGTGAACTGTTCAAAACGCTTGGAAAACAACAGTGAGTGTCAGATATGGACAAACAAGAAAGTAACAGCTTCTGGGAATTAAGCATCATGCTTCCTAAAACTGTTTAATAATTATTGCAAACACCCAATCATTCCAATCCTGCCTCTGAAGTAGAAAGAGTACTCAGGGAACCAATATCTAGAAAGCCTTCTTCCCCTTTCTGGTTTGAAAAGTCGCCTTCACTTGTGAAGTTTCTGATCTCTGACTTACTCTGTGACTTGCTGCCGGGAGAGAGGCAGCCAGTTCCGCCCCCCCCCCCCCGCCCCCCGCCCCATCCCCCAGCCCACCTTGCTCCTCCTAAACCCTCGGAGCCCTGCCTACTTTGCTTGTCTCTGGATAAAATTTGCTCTAAAAGGAAAGCGAGTTACTTTCAGTGTCTACAGGACTGTCCGTGTAAAATGTTCCCATTAGGCTATAGCACTGAGTCAACGAGAAGCTTGCGAGAGCAGCTAATGAGAAGCCTGTTAAAAGCCTCCCCGGCAACAAACTTTGCTGATTACTGGGCTGACACTGCCTCTAGCAGGTTGGCTGGGGAAATGTAATGCCAGAAAGGTGGTGAGAGAGAGAGAAAGAGAAAGACAGGGAGAGAGAGGGAAAGAAAACAGTTTGGAAACCAAACAAAATTAATGTAAATAAATACACAGGAAAGGTATTTTGTTAAAAAAATTTTTTAAATACAAACAGATATTTTAGATCTAAATTGTTGTACATGGCAAGCCTATCCAGGACAGAGCTGCACGAAATTACCTTTGGTTTAAAATAAAAGCCAATGTACAGCACAGTATTTGTTCAAATGCAAGTCAAGGGCAAAGAGAATTCTGTCCATTAAATTTTAAAGAAAACTCAAGCCTGAAAAATAATCAAAAAGAAAATGCAAACATAAAAGATCATGTGAAAGTCAAGGTAAATCTAATAAAGTAAACAAGGAGTAGGAAAAATGCAAACAAAGCAAGTTTCGTCCCTGAATCTAGAGAAAGAAGGTAGTGGGTGCCCCGTATTTCCTAGGATCTGAATCAACATGTTGTTTTCACCCCTCTTCCTCTTCCCCAAACACATTTATAACGCTCTTCCCCCGAATACACTCACACATTTAGCCATCCAAATTTTGGACTTTAAACCTATTTTGTTTGCTTTTTTCTTTCGTGCTTGCAATTTCTACTTTTTTCATTTTGCTTTTTACTTGAGCCAAATCTGCTCCACCATCGCCTTTTCCTGTCGGAGATGGACACCCACTGGCTAGCTACTGATCTAAGGCTTCCAGACTCCCTGTCTCAACTAAATCTTCCAGACATTCTTTTCTCCCAGGTGATTTTTTAAATTTCTGCCCCCCTCTGTCTGATTCTCCAACTTATCTCACTCCATGAGTCCCAGAGAGGTTTAAAGTCTTTACAGTATATACAGTCTGTTTTGCTAATATTTAAAATAAATTAGTGGTCTTATTTCTTACTCTTCTGTGATCTCAGACATAAAATATAACTCGTATCAATTCCTACACCAGACAAAGCAAAACATGTAAAAGACCCACAGAACCGGGAGAGACTGAAGGCTTGTTAAGTAAAAAATTCTATTTGGCCACAGATCCCACCAAAAAAAGTGATGGATTATGTGATTCTGATCACTAAATCAGCAGGTACCACAGTTCTTTAGTTTTTAGGTACTTCAAAATGCTTCGAGCTAAAATTTAGATATATAGAAAATCTTTATCCTAAATTTGGGTTGAATCTTTTGAAATCAAGAATCATTTTTTCTTCATATTTTACACCTCCTGGTTTAAAGCAATATGTATGGATTAATCACATTTTTTCTTACACTGGGAGATAATTGGGTTAATGTCAATAAATAAGATGTATCTAAGCCAAATATTTACTCCTTAAGCTTATTTAGGTGATGGGAAGGATATCAAAATGTGTATTTTAGTGAAAGCGATAAATACATAGCTCGAGACATAAATGCTAAGAAGCTAAGCAGCTATCCTAAAATCACTTGGAGGGTTTAAATACTCTAAAATTTCTAATAGAAGAATTCAGCAATACCAAAAGCTGCCAAAATAATAATTTTAACATAAGAACATGGACCTTAAAGCATTAGCTATATGTGTGTATAGTACCTAAAATAATAATTTAAACATAGAACATAAATCTTAAAGCATTATCTATATGTGTATATAGTACCTATCATTTTAATTATTTAAAGTAGAATACTATACAGCATCAAACACTTCAGGAGAAGATAGATAATCTGGAATTAAGACAGTAGAAACCCATATGGTCAGGGTGAAATATTTGTCTTTAAGACTCTTGTTATCTGAGCATAGACATAAACATTGGAAAGCACTGCTTCCCAAACAAGGGCTGAACTAACATCTACCTGATAATAATTCAATTTATAAAAAAAAGAACTATGGCTGTCTACCAATTTTTGCATTGGTCAAAGAGTCAAACTCTTTGCCTAAATTGCTTTTGCTATACGCAGGTAAATATCATATGTCTAGAGTAAAGACAAAATTAGAACTAAAAACACAAGTTTAGTAATGGTGACACTACCACTGTCAATACTAACCATGGGTTTGATCAGCTTCCTTGCCTTAAACTTATACTTAGCAGTAAATATTTTTTTCCTGTATCAAATATGTGAATTTTATGATCTGGAACCTCAAGGAGTAATTTTTGCATGATGACTAATGTAAACAAGGCATAAAATCTCAAGCTAACTAATTATTGTCTTTTACAAAAGATGAGGTCCTAACTGATTCATTAAATCAAATAAAGATACAGACTCTAGTTTCTTGTCTGTTCCCTTTTATACTTAACACATACTGTAGGGATTCTCATAACATACATTCTACCAACAGGAGAACTTAGACCAAGATAGAATAAAGGACTGCTCCCAGCTGAGAAAGTTTACAATGGCAGGAAAGACAGGAGGAATGCAATTAAAGATGCAAACTCTTACTCTGAGGTCCCTGGGCTGAGTTATATGATGCCCTGACTAGTGAGAGAAAACTTTTCAGCATCAAATAAGAAAAATCTTTAAATTTCTTAAAATCCAGATGAGCAATTAGAATTCAGTGATACTGGGTGATCACATAATTCAAAGGCTTGCATTGTGGCTTCTTTAAAAAACAATAACTAGTCTATACCAAGTGCCTATTGAGTGCTAGACACTTAGATTCCCATTGAGTCCTTATTGACTCCACATTACAGGTGGGTAAACAGCCAGGTGAAGTAATTTGACAGCTGCCCTGTAGGAGAACCATGATTTGGACCTGGTCTGTTCATGCTACACGACTCCTTAAAAAGCACTGGGAATTGCTCTTCTGCAAGAAGCTTTTAACATATATTTTTAAAATTCCTTTTGTGGCACTGAAGAAACATGGTTCCATCTAATAATTTATCTTTTGGATTTGTTTTTTTTTCGATTTATTGTTCTCTTCCAAGATTTAACCCAGTCTTTTGACCGATGACCCAATGAGTTTTGTACCCACTCTTAAGTCCCTCCTAAAGATTCACATGTAAATAAGCTTTGCTTTTTCTCAAACAGGACAGATGTCTACAATAAATAAATACAAATATTTCCATTCAGAAAAAAGAGCTAAGTTTACTAGATCATCTGCTTTATTTTCTCTCTCCCTTTTACATCACATTCCTTGAATATATTCCCAAGAGTTGATCTGCCTAACCAATTGTTTGCTCCTTTGCTCCATGGGAGCTGGCTATGTACCCCAGTATTTTTTGAACATATTTTTAGGAGACATTAAAATATTATTTTTAAACTCAAACATAGTCGTGTCATGTCTGGGTAAACAAAAATGAGTCACTAATTAAAGCAGACTGCTTTCAATGGCACCTCCACTTTCAAAGTGCTCCCTCTATGGCCGCAGTTTAGCGCCTTTCACCCTGTCTACCTGTCTGCATATTTTCTAATTCCCTGTGACTGAAAAAGACCCCCATGTGGCCAGCTGCCACCCAGCTCATAAGGAACTTTGGACTGAAAGCGACTCTTTGGAGAAAGACCTTTAGTAAAGTCCGGGGGACGAGAGGGCGATCAAATGAATGGGGCCTCTCTCCATAGCACCCCCAGGGGCCCCCTAAGATAGCACCTGCCAGGACTCTGACCCAACTACAACATCTGCGGAGCCGTTTACCTGTTTCAGCGTCTCCCTGGGGCCCTGGGGCCGCGCAGTAACAGCAGTCCAAGAAGATGACATAGTTAAGAACATTGAAGAGCAGCCCTATGACTCCAGCGCTGAGAACCAGCAGTGGAGCCTCTGTCTTCTGGGGGTCAATATACCTTTTGACGGCTTCAACCAGAATGCCGAACATCAGGGCCACGGCAAAAATGGAGTTGCCAAATGCTCCCACGACATCTGCCCGAAGAAAGCCAAACGTGCTCTTCCGGTGCTGTTTTATGCTGCTGGCCCTTACGCCAAAAAGACCGATGATCATGGAGATTAAGTGGGAAAGGACGGCGAAAGCATCGGAGGCCAACGAGAGGGAGTTGCCTATGTGGGAGATCACCAGCTCCATCACGAAAAGGAGGACGCTCACAAGGCACATGAGGATTAAACGGAAGCTTCTCCCTGAGTATCGCCCCATGGCGCCCTGCTCTCCACGGCCCCTCTCCCTTTCCTGGGAAGGCTGAGCTCTTAGGGGAGCAGCTACAGATGCAGTGATTACAGTTCCTGGATAACTCTCCCCTTCAGCCTTTACAGCGCCTGTCATATTTGGAAATCACCTTTTACGGGCTGCTATAAAGCCATAAAACAGTTTAAAGGGCAATTAAGCAAGAGATGTCACGTGAGTGGGGACTTACGTCGAAGACACTGACTTCCAGATATAACTTGAGGGCTTTCTTTTGTTTATTTGTTTTTGGTGTATCATTACAGAAGTTAAGACCCTCTGTGTCTGAATCACGCAAAAACTCACACGTAGCTGTGGCCTTCTCAGATTCCACGCTCCAAGTTTGCAATAACTGCTCCGGTATTTGACGTAAACAATCATATCTTGTTGACCTGCTGTGTAAATGGTTTTGAATTCTGTTTACTGCATGGAACAGGGAATATTCTAGGGTCACTAACCCAGACATTAGAGCTACAGTAAGTGAAAGACAAAGAAGAAGCTAGGGTGATTTTTTTTCTACTGCCTTGCCCACTGATGTGGAATGAACAAGCACCCTACTTCCAAACGTTCTCCATAAATAAGACAAGAAAAACATTCCTCATGTTCAGGAAAGATATAATACCTTTAAACTGGAGGACCTAAAGACATAACCCCAGTTAGTTTCAGGAAGAAGGCCAAATTCTAATTACTTGATTTAACTGATGCAAGGAAATTTTTTTGTTTTTAATCTTATCATCTGTCACTTATAACCCTTAAAGGTTTACCAGTTCCCGAACATCTAAAACAGTAGCAGCCTCTATTGTTTTGAGTAGACTGCCTACAGTCAATCCTTTAAATAAATATAGTGAAATTACTATACCCAATATTTTCTGAATTTGAAGTCTGACTATGATGGTTAATTTTTTTAAGGGTTTTTTTTAAATTATGTGTAACACAGACACAATTATTTAAGTCAATAAATTTTTAAGGAATTTCACATGTTCTGATTCTTTCCACTGCCAATCACCTTAGTTCCTCCAAACTCATAATCTTCAAGATAAAATAGCCCTTTCAAAAAGAAGTTATCATGTGAGTCAGCCCACAATTCTTTTAGTTAGGCTTCTTTGATCTCCAATGAAATATGGACACACTTCAAAATTCCCCACCTGTAATCTTTGGGATCCAATTTCCTCAAGCAATCTACTTTAGGACCATGTTTAGGGTCAGGAGATGGATCTGCCTGATTCTGAATTTGACACCCTCTAAAAATGTATTAGGTTCAAATCATATTCACTCCTAAGCCATCACACCCTAGAACAGTACAGATCATTGGGATATGCCAATACCTAAGATAAAAAGTTTGACTGTTAGGTTTTTCATAGTTTACTTGGCAGCTCTGTCTTGTAGTTCTTTCCCACAGACCTAACAGGTAGTTAGTTCTATGAGTAAAGGAAACCACACAGTTAATCTATGAGGCATTTCCAACGATGTAGGTTTACAGAAAAATCCCTGATGGTTAATTGTATATGTCAAATTCACTGAGCTTCCAGGTGCCCAGACATTTGGTCAAACATTATTGTGAGTGTGTCTGTGAGGGTGTTTTTGGATGAGATTAACATTTGAGTCAGTAGACTGAGTAAAACAGATTGTCATCCTTAATGTCGGTGGGCCTCGTCCAATCAGCTGAAGGCTTGAACAGAACAAACTGGCTGACCCTCCTGCAAGTGAGGGAGGATTCCTCCTACTGACTGCCTTCAAGCTGGGACATTGGCTTTTTCTTACCTTCAGGCTCAAACCGAAAGATCAACTCTTCCTACGTCTCGAGCCTGTGGGCTAGAACTACACCATTGGTTCTCCTGAGTCTCCTGCTCACCACGTAGATCTTGGGACCTTCTCAGCCTTCATAATCATGTCAGCCAATTCCTTTGAATAAGTCTATATTTATAGACACAACCAATTGGTTCTATTTATCTGGAGAACTTAGACTAACGCACTGACTTTGACTAAAACCTGATACTTTAGATGCAGCCTTAATAATTTCCTTAGCATCTCATAAATAATCTCCAATTCAGCTGATATTCTAACAGTGAGACTTCTAATACAACCTGGTTGTAAAAATTCTTGCACTAAGACTATCTCGTTTATCCATTCATGCAACAAATACTGAGTTCCTACATGTCAAACACAGTTCTAGTCTCTGGGGGAGACAGCAGTGACCAAAACAGAGAAAAATCCCTGCCGTTATGAAGCTTACATTCTAATGGGGGAAGACACAGGTAATGAACAAAATAGATCATAAAACATATTGAATGTCAGCTGGTAATAAAAAATGATGGAGACAAATGAAGCACAGAAGAGGGATAGAGTGTTGGCAAAGGGGTGAGGTTGTAATTTTAAATAAAGTGGTCAGGGACGAATTTACTGAGATGTTCTTTGAGTAAAGGAGGTAAGAAACTGGGCCATGAAGACATCTGAAGAAGATCTTTCTAGGCAGAGGAAGCAATGGGCATAGGAAGTTCAAGGACCACCCAAAGAGTTCAGCACGGTTGAGGAGGAGTGACTGAGGGAGAGAAATAGAATATGAAGTCAGGGAGGTGATGGAGGAAGGGGGCAGATCATGTGGGGTCCTGAGACGGGAGATTATGGAGAAGAATGACAAGATCTAATTTATGTTTTAAAAGAATAATTGGATCCCACGTTGAGATTCCATGGGGCAGAGGTACCAGTTAGGGGGCTGTTGGCAATAATCTAAAGAAAGTATGGGCGACTTAGACCAGGTAGGAAGTGGGACTATCCAGGCCGAACCAGCTATATAACTCATGGTTCTAGTACAATGGCAGTGCAGGATCCTTTGTTCAAAAATTATTGAGTTTTTAAATGGTGCAGCCACTATGGAAAACAGTATGGCAGTTCCTCAAACAATTGAAAATAGAAGTGTCATATGATCCAGTAATCCCACTTCTGGGTATATATTCAAAAGAATTGAAAGCAGAGTCTCAAAGGGATATTTGTACACCTGTGTTCACAGCAGCACTATTCTCAATAGCCAAGAGATGGAAGAAACTCAAGTGTCCATTGACAGAAGAAAGGATAAACAAAATGTGATCTATACATACAATGGAATATTATTCCATCTTAAAAAGGAAGGAAACTTTGACACATGTTACAACATAGAAGAAACTTGTGGACATTATTATGCCCTGTGAAATAAGCCAGTCACAAAAAGACATGTTGTGTGATACCAATTATATGGGCTATCTAACATAGTCAAATTCATAGAAACAGAAAGTAGAATGATGGTAGCCAGGGGCTGAGTGGAGGAGGGCGTGAGGGAGTTGTTGCTTAAAGGGTTTTGAGTTTCAGTTTTACAAGATGAAAAAGATCTGGTGATTGGTTGCCCAACAGTGTAAACATACTCAACACTGAAGTGTACACTTAAAAATGATTAAGATGATAAACTTTATGTTATTTTATCACAATTAAATTTTTTTCCTTATTCAAAGTTTCAACACAGCAACAGCAGAGCATTAAAGCAATCCCAGGGCCCTGAATATATCCAGGATATATTTGAAGTTAGAGTCAACAGCATTGGCTGAGCAATTGGATGTGAGGCACGAGAGAAAGAGAACAGTCAAGGTGACACTAAGGGTTTTGGCCTAGAAGAATGCCATTGCAACTGAGATGAAGGTAAAACAAAGGTGACAGTTGTAGGAACAGAGTGGGAGCAAGAGGTGGAAATGATGTCTTTTGGTGTATCTATTAGACATCCAAGTTGAAGCGCTAAGTAGGGAGTTAAACAAGGGGGTCTGGAGTTCAGAGGAGATGGATAAGCTGGGAATACATGATCTTGAGAATTGACAATATACAGATTTAAAAGCCATAAGACTGCCTGAGATAACCAAGGAAATGAGAGAAAATAGAAAAAGAAGATACAAATAGATAAGAGGGAGGGACCAGAGGAATGAAAGGGAAAATTGGAGAGTAAAGTATTCTGAAGGCCAAGAAAGAATGTGCTTCAACGAGGAGGAGAAAGGATTAATCTCCAAAATTTACAAGCAGCTCATGCAGCTCAATATCAAAAAAGCAAACAACCCAATCCAAAAATGGGCAGAAGACCTAAATAGACATTTCTCCAAAGAAGATATACACACTGCCAACAAACACATGAAAGAATGCTCAACATCATTAATCATTAGAGAAATGCAAATCAAAACTACAATGAGATATCATCTCACACCGGTCAGAATGGCCATCCTCAAAAAATCTACAAACAATAAATGCTGGAGAGGGTGTGGAGAAAAGGGAACACTCTTGCACTGTTGGTGGGAATGTAAATTGATACAGCCACTATGGAGAACAGTATGGAGGTTCCTTAAAAAACTAAAAATAGAACTACCATACGACCCAGCAATCTACTACTGGGCATATACCCTGAGAAAACCATAATTCAAAAAGAGTCATGTACCACAATGTTCATTTTAGCTCTATTTGCAATAGCCAGGACATGGAAGCAACCTAAGTGTCCATCAACAGATGAATGGATAAAGAAGATGTGGCACATATGTACAATGGAATGTTACTCAGCCATAAAAAAAAAACGAAATTGAGTTTTTTGTAGTGAGGTGGATGGACTCAGAGTCTGTCATAGAGAGTGAAGTAAGTCAGAAAGAGAAAAACAAATACAGTATGCTAACACATACATATGGAATCTAAGAAAAAAAAATGGTCATGAAGAACCTAGGGGCAAGACGGGAATAAAGACACAGACCTACTAGAGAATGGACTTGAGGGTATGGGGAGGGGGAAGGGTAAGCTGTGACAAAGTGAGAGAGTGGCATGGACATATATACACTACCAAACGTAAAATAGATACCTAGTGGGAAGCAGCCGCATAGCACAGGGAGATCAGCTCGGTGCTCTGTGACCACCTAGAGGGGTGGGATAGGGAGGGTGGGAGGGAGGGAGACGCAAGAGGGAAGAGATATGGGAACAAATGTATATGTATAACTGATTCACTTTGTTATAAAGCAGAAAGTAACACACCATTGTAAAGCAATTATACTCCAATAAAGATGTTAAAAAAAAAAAAAAAGAGGAGAGAACCAGCTGAGTCAAATGTTGAGAGGGCAAGAAACATGAGGACTGGGAATGACGACTGGGTTTAACCACATGGAGGCCATTGGCAACCTTAGCAAGAGGGCAAACATGAAGTGGGTTCAAGAGAACAGAGAGGAGAAATCAGAGATGGCAAGTACAGACAATTCTTTCAAGGAATTTTACGGTAAAGCAAAAGGAATATGGAGCCAAGAAAGGGTACTTTTAGGTTGGGGAAGATAGCAGCACATTTGTAAGCTGATGGAAAGATCCAGTAGTGAAAGAAGATGTGATGACACATGGGGAGGGTTGCTGAAGTGCCACCATTGAGAAGGCCAGAGGGGATGAGAGGACAAGTGCACAAGAGGAGGGTTTGCCCTTTGCTATGAGAAGTTCATCTGCCTAAATAGACATTTCTCCAAAGAAGACATACAGATGACCAGCAAGCACATGAAAAGTGCTCTACATCGCTAATTATTAGAGAAATGCAAATCAAAACTACAATGAGATATCACCTCACACCGGTCAGAATGGCCATCATTAAAAAATCTACAAATAACGAATGCTCGAGTGGGTGTGGAGAAAAGGGAACCCTCCTACACTGTTGGTGGGAGTGTAAATTGGTGCGGCCCTGTGGAGAACAGTGTGGAGGGTCCTTAAAAAGCTAAAAATAGAACTACCATATGATCCAGCAATCTCACTCCTGGGCATACATAGGGACAAAAACATAATTCAAAAAGATTCATGTACCCCTATGTTCCTAGCAGCACTATTCACAATAGCCAAGACATGGAAACAACCTACATGTCCATCGACAGAAGAATGGATAAAGAAGATGTGGTACATATATACAATGGCATATCACTCAGCCTTAAAAAAGAATGACATAATGCCATTTGCAGCAACATGGATGGACCTAGAGATTACCATACTAAGTCAGAAAGAGAAAGATAAATACCATATGATATCACTTATATGTGGAATCTAAAATAAGACACAAATGAACATAGCTATGAAACAGACTCACAGACATAGAGAACAGACTTGTGGTTGCCAAGGGGGAGGGGGAAGGGAAGTATTGGGAGTTTGGGATTAGCAGATGCAAACTATTATCTATAGGATGGATAAACAACAAGGTCCTACTGTACAGCACAGGGAACTACATTCAATATCCTGGGATAAACCATTATGGAAAAGAATATGAAAAAGAGTATAACTGGGTCACTTTGCTGTACAGCAGAAATTAACACAACATTGTAAATCATATACTATACTTCAATAAAATAAATTTAAAAAAAAAGAAGACGGTTCGTCTGAAACAGCAGAGAAGGAGGATATACGGACATATGAGTGGGGTAGATGTGGTGGAGGGTTCTGCGGGTTCTGTTCATATTTTCTCTGTCTTAGTGAAATAGAAATCAAGATGATCAACCAAAAGTCAGAAGGGGAAAGTATGGAAAAATCCCAGGAGAAAAAAGTTATGAAATAATTGTCCAGGAGAGTGGAGAAAATGAATGAATGAGGGAAATATAATCCGATTACCTATTTAGCACATATAAAGTAACCCCCATGCGAACACTGTCACCAGCCTGTTAAACCCCAAGCTCCTCACTCATTCAGCAGGTATTTCTCAATCACAAAATTTGGTTTTGGTGACATACTTAAAATATATTTGAAATACCCCTATTACGAGAGACTTATTTAATAGGATCTTTTTATATCATTTCAGTACTATTGATGTTCCAAGCTCTTAAATCTTCCAGTAAAGTTGAACAAAGCCACTGGTTTAACATCACCTACTGAGCCATAGAAATGTGTTTGTATTTGTTGTATTAAGCCTGATGGGTGTGGCAGAATAGGGTAGTTTAATTTTCCAGCTGTTAACATCTCAAGTGTAGGGTAGTTCTCAGTGTGCTACTATTGGCAAGGATCATCTCATGACGTGTCAGTGTCATTGTCACTAGGCAATGGCCTCCTACCATTGCTCCATCTCCGTGTCCACTTGATTGCCTGATTTTCCACCTAAAATAGAACAACTTTGAGGAGATAAAGCCAAGAAAGGGAAAAAGCATGTTTGGTTTAACTCACTACTGTCTGCTCTGGCACTTTGTACGGAGCGAGCACTCAATTTATTAAAGAAATAAATGGCTAGCCTTTTCTAGACGTAGTAAACATGACAAAGGGCCAAAGATATGTTTGAAAATAACAGGGTAGGGGTAGCTGCCTCCCCAAACTTTTGATGCTCCTGACAGCCGCTGAACACCATAGTTATATGACAAATGACTAGTATCAATATTTATAACTAAAATCAAATATAAGTAGGGTGATACAGCCACACTCTCTAGCCATGATGCCTTGTTTCTGCTTGTCTTATGGAGTGTTCCACTGCTGCTGATCTTAAGACTCGAAGCCTCTCCAGTAGCAGCCAAATGAGTTGCTGTTACTGTCCAATTCTCATAAGGGCTTCATGTGACTTACTGGCATAATTAGGAACTTTTTTTTTTTTTGGTCTGTGTTGGGTCTTCATTGCTGTGCGTGGGCTTTCTGTAGTTGCGTCGAGCGGGGGCTACTCTTCGTTGCGGTGCACGGGCTTCTCATTGCGGTGGCTCCTCTTGTTGTGGAGCACAGGCTCTAGGCGCACGGGCTTCAGTAGTTGCAGTACGTGGGCTCAGTAGTTGTGGCTTGCAGGCTCAGTAGTTGCGGCACGTGGGCCCTAGAGCTAGAGGACTTCAGTAGTTGCGGCGTGTGGGCTCCGTAGCTCCGCAGCACGTGGAATCTTCCCGGAACAGGGATCAAACCCGTGTCCCCTGCATTGGTAGGCGGATTCTTAACCACTACACCACCAGGGCAGTCCAGGAACTATTTTAAACACACTGTCGTGGATAAACTAGAGATTGCTAACATGTGATCTATACCGGAAATCCCAGTGAGCAGAGCCAGTAGTAAATACACCTTGACTTGCTTCTTTTTGCAAACCACGAACGCTAGGCACACAATTACTTTTGCGGCCTGGCCGTCAGTCGGGTATCTAGTTAGTGGCTGTGGTCTGCAAGTAAAAAATGGTGATTATTTCTTAAAGGATATTGTTTGGAGTCAGGTTTATACACCCTCGTGAAAAACACCACCATGCTTAAGGTCTCTGAAAGAGTTCTGATATTTTAGCTGAACCTCAATTTAAGAAAATAGACAATTTATCACATGTAGATTTGGGGTGAAGGATTCCTTCCTTAGCATAACTACTTACTGTAGAGTTCCTTTAAATAGTGGATTCCCTTAAAGGAGCAAAGGTCAAGCTTTTCTGTGATCAGCTCTACTTATCTGAAGCTTCAAAAAATAGCCTGGGGATTTATCTTTGCGTCAGAGATGGCCACCTCCAAAATGGCCAGGGGCTACAGAACAAAATGTGGTTATGAGTCTTTGATCTACTTTTCAGGCTTTTGTCAGGGACTGGCTAAAAAAACCCTTGTCCATTAAAGCATTTGTTAGTTTGCAGAAAAACAAAAACCAAATAAAAACCCCCTAGGCACTAAGGTAATAACTGTTCACTAGAGCTGTATACAAGGAGCAACTTCCAGGTGACCCTGCATCACTGCCATAACTAACATTAGCTATTATTATGTGCCAGGTATTGTTCTGAGTACTTCATAAGGTAGAATAACTATGAAATAGATATTAGACTTCGTCTCCATTTTACAGCTGAAGGCATAGGGAGCTTACACAGCTACTAAGGGCAGAAAAACAAGATAAAGCATCCTGAACTGCCATGGATCAATAAGAAATACTGATTCTGAGTACAAAAGTGTGGCCCAGATATTTATCTCATTAAGCTAGGCATATGAATACACATGCTCAAAACATTGATCTTGAAAGCATGCTGTATTTAATCTTTCATTTGACAATTTCTCACCAACTTAAGGACGGTTTTGCTGTGTTCTCATACACAGCAGATACTTTGAAAGGCTTTGCATATGCTGTTCCTTCTGCCTGGAATGTTCTTCCTCCTCTGTTTATTAAAATTCCACTCACCCTTCAAAACACAGCTCGAATTTCCAGTCCTCTTTTTGAAGCTTTGCCCTTTATTGGTGTATTTATCACTACCAAGTGGGAAAGCATATTGGAGCAGGGCCCTGAAATAAGGATCTATACCAAGTAGACTAGAAATGAGGGATAAAAGGCATTTCAGGCAAAGGGCCAGAGGTGAGAAATAGCGTGTTGTTTTTAGGAAACCCCAAATGGTTAGGTTGCAAAGGACTCTGCTGGATTGGTTGAAAAGGAGGCTGGAGACAGGTAGGCTGAACCAGAATAGGCTAAAGGGTTTACATTTTATCCTGTGATTGATTGATGGTGAGTCACGAAGGGATTTTAAGGGGAAGAAAAACATCTTAATAAACTGCACACTAGAAAAAAAAAAAAAAAAAAAAAAAGCCTGTGGAAATGTGGAATCTGGCCTGGAGATGAAACTGGAGGCCAGTATAGTAATCAGCATAAGAGGAAACAGGCAAGAAGGCAATCCAGATCTGTGACAGGGTGGACGCAAGAGACATCAGAGGTCGTAGCCGTATGTTTTACAGCCAACTGCTAATAAGGGCTGCTGGGGTGCTGGAGGGGCTGACTGGGAGGACTCTTGGGGTTCTGGTTTAGGTTACTGGGTCCATTTTGGTAACACTGACCTTTCAGGCAGGAAGTACTGTAGGAGGAACAGGTCTGGGAGTCGAGAGTGAAATGAGGTTTCTGAGACAGGCGGCCCTGAAATGCTGAGGAACACTCAAGAAAATCCAGGATGCAGTTGGAATAGAGGTCTAGAGGTCAGACTGGGCGATAAAAATGTTGGAGTCATCATCCTAGTAATGCAATTTGAAACCGTGGGGTGAGATGAGGCTGATCAGGGAGCCTAAGAAGAGGACCAAGTAGGGACACTGAGCACTGATGTCTAAGAAGCAGGCCAAGGGAGGGAAGCCAGTGGGAGACACGTGACGGAGAAAAAGAGGCAGAAAGGTAGCAGGGCAAGTCACGAGAGTAATTTTAGTAAACAGGAGAAACGTGTTACAGCAGCAGAACTGCAGCAGAGAGCTGTGGTGAGACAAGGAACGAAGAAGTTAGCTCTGGGCAGGAGTGGCAGCGTGAGCTCTGTGAGAACAGTGGTGCGGTGGAGGCAGAAGCAGCGTGAGGGAGAACGCAAAATAGGAAGCAGAGAGGCGAGGAGGGCTGACCACTCTCTCAGAAAGCATGACTAGTTTTTTGAAGATGCCATAGTAACTACGAGACACAAGAGGGGGAGAGGAGCTCAGTAGAAATCTTTTTTGTTACATTCGTGGTTGTGTTTTGCTTTTTAATCAGAAAGATTTAGGGCAATTTTAAATTCAGTAGGAGTTACGGAAAAGAAGTACTCCAACAGAGAAGAAACAGGAAACTGGTGGTTCAAGGTCTGAAACATGAGGGATACTTAGATCAGAGCAGTTATCTTCACCTCTTCATAGGAATTTCTCTGTAGCACAGAATTCAGGTATTTTGGAAACAAATGAATACATGGAACAGTATTAGTTCATGATATTTATTACTGGGGTTGTTTACAGAAAAATCTCTTTTCCACTATTTAGGCATAAGAATAGGTATTTTTCTCATGTGACCTCCTTTTAGATCCTTTATTTAAAAAAAAAAAAATCATAAAACTGTCTATATCTGGGAAGATAATAGTATCAACTTCTTAAAAAGTGAGGAGGGTTGGAGACGGGGTTTTGTCTTATCCCTTAGTAACTACGACCAAACAAGGTGTAGAACTTGGCAGGGTTCTTGCCGCAGACGCACTGGGCTCCAGGCTGCAGCTCACAGAGTGGTCTGAAGGGGATGCAAAGGCTTTTAGCTCCCATCGACGGGGCACCAGGTTCAAGATCTTGATCCCTGAAATTAAAAACAAATAAGAACTCCATTCTTTTATGCCATACATTTCTATTCTTTTTCACTGCAATACCTCGTGGGTTTTATCTGTTACATGTAACTATCTTACCTGGCAGTGGTCTTTTTGATCCAATCTTCACAGTCCATTTCCCCACAGAATGGAATCTGAGCAATCTAACAAGGAAAAACGTTCAGTATTTACATTCTGTAAAAGGAACATTTGAGTTCTCTATTAAACCTATAAGCAAACAGGATAGGTCTCCCAGTCTTTTTCAGGCCATGGTATTTTTGCAAACCTGCTAGCAACTCTGCTCAGAGGTACTCGAGATAACAAAGAATGTCTTTCACTATCCCAAACCCACACATCATATAACATCCGGATGTAACAAAGAATCTTTGCAATACACTTAAATGTCCAAATAAACTGGCTGCAACATAGTGCTGAAGAGAAGGAACAAAGGGTGAATTTCGAATCTTTTTCATTTCAAATTTGCACTGCTGCCTGCTCTACCTGGCCACGTGGTTACGAGGAGGATAGAGGGGAAAGAACAAATAGTAAACTGATTTTTAAGCTGTTGTTAAGATAACAATTAACAATCAAGCAAACCTCACTTTATACGTCCTTATAAAAAAAAACCGTGCTGTTCTTAACATGTTATAGGTAAGTGAATCATTTTTCAAGTCCAAGGGTATTTTAAAAGTCAAAAAAAAAAAAAAAAAAAATCAAAAATCATTTTGTATCAGAAACAAAAACCTCTCAAATTTTCTTTCATAGACCATATAGAATAATAGGCAGTGGGACGTCCCTGGTGGTGCAGCAGTTAAGACTCTGCGCTCCCAATGCAGGGGGCCCGGCCGGGTTCGATCCCTGGTCAGGGAACTAGATCCCACGTGCATGCCGCAACTAAGAGTTCACATGCCACAACTAAGGAGCCTGTGTGCCGCAAATGAGGCGTTGGAGAACTGCAACTAACAAGCCCAGCTGCCACAACGAAGACCCAGCACAACCAAATAAATTAATAAATGTTAAAAAAAAAAAAAAAAAAAAAAAGAGAGTAATAGGCAGAGAATCAAGAGACCTGGGATTTTATCCTAATTTTGAAATTCACTGCCTATATGAAAATCTCTAGCCCTGAGTTTTCTTCTGTAAAATGTGGATACTGGACTAGACAAGAATTAAGATCTCTCACAGCTGTTAATCTTAAATTTTTCATCGCATGTCTACTTCAAAATGACGCTTCTCTGCAATAATAATTATGCATTAGTCCTATAAAAAATTCCTGTTAGTAGCAGAGAGATCAAAGACATGGATAATTCCCAAACATTAGAAATGCTAGTTTAAAAGCAACTAGAAGGTCATCCAGCTTCTTTGCCAACTTCCCATCAACTAGTCCCAGCCACACCTTCCATGCTCAAATCGAGCCCCTTCTGGAAACCCTTCCTTGCACTTGGGATTTGGTTAAACATTTTT
Organism: Eschrichtius robustus; assembly: GCF_028021215.1. NCBI lineage: Eukaryota > Metazoa > Chordata > Mammalia > Artiodactyla > Eschrichtiidae > Eschrichtius > Eschrichtius robustus. The sequence goes on along the minus strand of NC_090826.1, from coordinate 170,952,317 downwards.
CAAAAGGTTTCTCTAAGAAGTAAAGTAAAAGTAAATAGAGATGAGGACATTACAAAAAAACGAGTAATTCAACAGGAGAACGTTACTGCAGGGCAAGGAAGGGTTAGTTTTCTACGTCTCTTGTGTTGATTAAGCAAAATATGTTAGTCTAATTCCCACAGTTGATAAACTGTTATTTTCATGATGTGCATTAAGACAATAAAGAGGCGGTCAACTTCTAGGCATGGTGGGTGGGACGAACGGGTGAAGGGAAGGTGGAAAGGAAGGTAATAACAAGTATTTTGAAAAATTTTAGTACAGGTTTTAAAATATATACTTAAATTATATATTAACAATTATATAGTTATTTTAAATATATAAATATTTTAATTAAATATACAAATAATATAAAATTAATAATTATTGGATATATAAATAATATAAAATTTAAATATAGAAACTGTTCAATGAAAACTGAAGCAAAAACAAACCTAGAGATATAAGAGCTGAAATAACACAAAGTTACTCACCTGTATTGAAACTTGGTAAATCATCAGCATTTATACAAACAAAAAGCATGAAAAAACTGTACATTCATAAAAGAATTACAATTCATTCCAAAAGACAGAATAGGGGGAAAACTTTAATCAGTCTCTAATTATGTAATGATAAAAAGATTAAGACAATTACAAAGAATGTTTTTGAATAATAAATTTGGTTTCTCAGAAATTTTACTTGTGTTAACTCACAACACTTAAAGCTATTTTTTAAATAACTTTCACAAAGTTTACAGTAAGTAGTCTTATTTTCTTTTCTCCAAGCAAAAAATAAAAATCACTAAGCCTTGAGAAAGTATTTCTAAAATAATAATTTTTAAAATTTAAAATGGTGCAGCATATGAACAAATTCAACGAAAGCTGTTATTAAATGTATTTGGACTCATAAATGATAATTTTATTTAAAAAAAAAAAAAACCGTGTTTTAATTCTTTCTAGCTTCAAAGTGAAGTTTAGATGATATGACCTGAAATTTCTTTTTACTACACACATAATTCATTAATATGAAAGGAGAACATGCATTTTTAGGCTATTTATTCAGCCACGGAAAGGTTTTTACCTTTTTGTCTTTTATTATTTCTACATCTATCTTTTAAAAAGACACAATCTTTTACAATATATATCTTGAACTCTGCAGCAGAAAATGGTAATGATGAGAAATATTAAGACTCAAAAATCATTGATCGACAGATTAATAATGAATGTCAACAGTAATAAGTATGTTACATATAAATGACATTTATTTTTCATTCAATTAAGATCATATCCCCTTGGAAAAATTTGCTAAAATCAAGTCCTATAAATCAGACATAAAAAAAATGTTATTTTTCATTTATACCAACAGGGAAGAGTAGAAAATCAAACTCTCACCTACATTCAAGTTCTGAAGATCCCTTCCTCCTTCTCCCCACCCAGTAAATCCAACTTTATATACAACAGCCTCAAAGCTTGCTTGATGGTCAGTCAACATACCTAAGCTGACCAACGTGAGGTGAGATGAGGGATGAAACTGACTACTGAATACAGGAAACAAAATCTGCTTTGATCTCTACATGATCTTCGGACACACAACTAAAATACTACATTCTGGTTCAGGAGAGATGTTGAAATCTCTCCTGTATCTTATCTAATATTAGAATAAAAGATATGATTCCATTAATATCTGCTGAGATTCATTTCTTTGACAGCAATGGATTAACTGATACTCTATCGATTTATTAACTCTTATGCAATGTCTTTAAGACTGTACTGTAAAAGTGACTACCATGTTTCTATAATACAGGAAATTTTAAAAGTCAACAATTAATGGAACAAAAAATTATAAAAAATAAATTAGAGTGAAAGAAAAAATATACACAGAATCAGATGGCTATCCATTCTCCAGGCAGAGGGCTAGAAGAAACAGAGATTAGAAGTATACAGTTTGAAGTCACATGGCAAATTATGGACACCAGAAAGGTGGAAGATTACAAGGGCAATAAACCAAGAATAACAGAAGGCTAAATACTGAAGAGTTATGATCTGAAGGGGGTTTTGATACCATCTATTTTGTACTCATTTCACAGATTAGTAAACTGAGAGCCAGAGAGATTAACATTTTCTCAGCTCATGCAATAAGAGACATATTAGGAGGGAATGAACATAACCAAGCAAAATTTTGTCTCATACCCTCACCACGAATTAAAAAAAAAAAAAAAAAAAGATACAGAAGAAAGTACATTAACACACTTTTGACCAGAGATGTATTATGGCCACAGGCATTAGTTTCTGCAAAAATCCCCCAGTCAGTAATGTGTTAAGCTGAATCAGAAGAGAAATCTAAATTCTAATACCAGGTCTGCTTCTGTACGGCTTGGGGTAATTTATTTATTAGACTCTGGTCCATGGTTTTCTCATTTATAACCTGGGGACACAGGACTGGCTGTATAATCAAACATGTGCACCAAAATACTAAAGTTCATAAGTGATTCATTCCAGGAATTAATAACTTTGCAAATCAAGACCTCTTCTTTATGAAAATTAAGTTTCGGCTGGCAACTTCTGCACACACACAACACATAAAGCTGAAAATCTTAAAGAGCCATTAGGGAAACCTGTGTAGTTTTAAGGAATCCAGAAGTACACACTCATTCTCAAAAACAGACTTAGAAATAAGTAATATGTTTCTTTTATTATTCAGAAAGTTCAGTCAATTAAGAGCTGGGTAAGTATATATGCTCAGAGAATAGAAACGGGCCTTCCTTATTTTAGGATCTGTACATTTCTAAAACTAGAACAATGCTTACTTTAGGAACTTACATCAAACTGAGAAAACAAAATTTTTCAATAATAAAAATATTAGGGGTCATACAGAATGAATTTTGTTCAGCCAGCAAAATGAGCATGGGAAAAAAACTGTTACATAATCAGTTTACAGTGTTATCCAAAAATGATATAATGTTGTAATGCTGCAGGAAAGACAGCGGAAAACAAGAGTATGTAATGCTGAGTAATATATAATCCTTTTGTGTGACAGGCTTTGAAAGAGGGATTAACATCATGCATAAATTCAGTGAGTCTTAAAATACCATTTATTGAAATATGTTTATATTCAAAACTTCGCGGAAGTCTCTTACCTTCCCAGAATCAAGCTCCTTCTGAAAGTCCTCCATTGTATTAGCCACAACCATATGAGTCTTAAGGTCTTCAGAAGCCCTAACAAACAATTAGAAAAGAATACATATTTTTTCTTACTCATATGACAAAGTTTTTTTTTTAAATGGCATAATTTAATGAAAGAATAATAACCTGGAAGAGAGAAGAATTCAATATGAACCTCAACTCTGTCTCTAGCAGTGACATTCAGCAAATCTCAGTTAGCTCATCACTGCATAATCGTGAACACTAAATGAATGGAGAATTTGCCAAGCACATACAGGTAACAATCACTTCTGTAACAGCCATTAAATCTCTACTGATCAACATGCTAATTCTTGGCATTACCACTTATTACCTACAAGAGTGGGTTATTATTTAAACCTCTGGGGTCTTAGTTTTCCCTTCTACAAAACTGGAAAAATATTCAAATCTAACTACCATATCAAATTGTTAGAATCAAATACAAAGGCATGAAAATGTTTAAGAAAGGAAAAACACATAAATATACATTATTCGAGCTATTTTCACATACTATGTAAGTCTTTTGTAAGAACCTCAGGTTTCAGAAATGGGAATAAATATTCTCTTCCACACTCAAAGTCACACATTACATGAGGTGGTGACCAAGGAAGAGAAGGCATATTTTTCTTTTCTGAACCTCAGGGCTAGACTGTGTGGACCCTGGAAGCAACTGCTAGCTATCCACCACATCTGTTTCCTTTTCTTCTAACTTTTTTGCAGTGAGGTGGGCCCAAGTGACTAAGTTACAGCCAATGAGATGCAGAGGAAGGAACTCGCCACTTCCCAGGCTGAAGCCTTAAGGAGGGAGAAAAATGCACCTTTAAGCAACTTACATTAATAAATTTACTGAATAAAAATGTCAACAAATAACCCTGCTTTTTAGTCACTAAAGCAGTGGTTTTCCAACCAAGGGTGTACATGTGTATCACAGAGAGAGCATTTTAACATTACAGATAACCTGAAGGTATCTTTTTTTAAAAATAAATTTATTTATTTATTTATTTATTTATTTTTGGCTGCATTGGGTCTTCGTTGTTGCGCGGGGGCTTTCCCTAGTTGTGGCGAGCTGGGGCTACTCTTCGTTCCAGTACGCAGACTTCTCATTGCAGTGGCTTCTCTTGTTGCGGAGCACAGGCTCTAGGTGCGTGAGCTCAGTAGGTGTGGCTTGCGGGCTCTAGAGCGCAGGCTCAGTAGTTGTGGCACACGGGCTTAGTTTCTCCACAGCATGTGGGATCTTCCCGGACCAGGGCTCGAACCCGTGTCCCCTGCATTGGCAGGTGGATTCTTAACCGCTGTGCCACCAGGGAAGCCCGACCTGAAGGTATCTTAAAACTAATGAATCAGAATCTCCAGGTACGAGGCTCAGGTAAGTTTCTGTTCCCAAAGCTCCCAGGTGATCCTGAGGAGAATCTTTGGAAAAGCACGTCTGCACTGAGAGCACTATTCGAATGGTAGCAACAAGGACAGGCAGCTTTCTAATCTTTCGCCTCTGACAGTATCGCCTGTTCTGCGTTCAGATGAACTTCACATGAATTATGAATTTGTAGGCCAAATAAATCCATGAAGTAACCCTTCAAAAGATATATTATCATTCGCATTTTAGGGCAAGCAAGCCAAGAGAAGCAAAATCACTTGCCTAAAATCACATAAATAAGCACCAAAGCCAAAGTTAAAACTGGTTCACTCCTTAAATGCAAGATTTATTGAACATGAATATGAATCAGGCACAAGGTATTAGAAGATAAACGAGTAAGATACAGGCACCACTCTCCCTTAGGAACTGAGCCTCTATCCCCAGTGGCCATGGTCCTTCCTCTCTGCTTCAGGTGGGTAGGAAAGAAAATAGGGTGCCACACATATGCCACCAATCTTCTAGTGACTCTGCCTTGAGATCTGTGATTCTAAAAGTCCCCTCTCCAGAAGTCAGGGCAGCCCCGAGGCCTCCCCTCACCTTTCACCCCCAATCCCAATCAGGAGGTTCTTAGCCTTCGTGACACATCATAATCACCTAGGGAGCATTTAATACTCTAGGTGCCAGGCCCATTCTAGACCAATTAAATTAACATCCCTTGGGGAGAGTCCCAGGCACAAGTAGTCTGAAAAGACTCCCAGGTGCTGCTAATGTGTGTCCAACAGGTGAGACTCAATGCCTTTGTCCCTCAAATTTTATATACCATGAAAGCCTGGATCTAAAATTAACCCAAATTACTCCATGGGGCAGACAGTCCATCACTGCAAACTTAGTAGGGAGCAGAAAGCATACAGCAAAACATTCATAATACAAGTTAAAAATCACAAAGAGAAAGGCCAATTAAGAACCATGAGAGTTCAGAGGGAAAGAGTACCTCCCATTGGGGCAATCAAGGATTCCTTGGTATATATCTCAAAGGCTGAGCACAATGTGAAGATGAGAGACACAAGCAACTCTAAGGAACTGACCGGGTAAAGAGGTTAACATGGATGTCTTCCAATATAGCGTGAAGTTTCGTCTCAGCCTCATTTTCAGCAACCGTCAGCTTTTCTCCAGTGTCTCGTCTGACAGCAACAAACTGACAGCTCTTCATATCACGTGGCCCAACTTCAAGTCTAACCGGAACTCCCTAGGAAAAAGGCAGTTAAACATAATACATGCATGTCTCCAACTGAATATATAGACTTATTCCATGGCTTTATCTACCATAAATCATAAAAATCCAAAAAACAAAGACAGAAACAAAGCACTTTAAAAAGTAGGTAATACTCCTGAGATATTACAGAAACCTCTTCCAATGAGAAGGCATAAACCTAAGGAAAGACGGTACTGCCCGGGTGGTTCTGAGCTAAGAGTTTAACGGGGAAACGTGAGGGTGGCTGCAGTTGTCTAGCTCAGTGTTCCTAACTTCTCTCCCGTAACAGCACACATAGAAAATTACACTGTATGGCACACGGGGGTAAATACAGAAGGCTTCTTGAGGCTGAAGCCACCCCAAGCCACCTGGGTACATCCCTGACTCATTCATGGCACGTGGTGTGCTTTGGTTGGGAAGCCCTAGCTCTGGCTGCTCTACCCTGAGCGTCAGAATCACTGAAGGGCTTGTCAAAGCACAGACTGCTGGGCTCCACCGCCCGAGTTTCTGATCATATACTATTACATTATTTTATTGTTTTCTTTATTCATGCAATGCATGCATGTGTAAGAAACAGTGTTAAGTGCAATGAGATTTAAAAGATGAATAAGAAAGAGATCCTGTCCTCAAGAAGCTTCATGTTTTGCAGGGTAAATAAGGCATGCATACAAATAATAAAAATCAGTACAGAAAATCGAAAGTGAGAAACTATCCTCAGTCGGAAGAGAGAAGAAAAGTTACTGGAGAAGGCAAAAATTAATGAGTAAATTCATCAGAATTGAAGAACGTACTATAAAACAACTGACCTATATTTACAAAAATGTCAATGCCACGAATGACAAAGAAAGGCTGAGGAACTACTTCTGATTAAAGGAAACTAAAAAGACATGACAATAAAATGCAATAGAACTACATCCTGTACTGGAAAAGGGGAGAGCTGGGACAGCTCAGAGCAAGGTTTTGAAGCTGCAGCTGGGTGAAAAGGCATCTTCACAGGAGAAGAGCCTGGCACGGGGTGTCAGAGCCCATGAGGGATGAGGAGGGCACTCATGCCGGGGAGTGGGTGGCAACAGCAACGAGAGAGTGGATGAACACAGCGGGGACCGATCAAATAAACATACTAAGGACAACTGGAGCTAGGTTTTTCACTGTCAGAGAAGAGAGTTAAAATATGGAATGGGAGAAAACTAGATGGGGTCACGTGGGTTTTGACTGGAATTGAAGGTATCAGTGTGAACTCACGGTTATCAAATAACATAGATGGATACAGAAAAACAGATGTAAATACATGTGAGTACGTACGTACGTGTGTGTGTGTGTATGTACACACGCACACGCATTCCGTAGCCCCATCTACTGAGAAGGCTTGGAAGCAGTGAGAGCTCAAAAGTGACGGGCACACCCGCACTAAATACCATTCTTTCTTAAAAAGAACCAGGGCTTCTTAGAGATATGGCTAATTGCAGAGTTGGGGGAGAGAGAGAGAACAAGATAAACCCTACAAGATCTTCTGCCAAAAAGCAAGGACGTGCTAAAGAACACAAAAGTTAGCTTTAAGGGATCCTACTGGTCCCACAAAAGACAAATTTGAGCATCAAAATAAATAATAATAGTAACAGATTATAACCCACTGAATAATCTCAGAAACCATGGGTCCATAAAAAATTTTAATTAAGTAAAAAGCTAGCGAGGAATGTCAAGACCATGATAACTAAAGAAAAACTGAGGAACTATTCCAGACTAAAAGAGACTAAAGGGGCATGATAACTGTATGCAACACATAATTCTGAACTAGATCCCCTTCTGCTATGAAGGACACTAGTTGGACAACTCACAAAACCTGAACGGGTCCTAGAATTAGATGGCAATAAATCTCAATGTTAACATCCTAATTTTATAGGCTTTATTGTGATTATACAGGAGAACATGTTTGTAGAGTGATGGGGCATCAAGGTAGCATCTTGTTTTCAAATGGTTCAGGCAGGGAAAAAAATTTTTGTACTGTACTTCCTTTATTGTAAATTTGTGTTTGTTTCATGATAAAAAATTCTATAACCCAAGTGGAAGAAACAGCACAAGCAAAGACACAGAGGTGGAAAAATAGACTGAGAAGAGAGAAAAGATCTATGAAAGGGGATAACGGAAAACAAAAGTGGAAAGATCATCTGAGGCCAAGTCATACAAGAGGCATGTATTTTGTTGGTAGTTTTTCTAAGTAACTAGTTACGAATTTACTTATAAGGGACTCCTGTTTTTTGTTTGGCTTTCAACAGCAACACAAAATTATCTTAATCATCCAATACAGTAAAAAAAAAAAAAAAAAAAGTAGTTAATTCACTCATATTATTTTCCCCTATTTTCTAACGAAGAGTTATGGGAGTCAGTCGCTGGGTCCTAGTCTGGCAACCAAACCATACACCTCATTTATTAATCTGGGTGAGCCTCACAATACATACATCACACACACACACACACACACACACACACACACACACGTGCACACACTTTACAAAGTGAATCACTATCAAATAAATATGCATCTAGATCTCCCAAACTGTTTTCTTTCCTCGGAAATTCCTGGCCTTAAATGCACTAGCGGTACTTTTCACTAGCTAACGAACTCTCTTTCTCATTGTTCTTTAATTTTCGGCCCCAAGTTTAGCACTTAGGAACTTTGTTTTCTTTCCTAACTACTGTAGACAAGGACGCTGCAGCGGAGCCAAGCCATACTAAGATGCCTCCCCCACATAGTACAGGTTCACCAGGGTACTGCAAAGAAGAGGGACAGAGACAAAGGCAAGTCAGTCCGAGGAGGAGGAGTGAGATGAAAGAGAAAGGGAAAGAGGAGAGACACAGAAGTAAGTGTGGATGACTTTCGTTCTTCCCTTTCAATCCAGCTAGTAGCAAGGAACAGGTTTCTTTTTGGTACCTCAGGCAAGTACAAATGGGTTTAGCAAGGTATTACTGCAATCACACAACCACTATTTCAAAGTAAGTAAAAACAGACTGCAATTAAAGGGAAGTTACAGAGAAAATATTCACCTTTAAAGTCTTCATTAAAGGTAAGAGAGTAATAAATTTTTTCCTTCGTTAAAGGAAAAGATATATTACAAAAAGGAAAGCAGTATCAATATAACTACTATTCTTCAGCACAGAGATTTCTCTTAGGGGCCATTTAAAACAAATAAAGGGATAAAGATTAGCAACTTTGGGAACCCGACAAGTACACTGAATAATCCCAGTATTACTGAGCTTCCACATTTGAAAGACTGAAGCTGCAATGTCACTACACCTTCTCATCCACTGCCTGTAATATGAGTTTATAAATTCTTGACTCCTAATTGCTACTTCTAACAAGATCCCGTTTCATCGTAAGAAAAAAGTTAAATTCCAGAAGTTTGAAAAATGGAATAAAGAATACAGATCATCTATTAATGACAATGTGCAATAAATAAAAGTTATATCAGAAACATTAAACCAGAATTTAGACTAGCCTTGAGTATAGAAAATGAAAATCAACAAACTGCTGTGAAACAATGTGGTGTGAGAAACCAAGTATGAAATTAATCTCTGATTAGCTGTAACAATGACAGCTAGTTGATGCCCATGCACCACTATTCTGATAGTCTATTTAAACAACGTATTTATTTTATGAATTCTTGATATAAACATTTTAGTAACAACCATATGAGGTTTATTAACCATAAACAAGGTCTTCACGATCACTTTAATTCTAACGTAACAAAAATCCAAATTGGGAGCATGGGAGTGAAATATGCAACTGAAGAATTTACCTTGAGCTCCCAGTGATTGAACTTCCAACCTGGTGAATAGTTATCTCGCAAATCAGCTCTAACTCGAATATTAACACTGAGTAACCGCCTTCGATAATCATTGCATTTTGCAATCAGAGCATCTCTGTCTTCTTCAGAAAGCGCATTTGTAATGCCACAAGGAATAACCACCACCTAGAATCCAGCACAGTATCACAAATTTATACAAAGGAGCGGTATACGGAAGTAATGAAGTCACATCACCACCTAGTATCCAGGAGCCAAAACCGCCTAGTGACTATGAACCTTCACACACATCAACTTGTATGGTTTCTAATCTACGCAGATTATCTAGCAACTATTTAACAGCTGCATGTTGTTTGTCCATGCTAAATACATTTGTTTTTCATTTAACCTATTATAAATCAGTATGCAAAACATAATTTCTAAAACTTTTATGAAGTAGGTAAAAAAATTAAAAGAGTAAAAAAAAGTAACACAAATAATATACATAGTTACACAACAGCAAGGTCTAAGACCGTATTCTACCGTTGTTTCTGTATCAGCGAAATCTACCTGAATGACACTCAGAAAAACAAAAATCACACTCCAAACGTTTCTTCGCTAAGTATGGCTTGTATTTTATAAAAGAAATGATACACAGAAATATTTTCCTTACCTGAACACAGGCTACACGGGGTGGTAATACTAAGCCCATGTTGTCCCCATGAACCATGGTCATAACACCAAGAGTTCGAGTTGTCAGGCCCCAGGAGTTCTGATAGGCAAATTGCTTCTCTCCTGGTGTCTTTGGATCTTCAAACATGATTTCAAACATTTTAGAAAAGTTCTGCCCTAAATGATGTGATGTTGCTCCCTAAAACAGAGAAACACATCCTTTAATTTTAAGAACCTATTTAGTGCCTTTGAAAATAATTACTGTAAGATCGCACACCTTAAAATGGCGCTGGACCTGCTTTGTCTTCCCTGATTGTTTACAGTAAGTAAGATTCTAAAGCATAACTGATAAAACAAAGAGACGAAGAGTAGTCAAAAAATATATAGTAGCATACAGCTATGAGCAGCCCCGCTTATAGGAGTTACTTTAATTACAAAGGTTTTTAAAAGATCCATGCTTTGGTAATTCAGGATATAAGCCTCGATTTAACTGACCTTGGAGGTTTACAGGGAACGGGACAGATTAGCCTGAAATGATAATACGGCCTTAGAAAGCATGTGATATACTGATGTTTAAGAGTCTACTTCTCTGATGACAGAAGACACTTGTCAGATCTGCCCACAGGCTATGCTTACAGTCACCTAGGAATCCTATGCAGCAGTTTGATACCTGGATAGCTCTTCCACTGGCAGATATAAATGCTTCTACTGTAGTTGTGTAGTCTCCTCCCGCAAATTTCTCCTTTTCAGTCTTTCTTCCCTTTACAACAGGAATTGCCAGGAGTTCTTCATATACCTGAGCATATAAGTCAAGTATCTGCAAAACCTGTAACGACGTTTTAAATGAAAAGTGTTCAAATTTATGGCATATTTATTGATGATAGATCTATAAAAACTGTACTATTTAAAACTAATTGTGGGGCTTCCCTGGTGGCGCAGTGGTTAAGAATCTGCCTGCCAGTGCAGGGGACACTGGTCCGAGCCCTGGTCCGGGAAGATCCCACGTGCCGCGGAGCAGCTAAGCCCGTGTGCCACAACTACTGAACCTGCGCTCTAGAGCCTGCAAGCCACAACTACTGAGCCCACACGTCGCAACTACTGAAGCCCACACGCCTAGATCCCGTGCTCTGCAACAAGAGAAGCCACTGCAATGAGAAGCCTGCGCACTGCAACGAAGAGTAGCCCCCGCTAGCCACAACTAGAGAAAGCCCGCGCAGCAACGACAAAGGCCCAAAGCAGCCAAAAATAAAATAAATAAAATAAATAAGTGTATTAAAAAAGAAAAGAAAAAAAAAAACTAATTGTGGTGGGAAAAGCACTTCAAACAATAAAAATCTTTTTTTTTGGAAAGGTCAAAGCAGCCAGTGTGAATTTATTAAAACATTCAACAAAGCAGTATGCAAATAAGTGGAATAATTTTTTTAAATATAAATAACTTTAGAATGTAAGAGAAAATAAATGCTTATGAAAGATACACAGTAACCAAGGTAAAAAATCTCCTGAAGGATAATTAATTTCACCCATGGGATTATAATTTCTTCTATACATTGAAGTCCAAAACTATTTTCATCTGAAAATTTAAAACGGCACATTTTCTAATAAAATTTCAGTAAGCAGTTTCTTAAGTCCACGTACATTTGAATTGACTTGTTTTTTCTTTTAACAGATACATAAATTTTAAGGAACAAAATAATTTATACCAGGAAATTATCTTTTAATGTCATTTTGAGATCAGACCAAATTTCAACTTACAGTTATTTACTGAATGATTACTATGTAAATAGATAGCACTGCATTACTTACAGCTGGAGGGGGGGGGGGGGAAGCACAGCCTGGACAAAGAATTAGAACATAATTAATATGGAAGACAACTGTTATACCTCTTCTGCTGCCTCTTCAAATGTAGCAAATGCACTGTGCCCTTCCTGCCAAAGGAATTCACGAGTACGTAGGAAAGGCTGAGGATGCTTGAACTCCCAACGCTGGAAGAGGCAAGAACACAATTTAATCTTTAGAGAGAGCTTTTCAATTTTTGGTTAACAACTTTATATGGTAAGTAATAAGAAATCATAATTGTAATCCAAAATACTTCAAAAATGCTTCCATACTCCCAATCCTTTGAATACAAAAACAAGAAAAAAATATGTGTGTGTGTGTTTTTAAATGAATAAGAAGAATAATGAAAGAATGTAAGAAGGGGTGTGCACCTACCACCACATTGCACCACTGATTGAGCCTGATGGGCAGGTCTCTGTGGGACTGCACCCATTTCGCGTATGCAGGATACATTACTGAAAAGACACGGGAAAATACAGGCAGAGTTAGTCACTAAAGGTTTTATTCCCCTTTGAAGGCTGGTTAGCGTTAAACAGGAAACATAATTAATAGGAATTAAAATGCTGTGCTTGTGCAGGTAAGTGAACGGTATTGTATTTCAGCAAACGAATTAGTCAAGGGAATGAGTCCGCCTATAACTGACCGTATTTTATTTTCTTCACAATGAGATTTACATTTAATTTGATAGCTTTTCGGCTGTTTTACTTCTAAAAACACTAAGTGAAGATCTTATAGTATATACTGTGTTCTATGTTAAGTTATTTCCTTTCATTATCCTGTTCAATCCTCACATTCAACCCATGAAATAGATATCATAATCTCAATATTGACAACGTGGAAGCTGAGCTTAGAGAAGTTAAACCACTTGCTGAATCCAGAATTAGAAGCAGAATTTAGGTTAAATCCATCTGATGCATCTACCCAGGGTCTGAAACCTCTTGCCATTAACTGCTAATTCAAGTGAAGGTGCCTTTCTTATCATAGCCTATTCAGGATTATCTATAATTAGTAAAACAAAATATAACTTTGCCAATCTGGTATGTGAAAAAAAGCTGGTGTCATAATTTTAATAATACATCATTATACTATTATACAAGAGTATCGCTAAAAGTATCAAATAAAAAGCAAACAATCCTTAACTCTAAAGACAGATAATCCCTTTGGAGACAGTGACAAGCCCAAAGACTCAAAATTTCCAAGAGGTACTCCCATTTATTATGTGCAATTTTAGGAAAATCATTTAACCCTTCAGAGATCTTTTTTTTAACCTGCAAAATGGAAATAACAATAGCTGTCCCTACCTTCCTAACTACACTACTGTTAGAATAATACAAGGTGTAAATGTAATACAAGGTGTAAATGAAATCACTTAGTAACCTATAAAAACCCTATATAAATGTAAATGTAATATTAAAATGACTAATTTGAAGAAAATAAGGCATTAAACATTAGTGTTTGCAATTTTATAATCAATTCCAAGAATAAAAACTATTCCAAGAATAAAACTTCTTGGAAAGCTCTGAAAAATTAGAGCATGAAATTAAAAATGATTTAAAAGTGCTTTAAAAAAATCTTTATCCTGGGCTTCCCTGGTGGCGCAGTGGTTGAGAGTCTGCCTGCCAATGCAGGTGACACGGGTTCGAGCCCTGGTCTGGGAGGATCCCACATGCCGCGGAGCAACTGGGCCCGGGAGCCGCAATTGCTGAGCCTGCGCGTCTGGAGCCTGTGCTCCACAACAAGAGAGGCCACGATAGTACGAGGCCCGCGCACCGCAATGAGGAGTGGCCCCCGCTTGCCACAATTGGAGAAAGCCCTCCCACAGAAACGAAGACCCAACACAGCCAAAAATAAATAAATAAATAAAATTAAAAAAAAAAAAAAAAATCTTTATCCTAATGATAAACAGCTCCACAATGAATACTGTACAGAGAATAAAATTCTACGCCACTTAAGTCTGCATTCATCTTCATCAACATTCATTAAACTTGGTATCATCAGTAAGGATTATAAATATCACAAAATAAAAGGTGAGACTCAACTCTAGAAGCTGTCTCTAATGTTCAATGAGCTTTTCTCCTGTGTTCCAAGGCCCATCCTCACCTGTTTCACTGGTAGGACGAACAGCAATTGGTTCTGCCAACTCTGTTTTGCCAGATCTTGTCACCCAAGCAACCTAGTAAGATGAAATCATTTTTCATACATTTTTTAAACAGCACTTCAGAGGAAGAGCAAAGATACAGTCAAATCTCTATTTCAAGTTTTGCTATATCAATTAAGGCAAGTTAAAATAACTGCTTCTGTTCACTGTGAGAAAAGGTAGATACTTACTGTCTTTATAATGTTTACTGAAAAGTAAAAGCCAGTTAATTAGTGAATGTAACAAAAAGAATCATGACTTGCCCTGATGAAAGAAATCTAATTTTTTTTAAATGGCTTTACATTTCTCTAAGATGGCTGCAGTAACTTGCCTTTTAAATTACTATTCAAGTATGAACTGAAAATATACTTCTGAGTTCATGACAGAAAACTGCAAAAATAAATAAAGCAGGCTAACTTACCTCAGGGGCAAAGTCAGCAATATGAGTCTTCTCTTTCTCTAATGCACCTTGAGACACAAACATGGGGAAATAGCAGTTTCCAACACCAAGTTTCTTGATCTCAGCATCAAAAAAGTCCTTGATGGATTCCCAAATGGAATATGCCCAGGGACGAAGGATATAGCAGCCACTTATATCATAGTATTCAATCATTTCTGACTTTGTGATGACCTTTTTAAAAGAAAAATACAGTCTATGAAGCCTAAATTGAACCAAAATTATAGTATAAGTGCCAAGAGTATGATAGCCAAGCTTCAAGTCTGGAGGCTTCCTCTGTTGGTGCATCCTCTTAATGGGCGTGTAAAATGGATCATTCTAGACTGAGAAACACCAGGGCTCTAAATTCTTAAGATGACTTGAATTCTAACCTTGCTTCTGCTGTTTTACTATTTTGTGACTTAGGACTAATCCCTTTACCTCACCAAAAAAACAAAACAAAACAAAAAAATCAAATAATGACTATCTCATAGGGCTACTTCTCAATTCAATACTTTCTGTGACATTGCTTTGAAATCTGACATGTTACATGACTATGCTATGTATTATTAAAGGCATTATGCATTATTACTTTGTGTCTGGATTTAGAATCTAAATATAAAGTAGTCTTTGAGAAATTTAAAACGTAAAAATCAACTGAACCCATACTCACTTGAGAATACCAATCTGCAAGATTTTCTTCTTTTTTTGCCTCAAGACCCAACCTGCAGATATAAAAAATAAAATACAAATCTCTTCATCCAGCAATTGCTTTGTGGTTGAATGGAAATAAACCTGTAAACCTCAAAATAGCTTGGTTTTTCTTCAGTCTGAGTTATTTCTATATTTATATCTCTTCTATATTCATTCCCATGATGTTCTTAACCTAGAAAACAGTTCAATCATCTCTTAAAAGATCGTGTGATGCTATCCACCAAAACCTAGGAAAGCTAATAAGCGTAACAAAAGCTATGATTTTAATGCAGACATTCCTTTTACAAAGTTCTTTATAAGGAAATGTATTTGTAGCAAAGACAGAGCCTATTCACATAGTGTTCTCACTAAAAAAGAAAAAGAATCTTTTGCCAGTTTCAATCCAGATAAAAATATAGTTAGTAAGATCAGTGTCTCATTGAAAGTAATATGTAAAAAGTAGTAAAGACAATGGCTATATGTATACATGTGTCAATATATAAGTGTGTATATATATATATATATATATATATATCTCCTTACATGTAAGTTTTTTTTCTATAAGTTTTTCCTTTAACCACAGTAAATAAAAGTTGCAGAGACAGATGCTTCCAAAATAAATTAGATCTGCAATAAAAAACTATTCTAGAGATATGGGAACACATGTATATGTATAACTGATTCACTTTGCTATAAAGCAGAAACTAACACATCATTGTAAAGCAAGTATACTCCAATAAAGATGTTAAAAAAAAAAATGTTTGAAGTCATTAATGATGGTGATTGTGCAATAAACTCTAAGAAATCAAAGAAAACTATTCTAGACAATAATCTTTTTATTGAAACACCAACCGTTATTCAGGAAATTGTGGTCTTATGATCCACATAGAAAAATCTACCCATTAGTTATGTTTTATAAAAGGTACATCTTTTTAGAGTTTACAAACAAGGCTTTATTGGCTTAAAATCTTAATGTATTTATGTTTGAATTCTCCGTTGTTTCACTTTGATACATCTCAACAAAATGCCTACATGAAATCTGGCCCTTTCACAAGCAGTCAGAAGGTAAAAAATGAGAAGTTCTATTCTCACTTCTACTATTCTATAATGCTGATCACCCAGTCAATGGGCAAGAAAATAACTCTTGTATTCTCTTGTCTTAGGAGACACTGTGTGTATACTGTGAGTGATGAGAGGCAGAATTTGAAATTCAGCTAAACAAATCTAACACCAAAGTACCTCTAAACAGTAGTTGCTAACAACAGCCTAACTTAGGTTCAGCTTAGAGTGAACATCACAAAGTTCACTCTAATTTTGGGATGTGGATAATGGGGGAATCATATTGTTCATATGGATTAGAAGATATTGAAACACCATCTGTTCCACAGTGCTGTCTTTAAACCAGCTTTGTTTTATATTTAACCAATTTAAAAACCTATTGAGAACAAAGTTCTCGTTTAGTCCCCACAAAAGATTTTCATTTGAAAAATCTGCTGAAGTGCAAAACAATGCGTACAGTTAGGCTAACAATTGTGTTACAAGGGAGGAAGAAGAGGGGGAAAAAAAATATATATATATACACACACATATATATTTGTTTTTACTTGTGTAAGCAAATGAAAATCTCTCAGTGGATACGGAAGAAACTAGTAACAGTGGTTACCAATTCATTATGGTGGTAGGAGGAACTGGGAAGATGGGAAAGAAGCATAGGAGTGAGACTGCACTTAACTTTTTATATTCTAAGATTCTTGAACCAAGCAAACGAATGTGTTACCTATTTAAATAAATAAACAGAAAATGAACAAAAGCTATCTGCTGACATTATACCTTTAGCATTCTCCAATTTAATGTGATAGTCAAACTAACCAAAATTTGTTTTTTTAAAAAAATAATTAAAAGTTGACTTCATCCAAAACTTTGCTTCACTTCAAATGAAGTTTCCACGTTTTATTACCTGGTCTGCTTCTTAGGCCCTTGTCCTTCCCCTGGTCCACTTGATGACAGCCCACTTCCTTGGTTTTTAGAAGAGTCTTTCTTTTGGCCATCGTTTTGTTTCTGAGTTTTATTCTGCTTTTCAGATTTATTTTCTTTTTCTTTCTTTTTCTTATCTTTTTCCTCAGCCCCATTGGCAGAGACAGGCTTATAATCTACTCCCGTCAGAGACTTGTACTGTGCCTTCAGCTGAAGGAGTTCTTGTACAGCTGTATCTACTTGATCCTTTAATAAAAGAGGAAAAAGAGAAGAGGGCATTTAATTCAAATCACTGTCTCAGCACCAATGTCCAACGCTTTATAAGCAGATTTGAAAACACAAAGGCAGAGGGTATGGGGTACAGGGTGGAGAATGTCAAATACACACTACTGAAAATGAATAAAAGAGCATGAGAAACAGAAACAGAACTGGAAAATACTGACTAAAAAACTGTACTATAACTGCGCTGTTCAAAGAATAGCCACTGGCCACATGTGGCCGATTAAATTTAAATTAAAGTAAATAAAACTTAAAATTCAGTTCCTCAGTCACATTTCAAGGGCTCAACAGCCCTTGCGGCTAGTAACTACTGTACTGGACAGAACTGTTAGAACATTTCCATCATCTCAGAAAGTTCTATTAGAAAGCACTAGGACATAATATGTATTCTACGGTAATTTAAGTTGAGTCATTAAATTACGTAAGTTGAACATTTCGCAGTTATAAAAACTGACAGTAATCAAGTTTCTATATTACTGGTTAAACTTCAAAACCTATAACGACTTATTGTTTTTCACTCATCTGAATCGGTACCAACAAATCCTCCTCCTATAAAGATAATACAACTAGCGCACACTATACTAGAGCTCAAGATAAAACTTGCCGTTTGAGATTGACAGAGCTTTAGGAGAATGAGTCAAACAAAGAGTACGCATCGAGGGCCTACAGTATGCCAGGCACTGATATGGTCTAGGTCCCTGTTCTCAAGGATCTTACAGACAAGAGAGAAACAGACAACTCAACAATTAAACTAGCTGCTAAACGATTTAAGTGTTATGTCAGAGAAAGGCAGTGTCATACGAACGCTTCTCTAAAAGGCAAGATGAAAGAGTTGAGAACCGACATCATGAGTAGAAGTTAGCCAGATCTGATGGGACACAAAGGGTTCCAGGCAAAGAAAACAGCCTGTAGTGTAAGAAACAAAAACACACAAACATAACACCGCACTAACCTTAGAAGCTTTTTCAGCTTTAAGTTTTCGAACTACTTCTCCTTGAGTAGCTACTTTGTCAAAAAGTGATTTGGCTTCTGGTGTTTCTGGACCACGAGGCTCAGAGCTTCTGGCTGGACTTGAATCTGAACTTTGTGATGATGGGGGCTGACCAGGAATGTACTCCTTCCCAGTTTTTTCTTTATACTGAGCTTTCAGGGACAGTAAGCATTCTACAGCTTCATTTACTTTAGCCTGAGATAAAAGAGGAAAAAAAGATAAGTATTTAAAGCTTTCTGAAATTTCTGAAAATTTCAATCATTATTAAAAATCATTAACTACCACCAAAATATCCCTGTAAATAATCATCATGGAGAAACCCAAGCACAAAAGAGCTAAATCATCAGCCTAAAATAGCAGATGAAAGCTAAAGAAAAGTTCAAAATATAAATATCATAAATCTATATACAAATCATAAAAGTAAACGCAAATGCACATACACATATAATACTGTGACTTTACACTTTACATATGTAAA
Organism: Eschrichtius robustus; assembly: GCF_028021215.1. Lineage (NCBI taxonomy): Eukaryota > Metazoa > Chordata > Mammalia > Artiodactyla > Eschrichtiidae > Eschrichtius > Eschrichtius robustus. The sequence goes on along the minus strand of NC_090826.1, from coordinate 170,933,242 downwards.
CAGACAAATTATAGAACATCCCAGCAAACTGTCAGTTTCCAAGCCCTGGGACTGTAAACAGTGGAGCCAGAATTTACAAAATCAGCATTTGCCTGTATGAATCCTTATTTTCTTCAGCTTATTAAAAAGACACTAAATACAGCACTGGAAAAAACCCCCACAGTATGGACTCAACTAAAGAATAGCTACATCACTCTTAAAAATTTACAGTGAAATGAGAAGGTATGTTGAGGTTTTAATTAGACATTCACCTATATATATCAGCCTCTGATACTTCAACAGAATTATGATGAAAAAGAATGAAACAGCCCAACTGAGACACTTGTGACTTCAGCAGAGAAGGACAGGCAAAGGGCCCACGCTGGACACCTTACCTGAATGGTGATACCATCTAACCACAAACTACACTATATACTATATACTATACCACTGGAAAGTCAAGGCATCAATCAAAACAGAGAAAAAGTGCCTCCCAATTACCTTATCCAAGTTTTATGGCTATGTTCTAACAGTGCTCCCAATAGCTAAGAGGAACCCAACACAAGCAGAAAGAATACTAAAATGGGGGTCAAAGGAACACAGGAAGAACCGGTATACCTTCAAAGAATTTGCATGTACAAAATAGCAACTGACATTTCCTTGTCCGATACTTTATGATACAGTTTTGCTGCCTGTTAGAGTCTGCCACACTAGGCATCACAGAGGAAGTAAAGGTAAGAGGAGAAATTGCAAAGAGAAATGAGTAGGTTGTCTGATTTGTACTCCTGACCTGTCTCTTGTTTATATTCTGTCTTTAGAACTGAACGTTTCCACAACAAAATCCTAAGAAAAAGAACATAGTTAATCAGACACGTAAGAATCAAGAAACTTCCATCAGCTAAAAGAAAGAAAATGGCATAAAATAGTTAAGGGACTTTCCTGTGACCATTTCTACAAAAAGAGGCCTATTTGAAAGAAGTTCCATTTTATACTATAAGCAGGTATTGACTAGAGTTTGAAGTCAGATGGCACACATTTCACAAAGGAAAAACCCTTGTGTGGCAAGATTACAATTTGAAATATTATAAAGGAGAAAATTAATATGGACAAACCACTTGATTACTGAATGAAATATACTAAAAGTGGGGTAAAATTATGTATGTCTATATCCTCTCCAACTAAATTATTATTAGTTAACTAAACTATTCAGGTTATTTTTCGAAACAGTGAAATCATACTACTTGCTATGCAGTCTTATCTGATGATTTAGAAGGTACCTAAAGATTTTTGAAAGAATTAGAATTATCAATATAAAACATAATTACTATCATTTTATGGCCTATTTACTCTGTGCCAGATACTATGCTAAGTGCTTTACATGGACCATCTTATTTAATTCTCAAAACAACCCTTATCCATTTTATAGAAGAAAGCAGAAAAGCTTAGAAAGATTAAGTACCTTACCCAAAGTTATACAGTAAGTGGTAGAGCGAGAATTTTAATCTACGGTTTATTCTAGAGTCTTTCATCTTGAACACAATAGTATGTATCGCATTACAGAAGGTATGAGACAATGATCTAAATTTCAACGTTCACTTTAATCCTACTAACTAACATGCCATGAAGACTGCTTTTTCAAAAGAGGTCTTTGATTCTTACTTGAATACGTCTCACAGAATGAGAAAAAAATAATTTCTTTTAATATTCTAGTTTTCTGGATTAAAAGACATTTACAAAGAGAAATTGGATAGTACTACTCAGTAGTACAAGATCACACAACAGCAGAATGTTAAAAAGCACTTGTTAATAGATCTTAAGTCTTTAATGGACAAAGACTGTTTTAAACTTACCTAACATGTGCCAACACAGACAAGAAAAAAGTTTTCAATAAATAATTGTTGATGCGGATGAATGAGAATGGGAACAGCCTACAAAAAGACTTCAGTAAAGGTTTAAGATGGGAATTTGAGGAAGTAAAAATGACGTTGAAAGAATGATTTAAAACATGACTGAAAATGTAGAAAATGGACGAGAACACACCTGGGTGGAAATGCATGAAAAGTACACAAACTGTTTTTGCGGCAGCCACTAGATGGAAACATTTCCCCACAGGGAAAGGAGGCAACTTTAATAAAAAGAAAAACCTAGAACTTAACCAATTCAGAACAGTAAGAACAGAACCTTTCAAAATGGCCTCAGCACCTCAACGATCAGTGAAAAAAGCTTTAAAAAATATTTTTCAAACTTTATTTTTTTCCAACTCTATTCACAGTCACCCACCTTTGCTCCTTACTAACACAGCTGAGGGAATTACACCTCCACACATTAATGACGACTCCCCAAAGCAAAGATTCTCACTTCGCTGGGGGGTCGGGGGCAGGAGTTGGTGGTGAATGGTAATCAGAAGAGGGAGTCTTTCAAATGAGGAAGGGGGAGTGAGAAGCTTGTATCATATTAAAAAGTCTGCTTGGAGATTTAGCAAACTTAAAGTTTGAAGGTTTTCAAAGAAAGGCATTTTCTTCTCTGAATCAATGGATTAGAAATCTATGTTTAGCTTAAGCCTGTAAGAAACAGCCCATTTACTGAACCTGGATCCCAGGAACCAATACAGCACAGGAAAGGGCCCAGACTCCTCAGTCAACCTGGATTAGAACACCTGTTTTGCTGTTTCTCACCTGGTTCACTTACCTACATCACAACGTATCTGTTACTTTTCTGACACAAATAAATCAATACAAACTCCTCTGATTTTCCTAGAAGATCCTTATGAAATGTCTTGTTTCACAAGATGGTTGGATTTATACTTGCTTAGAGCAAAAGTAAGTTTGCATTAAGTACCACATACAAATATAGCAGAAACCCACTAACACAAATTCCAAACAAGAAGCTCAAAACCATCAAGGGAAAGACGGGTTTGTTTCTTCTCATTTTCTCCGCCTACGACATTTATTTTTTGGCCTGAGAATTCTTAAGGCTATTTGGGGTGGGTGTGAGGGGTAGGGGTTTTCTAGAACAGTCTGTTTAATGGACAAAGGGATATAACAATGTGTCTCCTTTCTTGATAAACTGTGATTTGGGTTTTAAAACCAAAAACATTGGTGTAAAATACAAAAGAGCAAAGGTTGGAGAAACATTTAAGATGAATTGCTGGGGGCATGAAATGCAAGGTGCTGTGAATTAAAATGCTGCCAGCGCAGAAGTAAAAGGTGACCAGCACCCCCTCGACACAGACGAGGTCTGACAAGACCAAACAACTGTGGATTATGATTTTGATTCAACGTAGTCATCATCTGATCTTACTGCCATTCATTACTTCAACTTTTAAAATCCTTAACTATAAAGGTTCTGAAAAGTCTTTCCTCTAAAGGAAAGACTTTTCAATAATAAAGGGCCCGGGCCAGACAGTAAATATATCAGGCTTTGCAAGTCTGTTGCAACTCCTCAGCTCTGGAATTACAGCGCTAAAACGGCCGTGGACAATATGTAAACTAGTAAGTGTGGTCGTGTTCCGGGAACATTTCACTTACAGAGCACAGGTGCAGGCCACAGTTTGCCAAGCCCCGTCCTGGAGTCTGAAGTGTCATAGTATTCCATAAAACCTTTGACTTACCATTTTCTGACTCCCATTTCAAGAAATACTATAAATTCATGTTCAAAACACTTCACTCAAATTTCAAATCAGAAGAATCTGTTCAAAACCAAAACTTTATTTTTTGGAACTGCAACTTTAAAACTTTCGAAGTTAATACTTAAAATCTGAAAAGTGGCCTTAACTATTAGAGTAACTCAGCAGTAAGAGTTATTAAATATTTGGTGTGTTCTTGGATTTCCACCTCACACTCTGCTTGATCCAGCACTGCAACGCAACTATCTACTGGGCAGGAGGAAAAGGAAAGGGGAGCAGAGGGTGAACTTGAAGGTTTTTATTCTTTGCCCACATTATGCTCATATTCTGCCTTCATGCTTAAAAGTTCGTGCACGGAATCACCGATCTGATCCTGAAAAAGAAAAGGGGTGGGCGGGAACGAATAGAGGAAGAAAAGTCTCATTGAAACCTGTAACTATAAAACCTCAGCCAACCACTTTCCTTACTTTAGTGGTAGTAACATGACGTAGGAAATGGAATGACAAAGTGGCTTAGACAAATTATTAATGTAAAACAAGCACAGACTTTCTTAATAAATAATGACAAACTAGTAAAACCATGACTCTCTGGTGCTTAGAACGTCTCTAACTGGAAATGACTTGGGAATGAGTCAAAATTGGAATCCACGCTCTGCAAACTTCAGGAAGTTACTTTTACATTCCTATTCACTTCAGAAAGTAGTTTCTCATTGGCTACTAAAACCAACAAATAAAAAAAGGAGTATTATTTGAATATTATTGTATGTGGTGTTGTGAGGATTAAATGCAAAAATAGCCATGTATAGTGAACAGTGCCAGATATAGTCTACATAACACTTCCATTCATAGTAACTGCGTCGGTTCTCAGGAAAAAAGAGCAGTTTACTACTGTTAGCATTTAGAGAAAAAAAAAAATATATATATAAGTAATATTTTGAAACACAGATATGGTACATTGTAGGCTTTCAATAAATGTGGGTTAAACTACACTGGAGTCAGATTCATTTCAGTATCACACTTATCATTATCAAAAAGCACCTAGTGAAAGTACCTGCCCAATTTCCAAAGAAATTTAGAGTTTTTTACCCACAGGCTGACTTTCGTAACTTCAACAGTGCTATTTTATGGATGGGATCCATTAACCCAGCAGGATGGGAAACTGAGTTGGCTGTTGCTGTGAGTATAATGGTTGCCGTTGTTACTGCCCCACACGTAAGCAGCTGACCAAGAATCAGCACAGAATATCACATACTCTACTCAGAATGAAGGAATGTAAAGAGCAAAGCCCTGCCCCTCAAATTACATCTAGAAATGGGTCCATAGTGAGTGTATGACATATACAGAGAGTACAAATGCTCCTAACCTCACCACAGGATAGGAAACATCAAGGGTTTATATGCCCAACCCATACACCTACCAGCCTTCATTCCTTGAAGCAAAGCTGTTTTAGAGCATCACAGCTATGCAGGACTTCAACAGGCTCGTTGAAGAGAAAGGAGAAAAGATTTCTCACACTTCACAATGAAGAGACAAAACTAATAACTCCTGGAGCAAAACCCAAGATCTCCCCAAAGCGTTTGCTCTCCTCAGCAGAGGTCAAATGTCCACGAATGAAAGTATCTTAGGGGACAGGGTTTCTAGTCAGATGCAGAAAGACTTGCTAATGAGGTGAGGAATTTACAACCTCAAGTTACTCAATCATTCTCCCACCAAAGCCCAGGATATTGACCAGACGACAGATCCCTGGGAACACTTTAGAACAGATCTCCTCCAGTCACGTAAGTCAAGCCCAGTGGTTCGTCACATCTCTCTGTGTTCATGCCACAGCCCAGATTCTACAGTTTTTGGTAGCTTACTTATCCAGTTACAGCACTACCAATTTGATCATGTTTTAGAACTACGCTACTATTTGAGTAGAACTACGTGACGTGATTATTAAACTTGATTCTTCTCTATCCCAGATGCCATTCCTCTTGCCTCTTATTTACAGCAAGCAATCCTGTACCACACTCAGTGCTACCACCCACTTGGCTAAATGTTTTTCCTAAAGATATCATTAAAACGAGAATGAAATTTATACTTCAGTCAAAAGGTGGTATCACCTGAGGGCTCCCCTACGAAAAATCTGAAATAGTCACTGGTCAGAAACCTCTTGCCAACTCATTATTCCCTGAACATACCTCGAACTTTTGCTGGTGCATCTTCTACACCCAGTCCCAGGCCAGCGGCATCAGCACCGCCTGAACAACTTTTTACAAATGCATACTCTCTGCATGCTCTGGACTTACTGAAGCAGACACTCAAGAGGTAGGGTCCAGCAGTCTGTGTTTTAGCCGGCTCTCTGGTAATTCTGATGCACAATAAAGCTTGAGAACCACAGCTCTACACTAAGAGTACCTCCTCTGAAAGTCATTCACCTTAAAGGGCTTCTTCTACTTCAGGACTACTTTAAATATCCTTTAGAACTGTTTCCCCCTTGCCTGCCACTTGCAGACACAGACACTTCTTTTTTTTTTTTTTTTTTTTCAAATCAGAATATTGATTTTATTTTCAAATGAAATATGCCCCTCCCCAAACCTTTTATTTCAAAGGTGTGTACGTTAAATCTTCTTGAAAATTTCTGCCCAGGAGTGTTCCCAGGATGGCATCATTGTGGCGAATGTCAGGATCTGGGATAAGAACTTGCGTGCTCCCAGCATCTCTATTTCAGACACAGACACTTCTGAGAGCCATTTATACATATCATACAGGATTACAGTCTGTGCATGGCTCTTCCTCAGCCCCACGCCCCCACTAGATGGTAAGCTGTCTCACACTAATATTTCCAGAGCTTGGCAGATAGCACGTATCAATAAATGTTGACTGTTACGTCAAAATACTCAATCGGACAGTCTATAGACAACATGTCTCATAAGATGAGACTAGCCTAGGTCGTTTGACTTCATAAGCTTACTTACAATGTGTCTAAACTCGTTCCAGGATACTGACCTTAGGGGCTTTTTCAGCTTTCAGTTTACGAACCACCTCCCCTTGTGCAGCAACTTCATCATACAGAGATTTACTTTCCAGAATATCTGATGATGATTTAGAAGAAACATTCTGTATTATTGCAGCAGGAGGATTTCCAAGTTTATATTCCTGGCCAGTTTTCTCCTTATATTCAGCCTTCAAAGACAAAAGCTGTTTTACAGCTGCATCTATATCTTCCTTTGCTGCTTTCTTGGCTTTTAATTCACGAACCACATCCCCTTGAACAGCCACTCTGTTGTAAAGGACCAAGGAATCCTCAGACGTAGTGCAAGTATTATTCAAAGAAGGAGCTGACCTTGTCTTAAGAGGAGTAGCTGCCTACAGAGGCAGAAAACCAAAAGTAAAATTAATTCATGTTAAAAATCTCTCCACAAAATTATATCAAACTGTTTTCTAATGTTTTAAGTTAAAAACAAAATTTAAAAATTTTACTCCTTAAAAAGTTTAAATGAATAATCTCATTCCTAAAAATTTATCCTAATGAGAAATAACAGAAGTAAACAAAGGTAGAGGCACACAGATATTCACTGGAGCATTTTTATTACAGCAAAAAACTGAACCTAAATCATTACCATTAGAGGACTATTTAAAGAAATTATGACACACCCACCAGATCTGCTCTACCACACACTAGCTGTGCAACCTTGAATTAGTTACTTAAGCCAGTTCTGCTTTTTAACCATAAGAGAGGGATAATAATTGTATTGAACCCATCAGGTTGATGGGAAATAAAAGGTAATAAATCTATGTAAAGCTCTTAGTTACAAAGGCTGAGAAAAAGTAAATATCAATAAGTTAGGTATTATTACTAATTTTTTAAAAGATGAGATATATCTAGATTGTTGACAAGGCAAGAGCTCCATGAAATACTGTGAAACAATTTTATAGTAATGCTGTGAAACAATTCCATTTGTGTAAAATTATATATTTATAGGCATATGGTTGTATATAAGCATGTGCAACAAATCCAGAGATATGTTCCCTAAACTGATTTCTGGATAGTGAATAACTATACTGTATTTATTCTCAATGTCATGCTCTTCTTTCGCTTAGAATGTTTTCCTCCTACTGAAACCCTTCCAACTTTAAAACCCTGCTACACCATACCTTCCCTGTGACTTTTTTCTTTAATGGTCTTCCACTTAATTTCTCAGAATAATCTCATACATATTCATTGAGCCATATGTATTAAACTCCAAAATGTTTTGTCTCTACTCCAGAACTCTGTGCTGATACCAGACCCAGTATTCTGAATGGTCTTCCAGACATCTTTACCTGGATAGCTAAGAGGCACCTCAAGCTGTATCAAAGTTGCATTTTACATGGAGATTAGGTTCTAAAATCACCATGTAAGTCAAAAACCACATACACTAAAAAATCAGTCCCCCAAAATTCCTTAAATCACTCATAATTTATAGTATATTTTTTGGTGAGGTATGTATATGTACAGTCATAAACATTAATATGCATATATAAGTGCATAATATTATATAATAAGGGAAGACTACAATAAAGGAAGCCATTTTATCAAAATTATATACAGTCTGTTCTGCTACACTTATCTTTGGTAAGATGAACTGACTCATTCATGGTTGGTAAACAGTGGAACAATATCAATATAATGCTGAAAAATCACATCACCTTGTACGTGATTTCTCCCAGTGTGTTAATGTTTTATGTCAAAGGAGCATAAAGGAAAAACCTTACTCACAATTAAAGAGAAAGCTTTAGAAATACATGACAATCTTACAGAAGAACGAGAAAGTCTGTATAAGTGCATTCCTTTAGGGCAGGTGGTACTTTAAAAAAACTGTTTTCCATAACATTAAACCATCTAATGAAGGTGCAAGCACGGATGAAGAAGTTTCAAATATATTATATATCCTCTTCTGCTCAAAAAAAAAAAAAAAGTGTTGAAGCAGGGTACTCCCTGGATCAGACTTTAATTTTTTTTTTAATTAATTAATTAATTTATTTATTTATTTTTGGCTGTGTTGGGTCTTTGTTGCTGTGCGCGGGGTTTCTCTAGTTGCGGCGAGCGGGGGCTACTCTTCGTTGCGGTGTGCGGGCTTCTCACTGTCGTGGCTTCCCTTGTTGCAGAGCATGGGCTCTAGGCACGCATGCTTCAGTAGTTGTGGCACGTGGGCTCAGTAGTTGTGGCTTGCAGGCTCTAGAGCTCAGGCTCAGTACTTGTGGTGCACAGGCTTAGTTGCTCCACGGCATGTGAGATCCAGGGTTCAAACCTGTGTCCCTTGCATTGGCAGGCGGATTGTTAACCACTGCACCACCAGGGAAGTCCCCAGACTTTAATTTTGATAACACCGGTATCTACTGGAGGCAAATACCGTCAAAGATCTATATATCAAAAGAGAGAGCAGTACCCCTAAGGTTTAAGGCTGCAACAATGGCTGACTGCAATGTTGGGTACAAATGCCCATCAACTGTATTTTAACTTCTATTAGAATCTGCGCAGGTTTCAAAGCTTTTCCAAAAACTTTTTGATACTCCTCCCACCAAGAAGCCTCTACATCCTCTCCCTTGAACCTGGGCAAGGTTATGACTGTTCAACCAATACAACATGGCAGAAGGGACTCTATGTGAGGTTTCCGAGGTTAAATCATAAACCATACAGCGATGCTTCGAACTTGTCTATTGGACGCTCACTTTTGGAGCCCTGATCTGTCATATACAAAGTCTCACTACCCTGAACATCCCATGCTGAAGCTGTCTGTCAACACCTCCACTGAGCTCCTAGCCAACAGCCAGCATCAACTGCCACCCACATGGGTGAGCCATTTGGGATGTCCAGCCTCACTGAGCCTTCAATGACTGCTACCCAGCCACAATCTGAATGAAACCACAAAAGATGCAAGTTTTTAGTGGTTTGCCCCAATCCTACTTTTCCTGATTAGTATGTCATTTTGTAGAACATAAAGTTTTTCAAGAACACATACACTGGGGCTTCCCTGGTGGCGCACTGGTTAAGAATCCGCCTGCCAATGCAGGGGACACGGGTTCGAGCCCTGGTCCAGGAAGATCCCACATGTGGAGCAACTAAGCCCGTGGGCCACAACTACTGAGCCTGCGCTCTAGGGGCTGCGAGCCACAACTACTGAGCCCGCATGCCACAACTACTGAAGCCCGCGCGCCTAGAGCCCGTGCTCCGCAACAAGAGAAGCCACCACAATGAGAAGCCCGTGTACCACAACGAAGAGTAGCCCCTGCTCGCCACAACTAGAGAAAGCCCGTGCTCAGCAATGAAGACCGAAAAAAAAGAACACATACATTAACTCATAGCATAATACTAATAACTTTACAGGAAATGTAAAAGATGAGAGGCACAGGTGTAAATTGGGACCAATGAGGGAACAGTAGCCAAATTTCCCATCTCGTGCTATTCTAGTATATATACTAGCGGTTCTCAAGGTGTGGCCTACAAACCCCAGAGGGTTTCTGAGACCTTTTCAGAGGAGGTCCGCAAGGTCACAGCTATTTCCATGATAATAATAAGGTGTAATTTGTCCTTTTTGCTCTCACTCTCTCATGAGTACACAGTGCAGTTTTTTGGAGGCTAAGGCAAATTAAAAAGATTTGCAAAAATGCAAAACCATACCACTCTCCTAACTAAAAGTTTTCTTTTAGAAAACAGTTATATTTCATAAAAAAAAGTTATTTATATAAACATATGGTTGGGTTTATTATTGCTATTTTTTAAATGAATTAATAAATTCTTTTAAAACTTCTCAATTTTAATTTTTATGGCAAACACTGATAAATATAATCCACGTAAACGAAGGTCCTCAATCATTTCTAAGTGTGAAACCAAGAAGTTTGAGAACTGCTGGTATATAAATAGCACAAGGATTACTGCCCTACTTAAATTCTTACTTCTCTTCCTTTAATTTTCTTTTGGCTAAGACTACATAGCTTTTAGTTTGTGTAAATTAAAAGCTCAAGTCATGACATTCCGGCTCTTAACAGTTCCAAACTTGTATCTCCTAATAAACTGTGCTTCTGTCTTCCCTAGCTCAGGTTATTTACCACTCACTTACCTAGTCAACCAAAACAAAACTAGAAGTTACTGTCTTCCTATTCTACTTCCTGAATTCATGTCCTGCTTTATTTCCTCCATGCCCTCATGCTCTGGCTTCCTGACCACTTATCACATCTTCTAATCCTACATCCAATCCACCCTCCAAACTATCTTCTTCACTGCTACCAAATCTTCAATGACTACACAACTGCCAACACCTATGGACCCCAAACTATGCAGCAAGGTGTTCCAGGGAGCCACTGGAAATTCCTAGGGACACCACAGGATGTTTTAAATATCTACGGTAAACAGTAACATATCCAACATCTGTCAAACACTGCATACTACAATTTCAAGGTGGCTCGGTTTCAACATTAGAGTGTGCTATATTCCTTTCAATGATGCCATATCTTTGCAAAGCTGGATTTTTCACAGCTGTTGTGTTAAAAATCAAATACCACAGGAAAATCATTGTGGAAACAGAAAATAAGCATGGTAGTGTCCAATCTGAGTCCAAGGTTCAAGGAAGAAATAAAAGTATTATTTTTTTCTTTCAATTAATACGTCATTTTAAGAATGAAATAAAAATAAGAAATTTAAATATTTAACATTTAAGAACAAAACCTTTTATAAATGAAATTTAAGTTTCTTTTCCTTCAATTTATGTATATTATTTTTTTCAAATGGCTACTAAGTTACTGGGATATAAATATTTATCTAGTTGCTTGAACTTAACTACTTAATAAAGAGAACAGTTAGGAATTTCATGCAGCCTAGAGGTGTCATGAAAAAAATTACTGGGAAACTAAGGATGCTATGAAATGAGGAAATTTGAGGACCTCTGGCCTGCACAATAAACCCCCGAAATCTCTAGACATGTCACGGCCTCTCAAATCAACATCCTGTAAAATGAGGACAGAAGCTGTGTCTCTATCCAGAATGTCCTCCAGACCTGGACTGCCAGGAAGATTCCTAACTCATTCTTAAAGACAGAGATTAAGCATTACCCCCAAGATGAAAAAAAACCAGAAAGAGGCAAAGTTTCTTATCTGCCCTTTTTCTCTTTTCTGAACCTCAATGACTGTTGGGAGCTCCTCTCCAAGATGCACTGGAGTTTGATAAAGTACAGACAAGGGGCCAGAAAACCAGGTCACCGTCCTAACACTGTCGTAACGACTTGTTTTCTTGGGCAAGGATCTACTGTAGCTCTATTAGAATTTTAAAAAGTCTTCTCTAAAAGATTCTTTTAATCTAGTCTTTCTTACTCTTTCACATAAAAAAAATTAACTTTTGAAAATCTTGTTTTGCAGGGTATTTTAAAATATTACAAGAAAGAACAACAACAACAAAAATCGCAAAAGTTAGAGTTATTGTCTTCTTAGATCTCAACAGTGAGGAAGACAATCTTTGTAAACAAACAGATTCTAAACCCTAGGACAGAAAGATCATTGATTAGAGACATATCCATAAAAGTCAATTATTTACCTCATTCTTTGTTGTTTCTACTTTGGTCTTTTCCTTTGACCCAGATGTTGGCATTTCCTTCGTATGCCCATCAGGAATGTATATCAGAATGCATGGAGCTTCTATGCAACTATATGGACTAAAAAGAAAATGAAGGGACAAAAAAGTTTGTTTGAACAAAATTATCTGAACAGCAATTAAAATTGAATTCCTAGATTAATTCAATGGCACTGTTAATACTTTTCAAGGTATAAGTATATAGTCCATTCTCTTATTCAAATCAGAGTCTCTTCAGAGTAGTTTAAAAACAATATATAAAAATTGACAGTGCTAACCATAAACTTTCAATTTATGAACTTCCATGGATATGAAAATGCTAAGTCCAGGACAAAGTTACATCTACTCTGGCCACCAGAAATGGCATTAGTGGATGTTCATGGTCTCACTCTTGACTTAAAAGAAATGCATCTACATACCACACCTAATCTGCTTATGAGCAGAAGAATTTCTGTACAACATTTATTTTGTAGGAATTTCTCAATTCTAAAGGGTACAGTCATTAGCAAAATCCACTGCCCTTGAGACTACTCATAAGCAAAATATTTTTTTGAATTTTGTGGCAAAGGCCACAGAGTAAAAATAAGTGAGAGAATTTAGTGACAACAGAATCCTATACATCTCTTCAGTATTTCTGAATATGGCCATATTGAAATATAATTCACATACCAAAAACTCCACCCTTTGAAAGTACACTATCCCTGGTTACATAAAACTGTGCAACCATCACCACTATCTAATTTTAAACCATTCTCATCACCCTAAAAAGGCCCTTTGTACCCTACCTGCCAGTCTCCCATGCCTCTGGTCCCTAGCAACCACTAATCTTTGTTTGTATGAATTTGTCTATTCTGGACATTTCATATAAACGATATCATACAATACGTGGTCTGTTGTGACTAGCTTACTTCACTTAGCATAATGCTTACAAGGTTCATGCATGTTATAGCATGAATCAGCGCTTCACTTTTTTTTATGGCTGAAAAATATTCCCTTGTATGGATACACCACATTTTGTTTATCCATTCATCAGCTGTTGGACATTTGGGTTGTTTGTACCTTTTGTCTATTACGAATGATGCTGCTATGAGCATTCATGTACAAATTTTTGTGTGAACATATGTTATTACTTTTCTTGGGTATATACACAAAAGTGGAAATGCTAGGTCAAATGATAACACTATATTTAACTTTTTGAGGAACTGCCACATTGTTTTCCACAGTAAGTACATCATTTTACAATCCTATTAGCAATGTATGAGGGTTCCAATTTCTCCACATCCTCAACACTTGTCACTGCCTGCCTTCTTGATTACAGCCATCCAAGGGGATACGGAATGATATCTCACTGTGGTCTTGATTTGCATTTCCCTAATAACTAATAATATTGAGCATCTATTCATGTGCTTATTGACCACTTGTATATCTGCTTTGGAGAATGTCTTTGTCCGTTTTTAACTGTCCTTTTAATTATCAAGTTGTAAGGATTCTTTATTTATTCTGCATACAATTCCTTTATCAGATACACGTGCAAATATTTTTCTCTCATTCTGTGGACTGTCTTTTCACTTTCCTGATGGTGTCCTCTGAAGCACAAAAATTTTTGATATAGTCCAATTTATGTATATTTTCTTTGGTTGCTTATGCTTTAGGTGTTATATTTAAGAAAGCACTGCTAAGGTTAAAAAGACTTAAACTTATGTTTTCCTTTAAGAGTTTTATAGTTTAGCTCTTACATTCAGGTCCCTGATCCATATTTGAGTTAATTTTTATACATGGTATGAGGTAGGGGTCCGCTCACTCTTGCATGTGGTTGCTGATACAACACCATGTGTCGAAAAGTTCAACAATTCTTTCAGAATAAACTGAGAGCCTACTCTCTTCTGGGCATGACTCTAGTTGGGACCATCACCACCACCACCACCACCACTAAATATTTAACAAGGGCTTAATAAGTACTGGGCACTGTGCATGCCGTTTACACACATGGTCTTATTTGACTAACGGCAACATGATACTAAGATGAACATGAAAAAAGTATCTGCCCTTAATGAATTTCCAGTGGTGGAAACAAGATAGATAGACAGACAGACAGAAAGATAGATACAACAGCACGTGATAAATATTCTAAAGAGGAAAGTGCTAGCTGCAATGGGGACACATAGGTTGGGTGCCAATCCAGATTAGAGGAATACAAGAAAGCTCTGGAAGAAGTAACATTTGAAAGGTTACCCAGATGAAGAAAAAGAAGCATGGCCATTCCAGGAAAAAGCAAGAAGTTCAAAGGTAGTTGATGACTTTGGAAAGCCCCAAGCAGTCCAGTATCTTGAACAGAAGGGATCAGGAAGAGGTAAACTACAACACAGATGGCTCAGGTGGGTCGAGAGGCCATTACATGAAAAACCTTGCATGCCAAACTAAGAAGTTTAGATTTTCCTCTGAAGCTAACAAGAATTATTAAGCAAGGGGGGATAATGTGATAAAATTGTTACTCTGAAATTTTTAGACTGGGGGCCATATGAAAAGTGGATCAGAAAAGTGCAAAACTGGAAGGAAGAGACTACTTTAGAAACTGTTTTGGCAATCAAGGAAGAAATGCTAAGGGCCTGAAACAAAGGCAGAGCAGTAGATGCACAGAGATGAACTAGGCAAGCAGTACAAACAACAAGGTTTACTGATTAGAATGGGGGATGAAGGAGAAGAACTGAGGAGAGATGGTAACTAGGATCTTGAATTCTGAAGTTTGAGGTACTTGAAAGTTATCTATTCAGAGACGTCTAAAAGGCATTAATTAGATTCACAAGTCTGGAGCTCAGCAGTGAGGTCTGATCACAAAGTTAAAGAGATGCAATAAGAAATAGCAAAGACAAAAAAAAGAAACACGAACAAAAATTCAGAGACTGAAAGTTCTCCTAGTAATTCTATTACTTCATGGTTTAAAAAAAACACAAACATTTGTTATAATCCTCTAACTGCACCTGCTGTACTATTTGTATTCTACAATATATCTAATTAAAGTACACTATAAAGAAAAGCTGCCTGTGATAAACCATAATGGAAAAGAATATGGAAATGTATATATATATGTGCAACTGAGTCACTCTGCTGTACAGCAGTAATTAATACAACACTGTAAATCAACTATACTTCAATAAAAAATATATTTAGAAAAAAAGAAAAGGTAATAGTTATAATGTTTATCCAAAGATAACACTGAAATTTTTTTCTTTTTACTTGGACCATGTGAAGATGAATGGTTTAGTTCTAGAAATAAAATCTGTTAATATTATGCTGTTTCAAAGTTAAAATTTGTTACGATGATGTCTGAAATAGTAAACACAGAAGAACAAATGAAACCGAACAGAGAATTGTCAGGTACAGTATTTTAGTGGAAGTTCAATCTTTAAAATATTATTCACTATAAGAATTTTAAGCATTTTCATTTAGATGTTCAGTTACACTGATTTACCTAACAGGTTCATAAGGTTGATCACATATGAAGAAGCCTCGTCTCTGGAGTTGTATAATGTCTCCTTTTTTCAAATCCTTAAGGCAGGGATCCCCCAGCATTAATTCTTCATGCTGTAAAGATGGTACAAGACCAAAATACACTTTCTTGAACATCAGAGCACTAAAATCAACCCTAAGATGCAAGCAGCTTTTCCAGCAGCTGCAACAGGATATGTTAAAAACTTTACTACTTAAGCACATGCAGTAAAACAGTGAAATATTAAAATAAATAACATTTATTATATTTCTAAAAGTTAACATTTATATACTGATGGGCTTCATGAACCTTTTAACTAACTTGACTGGTGTCCCTGCAGATATAAAGAAATCTCCCACTATAAATATGAAGTACAATGCAAGAAGCACACACAGACCTAGCTGAAAGGCACGCTGGCACAGCACTAAAGCACAAGGGTTCTAGAGCCAGGAGGCCTGGGTTTGAACCCCAGCTCTACGCCTTATTGCCCGTCCTCAAGCAACTTACTGAACCTCACTGTGCCTCGGTTTCTAGAATTTGTAAAATGGGAACATTATTCTTTTATATCATTTTCAACAAAATTCTAGAAATCTTTTCCATTTTTATCTGAGGAAACAAATACTTAAAACTAATGTTAAAAATTCTAAAGAACAGGTTATACTGATACAACAGAGGAAGAGGAAACAGGGTTTCTTTCAGGAGGCTACCTTACTGTTCTTGTTGACATACTGCTTAAAGTCCTCGTCTTTTCCCAGTACGGGCTTTGTGATCAAGTGCTCGTAAGTGACACAGATTGCTGGGACAGGAAGAGCACGTTCGGTCTCGGCAAGCCATGTGATCTTAGTGGTTTTCTTATAGTCTTTGTTCTCCAAATTCAATTTTGCATCAAGAGACACAATTTTTCCTTCTGCATTTCTAAAAATAAGATAGGAAAGTGTTTTCAGAAAACAAACCTTAACTGCCACAAATGCATTATTTTGTTCTGTACCTGTGATAAATCAATAGGGAATTTTCTTTGGAAAAATTTCAAATAAAACATTTATTTGAGTTTCTAGTAGGTGCCAGACATTAACTGGTTAAGAGATGAATGAAGTAGAGTCCCTGCTATCAACATACTAATATGTGGACAGATCCCCCATACATCTGATGAAGAACATGAACATGTTTATGAATTTTAAAGTCACCTGGAGTAAGCATTTAAAAACCTAAAATACTGTATTTCAAAACATTTATCAATTACTTGACATCATATGTAATGACAGGACAGTTGAGATTTCAGAGTTTACTAAATTAATCTTAGCACACTATGTCCCACTTGTGTAATCTTAAGAACAAACTGGTAAGTGTAGCACACTACAACAACTGGGAAGTTCATATTCACCACAAAACGATTAAACTTAGAGTAGATTTTGGTGTCCATCAACAGAGGAATGGATAAAAAAGATGTGGTACATATATACAATGGA
Organism: Eschrichtius robustus; assembly: GCF_028021215.1. NCBI lineage: Eukaryota > Metazoa > Chordata > Mammalia > Artiodactyla > Eschrichtiidae > Eschrichtius > Eschrichtius robustus. The sequence goes on along the minus strand of NC_090826.1, from coordinate 170,916,102 downwards.
ATATTAGCCATAAAAAGGAACAAAAGTGGGTCATTTGTAGAGACGTGGATGGACCTAGAGACTGTCATATAGAGTGAAGTCAGTCAGAAAGAGAAAAACAAATGTTGTATGTTAACCCATACATGTGGAATCTAGAAAATGGTATAGAGGACCATATTTGCAAAGCAGAAACAGAGACACAGACGTAGAGAACAGAAGTATGGATACCAAGGGGGAAAGGGGTGGGCTGGGAGGAACTGGGAGACTGGGACTGACACACATACACTATTGATACTACGTATAAAATAAACAACTGATGGGAACATACTGTATAGCACAGAGAACTCTACTTAATGCCCTGTGGTGCCCTAAATGGGAGGGAAAGCCAAAAGGGAGGGGATATATACATATGTATGGCTGATTCATTTTGCTGTGCAGTAGAAGCTAACACAACATTGTAAAGCAACTATACTCCAATAAAAAAAATTTAAAAATAAAAAATAAAGTAGACTTTAGGATAAAGAATGTTATACATACAAATTCTGTCCAAAGGATCTCTCCACCATGCAATCGCATTCTGAGAATTAGATGATAAAAGGGGGGACCTCAAGCATTAGAATTATTTTTTATATCTACATGTAGTCGTTTTCAACATCACAAGCAATATCCTAATTCCCTATTAATGTAATGAAACATATATGGGAAAAAACCTTAATGTGTCCAGAATTTGCAGCGTCTATGCCTGGGTAGATGTACCAGCCAGCATCATGAATGGGTCTGAATTAGGTAATTTTTAATAAATGAATAAACATAAAAGACTTTCCTTCCATATTTATTTGAAAACAAACAAAAAGTTCTTACTTGTGTATTTTAGTAATGTTGATGTTGCCCCAATTTATAAATGTAACCGTCTCACCCTCTGACAACGTCTCTGCGTCAGCACCTTCAATGAAAACTTTAGGACTATACCACACGGGTTTCAAGCCAACATCAGGATTCTGATTGATTAAAAAAAAAAAAAAAAAAGAGAACGTTCGTTGAAACAACAACTATTGAACCTGGTATGAAATTTATACATTCATTCATTTTATTCCTTAACAAAAACAGAAGTCATCTGTATTAGTTTGATTCCCAGCTCTGTGACCCTGGGTCAGACACTTGACCAATAATGTACTGGAGTCAGATGAGGTGGTCTGCCCCTGAGATTACTTCCAGCCTAAAACAATCATTCTTTGTTTTTACAGCTAAGACAGTATTTGTCTCACAGTGTGCCTCCAACCAGAATCTGCTTTGCCAGCCTCAAAAATCTCACTGCTTTTGCACCAAAGGAGAAAATAAAGTCATTCCTCATCAGTGGCTGTGGAACAACACTATAGGAACACACGTCATCTTAGCAGGAAATGGTAGATCTTTCACATTTTAGGAGACAAATTTTAAAGACAGTAGCATACATGTATAGAAAGACGAATTTTCTGCCTTTTCAGTATGTATTATATGCAGAAGAAAAAGATCCGGAAAATAAAAAGAATGCTATATTTGTTAAATTTCAGATTTTTGCTTGACCAAAATCAAAAGAAAAAAAAGTGTAAGAAGATCCTTTGAATAAATGTTAAATAACACGCGTTCAATAATTGTTCATTGAATGCACCAATGGACTTGAAAAAAATCGGTATGTTGCAACAACTTATACTATGCTGGGCTCAGAACAGAATACTGACAGGCTAAATATAGAACACTTTGTGAGGGAAAGGATAATGAAAATTCCACACAGCAAACTGAGCAATCCAGTCATCATTTAAAGTGTTTCCTAATCAATTAGTTATTTAACTATTACTTATTCTTTATTATTACAAATAAGCACCCTTAAAAGTTTTATTCTTAACGTTCAAATTTTAAAACATTAAGCTTCACATTTAAGCTAACTGTAGTGGGCAATATGATACATCAGAAACCACCACTCACCTGGCTGAACCCATCAGATGCAAGATAAAGGCAACGGTAAAGCCAAATCAATCTCACACTCTCACACACACACACACACACACACACACACACACACACTCTCTCTCTCTCTCTCTCTCTCTCTCTCTCCCCAGATCTTATTAGGGGTACCCTTAAAATAAGTCTTCCAAATTAAAAAGAAGCTAATGTCATACAGAGAAAGGCAATCATAGGCTACCACTTAGAACATTTATAGCTCTTCATGAAGCATATTATCTTACATGTGAGTTAGTCTATGAACATAACATAGTTATGAGTAAGGTTATGAATATATTAGTCTATTAGTATACGAGTGAGTTAGTCTATGGACGTAAGCTTCATTGGATAATAAAGATATTTACAGACAGCTCACAAAGCTGGAACAAAAGGATCTATTTTTGCTTCAAGACTATCAACCTAGCAGTTATAACCATGTGAGACAACAAACATGGCTTAACTAAGAGGAACTCCCTGCTACCTGTATTTAAGATTTATATTCTGAATTTAGATAGACAGATATCATTGTCACTTCACTGATATTTTCTAAAACACAGCCAATGGCAGCGTGATAGACTCTGGACTCAAGCTGTGATTCAATACTATTAGGTCAAATGTTTTGGCTTAAAGGCAATAGCGAATAACCCAGCTAACAGAGAATGCACCTCAGCTTTCACAAAGAGATAGGAGCATGGATTATATAATACCTCCAGGAAGAAATAAATTCTTATTATACACTAATATGCTATCTCCACAAAATAAAAAATAGGCACCAACTGCGTGTAACAGTTCTGTGTGATGTGCTGTGGACAGTGATACCGCTAGAATAAATTTCTTCAGTAAGAAATCCACAAAAACATTTACTTCAATTAGTATCAAATTCTTAGACAGCTCATACAATTCAACATCAAAAAAACAAACAAGCCAATTTAAAAATGGACAGAAGAAGTGAATAGACGTTTTGCCAGAGGAAATGCAGATGGCCAACAGGCATATGAAAAGATGCTTAACATCGATAATCATCAGGGAAATGCAAACCAAAACCACAATGAGATATGTAACCTTGCACCTCTCAGAATGGCTATCATCAAAAAGAACACAAGTAACAAATGTTGGCGAGGATGTGGAGAGAAGAGAACCCTTGTGCACTGTTGGTGGGAATGTAAATTGGTGCAGCCACTGTGGAAAACGGTATGGAGGTTTCTCCAAAAACTAAACATAAAACTACCGTAAGACTCAGCAATTCCACTCCTGGGTATATATCCGAGAAAAACAAAAACACTAATTCGAAAAGATACATGCACCCCAATGTGCATAGCAGCATTGCTTACAATTGCCAAGATATGGAAGCAACCGAAGTGTCCATCGACAGATAAATGGGCAAAGAACGTGCTGTGTACACACAAATACACACACACACACACACACACACACACAGAGGAATACTCAGCCATAAAAAAGAATGAGATTTTGCCATTTGCAACAACATGGATGGACTTGGGAGGCATTATGCTAACTGAAATAAGTCAGACAGAGAAAGACAAATACTATATGATATGACTTACATGTGGAATCTAAAAAATACAACACACTAGTGAATATAACGAAAAAGAAGCAGACTCACAGATACAGAGAACAAACTAGTGGTTACCAGTTGGGGAAGGGTGGGGGACAGGACAATATAGGGGTGAGGGGGTGGGAGGTACAACAAATGGGTGTAAGATAAGCTCAAGGATGTACAGCACAGAGAATACAGCCAATATTCTGTAATAACTGTAAACAGAAAGTAACCTTTAAAAACTGTATAAAAAATTGAAAAAAAATCTTTTTTAAATTAGCATGAAATCCTGACAAATAATGCTGGATCAAAAATGATCCCCAATCATGCTATTGCCACCAAAGCACATTTTTCCCTTCGATTATCCTGCTCCTTTAACAGAGAGAACAACATTGGTGAAACTGGAGGGTGACCTTTGGGTGTTTGGCTACTTCTTTCATCTCCTCCTGGGCCTCGGGGATGTTCACCGGGATCACCTCTTTCTTCAGTAACGCGACGTATCGTGGAGCCACCGGGTCAATAACCTGCAACAAAGGCATCCTTGTGTTAAAACATTCAGATATTTTTTAGAACTTCATCAATAAAATAAGTAATCGCACAGGAATAACAACTGGCATTCTTTGTTACTGCATTTACTAATTTTTTGGTTTACCAGCTAACTCTTCTCTAACATTTAGCTGTCAAGTAGAAAAAAGAAAAACAATCATAAACAAAGACTGCATGAAGGATTTAGAGTTCCTTTCCAAGAATAACTACTGACAAGCGAAAAGAAACCAATAGTTAAAGCATAATATTAGAAATATTTTGAAAGTAATTTTTAACTCTGATACTAGAAAGTAAAATTATCCTGTGGGGTTATGTAACAATCCTACAGGTAAATGTGATACTCCATTTTGTATTGTTAGAGAAGACTGTTTTGAAGGAATATAGATACATGTGTTTTAGTATCATTTTCTATAAGCAGTGTTAGGCAACACACCACCATCAAAAGCAGAACAGCATTAGGTCACTATAATAAGGCAATTCTATAGATTAAAAGTAAACAAGTATTTCTACTGGTCTGCATGCTGTATATATACACACGTATACAGGGACCACTGTGTTCCCAAGGGCCTGGCACATGCAGGTAATCAACACATATTTACTGGTTAACTGAATGAATGGTAGTACTCATTACATTCTAACCTACTCTACCTCCAAAACAGAAGCAGCACCCCTTCTGGATCCGATGTATCTTTCTCATTTCACTATTCAATTTAAAATTATCCATGATGACCAATCACAACAGCAGTATTTAGATACTAAATAAAGCATTTGGAAGAAAAATGTAGATAGAAGCAAGTGCGGAGTCAAATAGCTAAGTAAAGTAATAAAAGTCATTTTTTTCCCATTAGAAGGATGCAGGAGATAGTGGTATGGCTAATTAAACTTGGCTGTGTCTTTTGGTTTATATTGGGTTTTTGTTGTTGCTATTGTTTGGCTGGTATTTTGTTGTTCTTGTTTGCTTTGAGAGTATTTTTCAGAAATTCTGAATGAACTTAGAGAAGAAACCATGCTCAGAGGGTCAGTCAGAAAAGTCTGAAAAGCCATCTAACTTCCCCTTGATTGCTACTCCCAACCTGCTTATATATCATGCCAGTACTAAATCAGCACCAGCCTCCCTCTAAACTTACTATTTCATTCTTTCCTTCCTTGAGGTTTAAAAGTCATTCTTGGGCTTCCCTGGTGGCGCAGTGGTTGAGAATCTGCCTGCCAATGCAGGGGACACGGGTTCGAGCCCTGGTCTGGGAGGATCCCACATGCCGCGGAGCAACTAGGCCCGTGAGCCACAATTACTGAGACTGCGCGTCTGGAGCCCGTGCTCCGCAACAAGAGAGGCCGCGATAATGAGAGGCCCGCACACCGCAATGAAGAGTGGCCCCGCTCGCCGCAACTAGAGAAAGCCCTCGCACAGAAACGAAGACCCAACACAGCAATAAATAAATAATAAATAAACCCAAAAGTTTAAAAAAAAAAAAAGTCATTCTTACTGGTTAAGGGTTCCTTCTTTCAGCTTCTACTGGGTTAGAATGATCACACATTTAATTTGTGACTACTCAGTTCAGTATTTAAGCCAGTAAGATACAATTTCTTCTTTTAAAGAAGCCAAAACTAGATGATCCAACCTGAGAAACTGACTTCAGTTCACTGCAGCTCAGCTTCCTCAACTGACAAAAAGAGAGCAGAAGGCTGCTTCTCACACCTGACGGATTACAATGACCTCTTAGGGCGCTGTTTCTCACACCTGACAGATTACAATGACCCCTTAGGGCGCTGGCCTGCGCAGAGTCTCATGCCACTTAAACCTGACTGTGACTCTAATGTCTGAAGTTAAGTCTGGAAATCCATTTTTTTTTTTTTAATAGATCTTGAAAGCAGTTTTTTAAATTTATTTATTTATTTTTGGCTGTGTTGGGTCTTCGTTTCTGTGCAAGGGCTTTCTCTAGTTGCGGCAAGCGGGGGCCACTCCTCATCGCGGTGTGCGGGCCTCTCACCATCGCAGCCTCTCTTGTTGCGGAGCACAGGCTCCAGACGTGCAGGCTCAGTAGTTGTGGCACATGGGCCCAGTTGCTCCGTGGCATGTGGGATCTTCCCAGACCAGGGCTCGAACCCATGTCCCCTGCATTGGCAGGCAGACTCTCAACCACTGCGCCACCAGGGAAGCCCTGGAAATCCATTTTTAAACAAGCATTCCACAGGATGGTTAGGAGCAGACAAGTTTTGGAAACCTTGGTTTAAAAGATTTTAAAGTCTTTTTCAATTCTAAAATTGTACAATTCTCAAAATCTCTGGATCAGTGGTTTTAAATTACTCCAAAAGGTCCAGAGACTCTTCTTCTGAAGCTGAGGGTTCTGCACTGAGACAAGGGTATTAAGAAAATGTATCATATTAGAGGTCAAGTCCCCAGAGTTTTCCCCAGTCAGTTCCAAAGCCCTGGCAGTCAGGCCTTCACACTTCTGGCAACTTAATTGAAAGAAACTCCTCTGGAAAAACTGCCTAGTCCAAGAGATGAGATGTAAGGTTACTGACGTCGAGGCTTTTCAACTAACCGGCCCAGCCAGACCATCTTACAGTGAGGCACAGCTGACAAGCCCAATCTTTTTCTCAGGGCTTCCAATCCCTCTCAGTCCCCTGTGTTAAAGATGAGCAGATAACCAAGGCTCACCAGACATCTAAGAAATGCCTTTAATACCAAAGAAAAAACAAAATAAACCTGGAGGAAAGACATAAGAAAAAATACCATTGATTATATTGTAACCATGAAACAGGAACAGGAAGTTATTCTGAAAATTCAAAGCACAAACGAGAAATCTTAGAAATACGACAGCATAAATGAAAAACTCAACAAAAGTTGAGAAGATAGGGCTGAGTACATCTACCAGAAAGTAGAGCCAAAAGATGAGATGGAAAATAAGAGGGAAAACAAAATTAGAGCAACAGTCCAGGAAAGTCAACATGTGCTCAAGAAACGTTCCACAGAGGAGAAAGACAACATAGTGGAGAAAACAACAAAGAAACAGAAGGAACTCAGGAAAATTTCCCAGAACTGACGGAATGAGTTTCCAGTCTTGAAGCCACATGTTCTTCCAATGGATATGAATGAAAACAGACCCACCCCAAGGCACATCATTGAGAAATTTCAAAGTGAAGAAGCTGTTCATATAAAAGTCTCAAAAATCTTCATCCCATGCTCCCCTTCTCAGGGAGCTACCAGAGGATATAGTAAGGCAAAGCAAAAAGGCAATAAAAAGAGAAGGAAGATCCAAGAACCAGATGACCATCACAGAAGAAAAGCAAAGGGAATTCCCAGGATGATGAGGAAGATTGACCTGGGACGACAGCTGTGCTTCAGAAGTTAACAGGCCTCTCATCTAGATCAGATGTGAGCAGCACGAAGGCCCCGGCAGAGATGTCTCTAAGGTGAAACTGAAATACCCGAGGCACGAGAACATTTTGGCAGGAAATTTAGACAACTTGCGCAGAGTCTGAGATGGAATTAGAAAATTAAACAAATGAGGGAAACAAAACAAAACAATTAGCCACAAGAAAGCCAACGAGTTATGAGAAAAAATAGGAGACCTAAATCCTCATCTTCCCTTGTGGAAAGTAAACTGATGATGCCTAAAACAAACAAACAGAAAATCAAGAAGAAGCAACACACACATCTCATTTAGAGATATGGGCAATAAATACCAAAACAATTATCTAAAAGAGCTGAAAGTGATTTATCTAGGGAGAGAAAATGGAAGGAAAGAAGACAGGGGAATACGCTGTTCATTTAACAGACCCTATAGAATTATCGGCCTGTAGTGAAATGTATTTCTTATATTTGAACTAAATGTACATGGATTATTAATGAAACGTATTTCAATGTTAACTCTGCCTATAAGTTTTGAATGTATTTATTAGTAACTGCAGCAACAGAGCAAACCAATTAATAATTCCATTATGTATCCAAAAACTGACTAAACACAAAAGACTAAATAAAATAAATTCAAGACACATGCGAGACAAGCAACTATTTTTTGAGGCAAGGCATCAGCACAATCAAGCAGCAATACAAAGAAAAAGAATTTACAGAACACAATCACAGAAACCATAGTTTAAAACATGGCACTTTAATGATTTGCCTTATTATAGTGTCTAAGCATCTGCTTCCAATTAACAATGTCAATATGCAGTATTCCTTATTTGACTTTTAAGACACAGCTTTTTTTTTTTTTTTAAGCTAGATTCAATAAGACACAGGGATTATAATTAACGAACCTTCAATACAATTCAATGAAATCTGTGACTTTAAAACTCTATGTCCTCTCAGTAAACAAGGGAACAGTCGAATGGAGTTAGCCACATCTTCCCTTTGCCACTAAGAAAACTAGAGGACATGTTTTTTTAAACTAGGAATAATGCATTTCAGTGGGTCTGTATAAGCAAGTCTCAAATAAATGTGATTGTGCTTCAAAGCTGTATAACATCTCAGGTTATAACATGTAATATGCTAAAAGCTATGTGCTAAGTAAGGCAAATAAAAGCATTAAGTAATACCTTCTTACAGAGAGCTCGCAGCTTGAAAGCAGAAAAATGAAATGCAAAGTGTTCAAAAAAGATTTAAGGAAAAAACTGTTACCATTCCCCATAACTCCAAGTTTGTTTTAATCATTGCTCTTGTTTGGTATAGTTTATAGGCTTAATGCACTTTATATGTTTAAAAAAGTAAAACATTCCATTTTCCTGAAAAATCTGCAAAACTGTAATATTCTTCACAAAATTTTCTCTACCGTGAGCACACTAATGAATTCTACATGTAATCTATTACTTAGGAGTTAGGCATGAAAAAAAGAGGACCAGGAGTCAAAACATGTACCTTTTTGTTAAATGCCCAAATTTTGTCCCATTCCATGTTCACAACTGAACGTGAAGAACCCTAGAAAAACAATAATAGAACAGCTTAAAGGGCAAGAAGTATTAACCAGAATATTTTCTTTAAGTTAAGCATGCTAGAAAATAAACCCAATCAATACTTACAAGTTTACTTCCACTGGAATATAAAACTTAGTATGTACACACTAATCTCGTTACCCTGAACAGTTAGAGTCATAACTGTTAGAGTCACATGTTTCACTGGGTAAAAACACCACAGCTGCCTTTGTCCAACCCTAGCATAGTTTAGGACATTCTCAATTTTCCACTATTATAACAGTGTTTTTTTCAAAAACACTCTGCCCTTGCATTGTAAGCAACAAGCAAAGAACAGAAAGAACAACAGGAATAATAAAGACTAAAAGGATATTATTAGATACTTAAAAATCCAAACAGAGAAGCTGGAAAAGAAACTATAACTCACCTGAGCAGCAATAAACTGTTTCAGTCCTTCAACTGTCATCCCTCTTCTCAGCACACCGCGAACCGTAGGAAATCGTGGGTCATCCCTGGGAAATACGGCAAGTTTTAAGAACCAAGGAGACTTTTTTAACGTGTAGGTGCAGAGAGTACAATATACCTTACTGCATAACATTATATTCCATTTGCCAAATATTTGGACTAAGAGCTGGTTATAATAATTAGGCAGATCATAATACCATTGAGCCCAAGTTCATGGAAGAAGAAAGCTGCTTACTAGTCAAAAATTACTCAGTAAAATAAATGCACTACTGGAAACAGTAAAAGTACATTTGAAAAAAGACACAAAGGTGACATCTTCCAATACAGAAAACATATGCATTACAACATTTTTATTTGCTTTTTATTTAACAAACATACAAGATCCCTATTCTACATATGACCATGAGACACAGATAAGAGATGGTTAGCCTCTCATTCATGTACAAATACACTTTATAAAGCCTTTTGGGTTGTAAAAAATATGCATGTTGGTTATTAATATTCTGCAGAGATCTGCAAACTTCAGTAAGTTTGCAATAACACCCTTTGTATGCGGCCCAAGGTAAACTTCCCCTTTATCAAATTCAGCTCCACAGTAAAACAGTCTAAAATTACATATTATTCAATATATACTTAATATGTGTCACTATTACATGATGCTAATAAAAACTAATACACACATTCGTGTTAATTCAGGTAAAAAAAAACATTCTTAGGCTTATAAGTATGGTAACCCAACTGAACAGGTTTCATTTACATGGATACATGCCTCTAAGATGATTTTAGTTTTTATACTCATCGTTCTCATGGAAATCCCATATAGGTTATTAATGTGCTACAGAGATTTTCAAACTTTTTCTAGCCCCAAACATGGACTCCATCTTTGTGCCCAAACATGGGCACTCCATGTTTGCTGCATTAAAGCAAAAGAGAGCAGTACCTGAGAACCTGGATACAATAAAGACAAGGAACAGAAACCCTATAGCCCTATCCATTTCAACCCTTCCCATTCATCCTCCCCAACCCTCAAAGCAGTTTAAAAATTAGTGATATACCATGTCCTGACTTCCTCTCAAAATTCTAGATAACAGCAAACATACCATCCATCTACTAGTCCTTCATTGACAAACCATGTGAGCTTTCTTTTGGATAGCACTGTGTTGTTGAGATTTAGCCGACTATATTCCCAAATGTATGGTTTTCTTATGCCTAAAGCTTCAATAATCCAGTAAAACTGTTCATCTCTGTCATGGTATTCTGTTGTTCTCAGGGCATGTGTAACACCTTCAATGCTGTCAACTATGGGGCAGGCAAAATCATATGTCGGATAAACACTAGGAAAAAAAGTGAATATGTTGAAAATCAATGAAGGATTTTACCCTTTTCACCTTAGATTAGGCATTATAAGCAGCAGTACTAATTTAAAACATAATTCTTTACAAGGTAAGAATTCCTTAAAAACCAACAGGTGTTATGACTCATAATACTCAAAGTACATCAAAACATTTTTTTTAATCAGACTTTGAGGACAATGAATCAATTACCCACTCAATATTCAAACAAAAAAAGCAAATATGCAATTTAACAGACAACGGGATACTGGCGCAGTGAATTCTATAATCACATTTCTGTAATGGCCAATGTATATCATGGTAAGAAGCAATAATAATTTCAAGGGAATTTAGCTTTTCAATATCTTAAATAATCCCACACTCAAGTAAATCTCTAGGTTTAATACTCTCATAAGTAAATGCATTCAAGAATAGAATGTTTCCTTCTCTGACAAGTAAAAGAGAAGAAAATTATTAGGTTGATTAAAATTCCATTTAGGATGGAATAGTCTTAAAAACAATTTCTGTCTAAAATAATGTACACAACACATCCGCAGTTTCCATTTGAATTTTTAAAAATATATTATTGCATTATGCCTTCTAATTTTTAAGATACAACTTCATTAAGATGCTACTGCACTATGCTTTGCAATTATTTGATACTGAAAATGTGTACCCAAATTCACTTTTCCAAATGTATTCAAAGTATCTGCTTAGTAAACAAGGAGCAATTGTCCTGTTAAAAATGAAGGACATATATATACACACATGAAGTGTTTGTCCAGATACAGATACACATACTTGTACCCACAAGTTTAAAGAAAGTTACATTAGCTACTCAGGAAATCATTTACATTCACCAATCTCTTCAGAAGTTACAATTCAGCATTTGTATGTAGTAGGCTTCTTCAAAGTACAAGAAAATATATTCTACGGTTACTTTATAAATTAATGGCCAGGTGGGGGCGATTTAAAGAAAAAAAAATCTATTAACCTGAAAACCACACAGAAAACTAACCAAAATTAGAAAAAACACGAAACTTTCTTTTTCATATTTCTTTAAATCTTCTATCATGTTTCCGAATAAACTTATGTCTAGCAGAATCAAAGTTTATAATAGGAAAAGAAGTATCTTCATCTAAAGAAACACACCACAGTATACCTGATCAATACATAAAATGCAACTTTAGGCAGACTCAAGGACTTCTATAGATGGAAATGATCTTAGACATAACCTAGTATAACCTTAATTGATAGGTAAGTAACGAGAGGCTACATGCTTTACCGAAGGCCATGAATGAGCAAAGATCCAGATCTCTTGACTATTCTGCAGCTACTCCCTACTCCATGTTTACAGAAGCATCAAAGCAAAAGCATAGTAAGCTACCGAGCATAATGAATGAAATACACCTACTTGTATTTATTTCCAGTTCTTGGGTGTGGTTGAATTTTGCAGCGATAAAGCGTTGGGTCCCTCATGCACCCATTGTTACTACTCATGTCAATTTTTGCTCGCAAACAGCAGGACTGACCAAACTGGCTTCCTTTTTTCATTTCTTCCCACATTTGTAGATTCTTCTCAACAGCTATAAAATGATAGTTATACTATAGTTTATCTAATGTATTACTAATCTGGTTGAATTCAAATTATTTTAACAGCCTTATAATTTGACACAAATTTTCACATTCTGATTTTATAAGCATACCCCACTAGTTTAAAAGTACCGTAATAGTTCCAATATCTGATACCAAGAGTAAATGCATTGTTTTTTTAATGAAGAAATTCCACAGAACACTTAGGAAACTTACTCTCTATATGTTTTAGAAGTCAATACATTCCACTGATGTAGCACTGATGAAGGGTAAGAGATGACGTCTAAAGCCTGAAGGCTTCTCTCAGCCAGTGTTTTCCACGTTCCCATCATGGCACAACTGGCCAGTCAGTCGCCCCCTCCAATTTAACACTGGGTGTTTGAAGCAGAAGCATTCTGTTCCTTTGCCACCTCACACCCAAGGGACAGACCGGTCTGACCCAGCCCAGGCATTGGTGCTGCAGCACATGCCCATCTAAAGAACGTATCTCTGGCTGAGAGCCTGAGCCCCTTGGCTCCCCAAAAGCACCTTCAGTCATTCCAGCAGAAAGCAGTATACTCTTGGATCCCCCAAAATGAGAGATGATAGAAACAGTGATACAAGTTTATGCCAGGGAAAAAACTCTATATCCCCACTGACTATGGTCCTACTTATGTCAGGTAGGTACCTGCCCCATATGAATAAGAAAGAACTGTTAAGCAATGATTCTCTGTGGAAAACTCTGTGAAGATACGATGGACATTTTACCTGTTCTTAAAGAATCAGGTTAGGTCTAAAAGTCCAGTTGTTAACTATCTCTGAAAATGTAGAGAAACATTTAAAAGGGGGTTAAAAAAAAAAAAGACAGACTTCCATAACATTTTGAATTTACTACACTTCCCAAATGTGACACTCAAGATTTAAGTATAGGGCTTCCCTGGTGGAGCAGTGGCTAAGAATCCGCTTGCCAATGCAGGGGACACGGGTTCGAGCCCTGGTCCGGGAAGATGCCACATGCCGCGGAGCAACTCAGCCCGTGCGCCACAACTACTGAGCCTGCGCTCTAGAGCCATGAGCCACAACTACTGAGCCCACGCACCTAGAGTCTGTGCTCTGCAACAAGAGAAGCCACCTCAATGAGAAGCACGTGCACCACAACGAAGAGTAGCCCCCGCTCACCACAACTAGAGAAAGCCCGTGTGCAGCAACGAAGACCCAATGCAGCCAAAAATAAATTAATTAATTTAAAATATATATATATATATATATTAAAAAAAGGCTGGATAATAAGATTAAAAAAACTTAAAAAAAAAAAAGATTTAAGAATAGTAGCGTGGAAGTTCTGGAACATAATCACAGAATAAAAATAGCCAGATTCAGAGCTCAGGAACAAGTAATAACAAAGATATGCTTTTTTGTTAAGTGATATTTCAGACATTGGGTAGCATCAAGCTTACATATTATACTCACATTTACTCACACGCTGACAGGAAGATTTGGGTATGGCTAACATTCTCATCAAACATTCTAATTAGAAAGGCTCAGTGTTTAAATTGAGAGAACTACAAAAAGTTGAAGACGGAATCACATGGAGTGAACGCAATGCAAAAGACTACAGGTAACAAGTGAGATGCTGAGGGCACACGCATGCTAACAAAGTAATAACGATGTAACGATGATAGAGAAAGAGAAAAGATTTCTAAGAGATGAACTAACATATGAAACATATTTCCAAATGTGTTTCAAACCAGCATCTTTCACAGAAATCATTTTCTACTGAAGAAGCAGAATACAAGAAGAGTATCGGTTAAAATATAAAACAGTAAGTGTGCCTTACAGTTTTTTCTCTGTTTGGATTCTATCCTCTGCTCACGCTCTGCTTTCATCTGCTCAGCAGGAGTATCATCCACATACGCCTTCCCTTCCTGAATTAGCTTCTCTGCGTATTTCATTATAGTTGCAAAATGATCCGAGGTGTAAGTGAATTGATCTGGTTTGATATGCAACATTGCAACATCTTCCAAGATAACCTGCAATAAGAACCCAAAATAACCATCCGTTTATCTTTTGCATTTTCTTGTGTATTTTCAATCCTTGACACTGCATTTGGGCAAATGTAATAATACACCATCAGTCTTACAGAGCCTGGAAATGGCTGTGGAAGTTGTATGATATTAGATCAGAAAAGAAAAAAAAAAAAAAAAGAGAGAGATATTCATTATACTAGCCTCCAAATTTTCAGCTGAGAAAGCTGATCTCATGGTGCTTTCCATTTATTCTGGAAAAGCTGATTATTATTGGTCATGCTGACAATTATTTGCCCTCTCTTTGAATATATTATAGTGCTTCTAAACAGATGATATAAGAGGCTAGGAAACCTTCACATTTTCCAATACCTACTTAGTGTTCATTTCATTCATAAAATTATATGACAAAAAGGAAACCTGCCTCTAGTGACCAATTCATTTAAGAAAGTGATACTTGTAGGAAAATGTAACACTTAAGTAAATTCTACAACAGTTGAGGAGGAAAAAAATAAATCGAAGTTTTTTGGCATGGGAGCTCCACAATTCTTGGCTTAGGTCTCAGGCAAAGAATATACAGATGAGCAAAAGAAGCAGCTATGAGAACAAAATTTATTTTCATACCATGAAGGTACCAGGTCACCCTCTAATTTTAATCAACTTTACTGACAAAGGGTCATCACTACACCTTTAATTACCTTCTCAAAATCTTCCTTTTCTTTTTCAGGATTTGTGTCATCAAATCTCATGATCAGTTTCCCTTTAAAGTTAACCTGGTAGTGCTGGTTCAGAAGAGCAGCTTTTGCATGCCCAATGTGTAAGTAACTACAACAAAAACATTTTACAAAGAAACTCATTAACATGTTTTAACTAAATACTTAAACTTAACCTTTTTGAGGAGATGAGAACTAAACAAAAATCCTTCTAGTTGGTATTCCAGTCTTATTTTATTTGCTAACAAGAAGTACCGTAATAGAAAATCTGCCCCTGAGGAAGGAAAAAAAGACTACAACATTTATAAAATAATCACAAGAAACAATTTCATATGTAAAACCTCACAAAGGAATAAGTTATTTACAAACATTACAACCTTAAGGCTAATCTCTATTTTCCTTTTTTTTTTTTTTTTTTTTTACTGAGGAATGAAAGGTAATTTAGTTAGAGGAAAACTGCTTCCAAAACTGTTTGCAATGCTACACAATCGTGGCTCTTTCGTAAGACGAGATGCTACTGAGAACTGGGAACCCGTCCATTGCAAACAAGACAGAAGCACCTCTGAGGGTGCCACTGTGACTGTGATAATTAACTAAAAGAGCACATGAGAATTAGAAAGCCACAAGAAAGCACTTTACTTCTCTGTGCTTTAGTTTTCTCAGAAGCCAAAATGAAAAGACTTTAACTGAATGATCTTGAAGGTCTCATCCAGTACCAATATTCCACAGATCACAACCTATGAAAACACTATTCTGTTCTATGGGCAGCTGATCATTACATAGAATAAAATAAATCAGAGGCACTGTTAATATTATTACATATCAACATCCTCCTCTATCAATGAAGTGGGTAAAAAGCAATATCCTAAACCACTACTGTTGAAAATACACTTTTCATCAATAACAGCAGCCACAGTTGCACTGCTCTACAGTCACCTAGTTTCATGCACACCTCTGATCTCAGTTGATATCAAGAGGGGAGGGAAAAGTACAATGATATGTCTTTATATCATTTCTAAAATCAATCTATTTCTTTAGATATTCACACAGCATTCTAGGTCAATGATTCAATTTTAAAGCGTTTATATGCATAGGCTAATGCAGACAAGTACAATGCAATGCATTTAGGGTTATTCAAAACTTTCTGCATAAAATAAAGCACCATAAGTTGCATCCCAGATGAGATCCTGGAAGAGAAAAAGGACATTAGGGAAGAACTAATGAAATCCAAAAAAGTATGGAGTTTAGGTAATAACTATATATCAATATTGGTTCATTAATTGTGACAAAGGTACCATAGTAATGTAAGATGTTAACATTAGGGAAAACTGGGTACAGGTACAAGGGAACTTTTTGGTTTTTTGTTTTTTTTCCTGCAATATTCCTATAAATCTAAAACTACTCTAAAATTTAAAGTTTATTAAAAGTAAAACAAAGGACTGTGAGTTCTGAAAACGAAACAGAAATACTTTGTGCAGTTTTCACTGAAAGTGTTACATCCAATTAACATGTTAAGAAGAGAAAAAAGAAGACTAATAATCACTGACTACCTACTAATTGACAGTTAATGTGCTTTACATACAGGAATTACCCTTAAGAGGCGTGATGAAATCAAACTATTATACTTAAAGATACTATCTCTGAATCTAAAATAATGTGTGCAATTCTAACAATTCTAAACCTCAGAAAAGCTAACAGGACTATAAAATATTCCCAAGATAAGTAAAATAATTGGCTCAAGAGACAACTACATCAGGAGAGCTAAAGAAAAATATGTTCCATGCTGCATTAGTTAGTACTGATGCTATATTGGGCTTTTCCCACACAAAACAGACATAGGCATATAATTTTTAGTCATACAGATTCTAGAGCCAGACAGCGTAGGTTTGGATTTGGCAAGCTGCTAAAACGTTGTATGAATCAGTTTCTGAAACCATTTGGAAAACTGGAGATAATAACAGTGCCTTCTTCACAGGGCTGACAGGATTAAACAAGTTACTACATGTAAAGTGCTTGGTAAGTACCTGCACATAACAGGTGCTATCTATGTGTTAGCTATGAATACGAATAAAAGGCAAAAATTCAAGCCGTCTGGCCTTCATGAAAGACACAGGAAAAAAAATGATTAAAAAACTAATTAAAGAAGACTTGTTTTGCAGTATAAGGAGATATGATCAAAATTATGAATGTTTTTAAACCTGAACACTGACTTATATTCTAAATTCCAAAACTGTATTCAACTGTTGGACTGAAACTGACATAATTCACAACAAATAAACATATTTTATACAGTAAATAATAAATATGAGGAGCTCACTATTCCAAGAAGTGATAGTGACAGAAAATATAAAAAGACTCCAAAGGGACAAATGTTCAAATGGCATAGCTATAAACAGCCATGGCTAAAAAACTAGCTTTTATCAAACCATTAAAGTCACTACCCAGCGGAACACCATGACCTCTCACACCAAAAACACAAGAGCAGAATACTGGGTGGTAGGGACCCAGGATATCTGAGGGGATTAAACTATGTAAAGTAAGTATTATTTATGACTGACTCCACTTAGTCAGCTATCAATCAATCATTTAATGATTTAGTCTGTGTATTTCCCAGAACCATTATTTCCCTTTCATCTCCTTCTACCTGTCCTTTACTTCACCACCTAAATTGGCAAACTTAGAAAAGCAGAGAGAAAATGTGGAATTCTAAAACTGGCTTGCTGTTAATGGCACTTACAGTTTGTGAAGAACTACATTAAGAACAGCTAAAATAAAATTGTTTCCTTATCTGTCACTTCCTACTGTCTACATACTCCATTTATCACAGATGGGTAAGAATTTGGCTGTAGAACACAAAATCTGAAATTAAACAAAATTTGGGGGAAAAAAACCATCTCATGTGTAAAATATGGCACAATACTTTCCCAATGGCTAAGTTCCTGAGGCTAACTGCTTTAACAAAAGGCATTTTATTGTATTAGCATCACTGGAAGGGTTCTTTTACAAAGTTCGTCCAGCATGAGTCACAGAGACTGACATGTGCAAAGGCAGAGACTGCCCTCAGCCTTGGGGGATGCTGGGCAAGGACCCAGGCAGACCCATGCCGGTGGCTCCAGCCAGAGCAGTCCTTTTCCCTAACAAGCTAGTCATGTATTATTATTTTCTATGGCTGCCAAGAGTGAAAAGGGTTTTGAAACCTACTAATAGTGGAAACAAATGAATAGGAATGGGCTTTTCAGGACTCCACTTACTTTATTTGGGGAAAAAATAACTTAAAATACATCTACCATAACTTCTTCTGCTAACTGAAAGGATTGCTCAGGGTACAAATACAAACCCTTACTAAAAGACACCCCCAAAATCTCAAAATGTAAATAAAACTTAAGCCTTTCTATTAATGGATGTGTTTCTATTTACAATTAAAATTCTGCCTGGAATAAAATTAAAATGTTATTTTTCCTATTGCTTTAATAAGCGAAAACTACAAACTTTTTATAAATTAACTATTAAGATGTTTAGAATTTTAACTCCCACAATTAAAATCTGACTTATTTCCTTCTATATATTAACCTATTGATTTTTAAAGTATTTGATAACTGTCTTAAAGCTTTTCCACTAAATGTATCCAATTATAAGTTATATTTTCTTACCCACTAGCCTCTGGAGGAAATCTGACGGTAACCTTTCCCATCTCAGCACCTGGAAGCTCAACAAATTTCCCAACATCTTGCTTTTTCTCAGGTACCTGAGAAGCAGAACAACAACAACAACAAAAATAGTTACATGGTTAAATGTTTAAGAATAAATTCATTCAACAAATACTTACTCAGTACCCACTATGCACCAAGCATGGTTATGAGAAAAAATTGGCTAGAATATTGTCCCTGCACTTGAAGATTCAAAATCAGTTGAAGTTAACCAACAGCATTTAGGGTCATCAGGAAAATGCTTAAAAGGAGGCAAGAACCAAGCTGCACCTTGAAAAATAAATGCAAATGTATCAGATAGAGAGTATACAAGGGCAGTCATTCTAAGAAAAGGAATAACAGCACAGGTAAGACTCAAAGTCAGGCAAGAGCAGTGCAATGTTAGGAATGAATGTTGAGTGGGTAGGCAAGACGCTGACAGTCGATTAAGTCCAAAACATGAAGGCCTTTATAAGGTTGACTTTTATGTTTCTGGCAATGGGGAATCCTCAGGGGTATGGAATTACTTATCTGTATTTTCTAAAACTATACCCAGTACAGTGCAAAGTCTCAATGAGAAAAAAGAAGAGACCAAAAAAAAAAGGAAGTTCAGTGATGAGATTATGGTCTTAAAACAAGCTGGGGGTAATGAGGCCTCAATAAAAATCAACAGCAGTGGAGACAGAAAACAAATCTATAGATACAAGAAGTAATAATGGAACTTGTTGACCAGTTAGAGGTGGAAAGTGGTGAATACTTCCTCAGAACAACTGAGGTGACTGTGGTGTCTTTACCCAAGCAGACAACAGGTTTCAAATTGTACTGCATCGGAGTAGAATTTGTAATATGTAAATATGTAAACATATTCTCTGTAATATGTAAACAGATCAAAGTAGAGTGACTCTAGTTGGGGGAAAGGACCTTTTTCTACTGTATTCAATGTCACATCTTCCTACAGAATCAACAAAAAGGCACTACAGAACCCCAGGACTCAAAGGTCACAATGGTTCAAAAGCCAGAGAATAGAAAATCTGGGAGGAAGAAAAGATGGTATAGCTATAAAATAATGTAATTTTAGTTACTTGGACTTTGGATTTCCTAAGGGACACACACTGGATGATCATAATCATCTAGAAATATAATTATGAAGATTAAGGCTTAACGTAGGCAAGCAGTTAAAGGCAAGCCAAGACTCAACAATGACAAATTCTTCCAAGAAGATCCTTTTTAATTGATCGGGAAAAAAAAAAAAAAACAACCAAACTATGAACATAATTTTCTTTTCAGATCTAAGATCTCAGGCAGACAAGATGTGAGCATTAAAAAAAAATTTTAAAGGCTTACCACTTTAGCTTTGGTCGTTGAAACATTCCACTTGGTACCTACTGACTGGAAGGACTGCTGGGCTTCAAGAAAACCAAACCAGCGTTTTACATGAACTGGAGCTTTGCTCTGTTCCAGCTGTTCCTGCCATGCAGCGTTTCCTATTAGCAAACATAATTTTAAAACCATTCAACATATCTGCAAATTCAAAAGCAAAGTTCCAGTCGTGGTTAATTTAAGTAAATGAGATGGCTTAAAGCTGGGCTTCTATAATGCAATTTTAAAAATCTGGGTACACATGGAAGTGATTTCTAATACTTCAACATATTTTAAGAATTCACAAAAATTAATTTAAAATATTTTTTCATTTCAGTTCACTAGATTGAATCCTAAATCCTGCCCTCACCACTGCCACACACCCACTAGAAGGCCAATGCTACATTTCATAATTGAGGAAAAGCTTTAAGTGGATCAACTAGAGAACAAAATAAAAATCAAGATCAAGAAGTAGCTCTTTTCTTCAGTTGTAATATCAAAAATGGTACTGAAGGAAAGTTTACGTAATTCTTTAGCATCACAAAGCTACCTCCGTAAGATATTATCTTCCTTTTATGAACATTAACTCAAAAATCAAAAGACCAAAATGTCATAAACCTACAGATGAAAAGTTCTAACTAGGAAAGTCCTTCATTTTACGTTGGTTATTATTATAACAATTTAATTTAATTTGGAGAAAAGGTTAAGCCACAAAAAAAGTACAGAGAGGGAGTTCTCTGGTGGCCCAGTGGTTAGGACTCCATGTTTTCACAGCCAAGGGTGCAGGTTCAGTATCCCTGGTCGGGGAACTAAGATCCTGCAAGCTGCAGGGCGTGGCCCAAAAAAAAGGTACAGAGTATATTAAAAAAATTTTTTAAACGCTCACATAACCCAGATTTAAAGAATGATAAAACATTTTGGCATATTTGCTGCAGGGTTTTTTTGGGTTTTTTTGTTTAAATAAACAGAATTCAAGCCCCCTTTGTATCTCTCATCAATCCCATATTCTGACTACTCACAGAAGATGGAAAAAGTGACCTCCCAGGGAAACAACTCCAGCTCACCCCGCCCCACACACACACATACTGAGCAACCAGAAACAACAGTAACTGGAGTTAAGTAATGGCTGAGACAGGAAAGGTGCGGACATAAATGGGATGAGGAACAAGGCCAGCTCCAAAGGCACGAGAGGAGCTGCAGTACCAAGATGGGGCCAACCTCCAGGGACAGCAGAGGACGGGGAATTCCTGTAACTGGAGAGGAATAAAATCGCCAGGGAGGTCATTCCTTTGTGAGAAAGTCCTAAGTGACTGCCATTAGGTAGATTGATGCTCATATACGTAGAAATATGTGTACCCCTTATCCAGCAAAATATTAAATAATTAAAATAGAAATTCTTCAAGAAGAATTACCGATACCTTTTAGGGTGGCCCAAACACATAAATCTGCTAAGCTCAAGGAGTTTCCAACTAAGTATGTTCTCAGAGACAGGCAATGATTGAGTTCGTTGATTGCAGAAGTAAACAAATCACATGAAGACAATTTTGTAGCACTAAACTCCAACCAGTGATCAATCTGTGAAAAGAAATGCATCCCAGGGTTTAGATTTAAACAAACAAGCAAACAAACGACCTCAGTCAGAACCATGCCTGTCTCATCTCAATTACAGGATTTACCACTACCTGGATTTAACTGTGATTGCCTGGGATCTAAACTGGCACTTAAACACATATGGTTATTTTTCTATGTTTTCTTTTTTTTTTTTTTTTTTTTTGCAGGGGTGTGAAGAGGCACTTCAGGGAAGAAAAAGGAAAATATGAGAGCTGGAAGCAGGAGGGAATAACGAGCCTGACCGAACGCAACAGACAGTACCCAGCCAAACGGATTCAGCCACTTGCGGAATTTAGAAGTAAATACTTGGAAACTATTCTTTGTATTCTGAATTTTGTAAGATTTAGGAAAGTTAGAGCTGAATACAAACAGGGAAAAGAAAGGCATCTAAAGTGCCGTACTGAAAGTTAATCTACTACTGCTATAGTTAATAAGGTATATACTTAAAAAGGAAAATGTGTGTGACCCGGGGCCCTTGTAACTTTTCAAGAACTGCTGCCTCATCTGCAAGGTAAGAAAGTTGCATAAGAGCATAAGATGACCTTTGCAGTCACATCCAGCTATGAAATTCTAGGAATCCAGAAAGAGGAATACAGCACTAAATGACCCAACAGGACAGCTGGTATGGGTTTGAAAGTGCAAACTTAGGAGCTAAGACTTATTTTCTGAAAATAAAAACAGATGAGAATTCCTTAACTTGGTCTCTGATTAACACTCTGTTAATATCCTTAAATAGAGTAATAG
The DNA here is from genome assembly GCF_028021215.1 of Eschrichtius robustus. Classification (NCBI taxonomy): domain Eukaryota; kingdom Metazoa; phylum Chordata; class Mammalia; order Artiodactyla; family Eschrichtiidae; genus Eschrichtius; species Eschrichtius robustus. The sequence continues at coordinate 170,893,626 of NC_090826.1, read as the reverse complement.
TCCATAAGCCAACAATAAAATGAAGTTCACAAAAGAGCCAAAGCCTAAATCAAAACAAAATAAAACACACCCAAGGAAACGTTCATTCCTTACCTCAGTATGTTCCAACAGGTTAGAGCCATACAGCCCAGCTGTAGTTGCAATTCTAGCCAAGTAGCGAAGTATGGAATTTATGTCCGTGAATACCACATTTCTAGAATATAAGCATGATATAAAATATTACTGTGGCTCTAGCAAATCAGTAAGTCATAAGACTTATGAAAAATGTAAAAATAGAAATCTTATAAGATACAAATATATACCACGTATCTTCTAGTATAGTAAAAAAAATAGATCTAATCTGTTCTTTACTCTATTCTATCAAATTCTAATTTGTTTTGAGATGTGCAGCTAAATCCAATAATTCACTTCAGAGTAGACTATATTATTTTTCTAACTATTAGTTTCTACATGTCTATTCAGTGGTGAAAATATGAAAATTGGGATATCGAGAATAAAGTGATTTAAAATAAATCGAGGCAATGAAGCCAAGGATATACCATCATAAAGAAGCTGGTTTTATCAACTTCCAGGTAAACATGGTAGATCAAACCTCATCAAAACTGCTCCTAACAGGAAAAAGAGACTAAGGAGAAGAGACAATAGCAGTAAAATTTCAGAAGCTAGAAAGCAGATGGAGTTAATAGGGCTGAAAAAACTGAATCTTAACTGGACAGTGGACAAAGCTGAAAACCAACCCAATTTAAATTTCAGAATCCTCTAAAGACTTGCGAATCTATGAAACCAGGTATCCTTGGAAGTGAGAGTGAATTGGGACTAAAATAAGGAGGCTTGGCTGAAAGTCTACTTAAAAATCAGTCAGAAACACAGATACCTCCAAACCCTATTCTGCAGAGCCTGGCTACTCCTCTTACCCAGTCCTGGCAAAAACCGGAGCCTTATTCTCTAAAGACTAAAACCGAGGGTCTCTCAAATGGGGGAAATGTGGCACAGGTGCAAGTTGGGCTACAGAGGTAACAGAGAGAATAAAAGAACACGCGATACTGGACGCTGAGACCCTCAGCCTTCTTCCCACCCTCGGCTCCCAGAATATTCTGGCACCAGCTCTCCTTCACCTTCCAAACAGGAGACTGAAAGTCTTCTCTGGACAGATAATCTGATCCACCCCGGAAGAAAAGAACCAAGGATACTGACACCAGAAGTTCCTTCAAATGAGCAGCTCAGTCAGATCGCCCCAGAGTAAAGCTCAGAACTGACAGGCTCACCTTGGAGTCCAGAACTTGTAAATAGCTTTACTCTCCCAGTTAAAATCTAAGAAAACCATAAGGAGTTACCAAATATCTGAAGAAAGCCTTGAACTTAAAAGGTAGCAACCAAAACAAACACACAGACGTAAACTGAACAAATCAAGGAATAGAAAACTTTAAAAGTAAGTGAATAAATTTCCTCTGAGCAATGAAAAAACATAGTGCAATCATAAAATAAGAACACGATACTGTATCTAGATAATAAATAACAGAAAGCTCAGATACAAAAAATGTTAACAGCAAAAATGAAAACTCAATAGAAAAATGCGATAAAAAAGTTGAAGAACTCTCCAGAAAGTGAGGAAAAATGAAAAAAAAAAAAAAAGGAAAGTGAAGGTGACACTTTAAGAAAATAAGAGGACTAATCCCAGCATCCACATAAAGAACAGAAAAGGGAAAGTTATCAGAGAAAAAACTTTCTAATTCCCCAAAAGGGGATTTCTAAGTTTCCACACTAAAGGGAGCAATCAAGCACCCAGAAGAACAGATGAAAAATAGATCCAGACTAAAGCATATTATTGTGAAATTTCTAAATACTGAATCCTAAGGGAAGATGTTCACAAACTTCCTGAAGTCACACAGAAAAGATAGGATTCAGAAAGGCTTCAGAAGAGAACAAAGCAAACAACAATAATTCCACGGAAAAGTAAAAATTGTACATGAAAAGCAATCATAGTATGTGGCTCAGCAGTGAATACAACTTACAGGACCCTCCCAGTGTAAACACTAAATGGTGACCCAATCAAAATTCTGATGCAACTGCAATGGGAGGAAGGAGGACACGGGGAGTGGAGGGTGCGTTTGTGTGAGTGAGTGTTTTGCATACGTTGCCCTTCCCCAATACAAGTCTTTCTGTCAGTTTATTATAGACCATTTAAACCATTTTAGAATCTGCATCCTGCTTGAGAATACCCTTGAAACCCTCTTTCAATTTGGTCCAAATTCCACGATCTGGCAAAGTATTCTTAAAAGAATCTGAAACCAGGTTGTGTTTATTCCTTAGTTTCGTTAAACGAGAATGTTTCCCTTCCCAGTTCTTTTAAATTCTTTTCAGTGGGTTCCAAAAGAAAGAGATAAGTCCAAGTGCACGCAATCTTCCCTATATCCTGGGATGCAAATAATCCATCTTAATTAAGAACATACAGTATATGCTCATTACAGAAAATTTTGAAAACACAGAGAAGCAAAAAGAAAATAACAACCCCACAATTCCAAAACTCAGAAAGAAATAATACTAAAAGTGCTGTATAATTCTCATTTTTTTCTTTGCAGATATGTAATTTTACATTTATGTCTTGCTTTTTCACTAACATTAGATTATGAACATATCCATCATTAAAAATTCTTCATAAGCCTTTTTTTCACAGATGCCTAATATTCTATGCTGTGGACTTCCAAATTTATTTCCTATTATTACTGATTTTAAAAACTTCCAATTTTCCACCAGAATACATTACAATAGAAATAAAAACCCATATATATAAATCTTTCTGTATATCTCTAGTTTCTTTCTGATGGATTAGATATGTGATCAATGTGTGATCAGATAGTGTGCTGACAGATATGTCTCTGGATATAGTTCTTTTAGAATGAGGAAGAAAGTATATTTCTTTTTAGGGACCGTTTACCAGTTAGCAAGTAAAACAAGCATACAACATTTAATCCTAAATATTTTTAAAATGCTGTTCAGTACTGAAAACCAAGATATAAAAGCACTTACTCAGATACACGAAGAATATTCTCTTTCCCTTCTTCAACAGAAATGCTGACATTGTGTTTCACATGTTCTACTGCCAACAAAGCTCCTAAAAATGAGATGAAAAGATTTCTCTTTGTAAACAATGTGGTATTTAAAACCTGAATCATAAAGCAATGAGGATGAGTCAACAAACCAGTATTAAGACCTGCAAGGAGTAAACATTTTTCCCTAGAGTCTGTAGACGCAAAGTATGGCCTGCTGGTCTTGGAGAAGTAACAAACCAGAAACGATTCCCTGGCATAATCCAACTGCTTTTAAATATACTCAGTGTCCAGTTAGGGACACTGAAATTAACCTTTCCTTCTCTCAGGAGAAAAGAAGAAATTAGAATAGTACCTTGTATAAAACTATTGTTGATAGTATTAGAGTGATTACTATGTGGTAGGGACTGTGCTAAATGCCTTACAATCATTATCATTTTTAATCTTTGTAGTAACCTTAAGAGGTAGGCACCTTTACCTCTGTTTTATAGAAGAGAAAACTGAGGCTTGGAGGGGTTAAATAGCTAGCCCAAAGTCCTTGATTAATATGTGGCAGTCAGGATTTGAACGCAGGTCTACGGCAGTCCAGAACTCACATTCTAAAACAGTGATATGTGCCTCTCAACACATCATAAAGTTTACTAAATATTCATTAATCCTTTGTCCTTAATTTATCTAAGATGGACAACTAGTAACCAGATACTGGTTTCTAAATACCATGCTCCACTGGAGACAGGGCTGTGGTAGGGAAGGTACAAAATAAACCTGGAAAATTTCATTGTGCTAAAAAGCAAGAAGTACTCAAAGAATGATAAGAGATATGCCAAAAGGACACAGACGTCAGCTTGCAGGGACTCCCACTAGCAAATAGGGCCAATTTAACCACTAAAGTAAATAATCTAAGTTTTAGAGTACCGACACCAAAGAATCCTATACAGCAAATTTTGAAATTGAATTCCTATTACAGGCAACAAGATAGATGAATCTCAAAGAACTATCCTATATACAAAAGAATAGTTTGATATGACTCAATGTATACGAAGTTCTAGGAAAAGCAAAACAATAGTGACAGAAAGCAGATCAGTGACTATCAAGGGCCAGAGATGGGGGAAGGGGATTGACTGCAAAGGGGCATGAGGGCACTTTCTTAAGTGAGGGAAATATTTTATTTCATTATTTTGGTGGTTACACACTGTACATATCTGTCAATCAATTTACAACTTAAAACTGGTGAATTTTATTATATGCAAGTTATAACTCAATAAAACTAATTTTAAAAATAAAAATTTTTAACTTTAAAAACAGAAAATGAAAAATAATTCAGAGTATAACCTATTAAGTATATATTGCTATTAATTTTTTTAAACGAGAAAAAGATCGTCTCACAAAAAAATGCCAACTAATACATGTGGAAAGAACGGCAGAATGGAAGGTCACCATCCGGCATCATCTTAATCATAATCAAGTTGGGCAGGAAGCACCAACGGATGCTGAAACCAGTGGGTAAAGGTTTGATGGGGAGTGAAATGTTTACATGGTCCCAGAGCATCTCCCCACAAAATGCCCGTTAACTGCAAAATGGAAAACTCTGCAGTGGGGAAAGCTGTCAGACACCATCTTAAGTACTCAAGATTAGATCATCAGTAATGGGAAAAACTCAGGTACCAATTATTGGGCTGCAATGAAGAACAACGAATTGTTTCTATGCTATTTCTGCCAAAGATGTGTAGCCTGAATCTAGTCATGAGGGACTATGAAACACCTGATCAGAGGACATTCTTTAAGTAAGTGGCCTGTAATCTCCAGAGAGGTTAAACCTATGAAAGACTAAAAAAAAATCCCAGATTGAAAGAAACTGGGGAGACGTGATGAGTAGGTGCAAGGCATGATCCTAGATTTTGATCCTTGCACTATGGAGATGGATGAATTATATCAATGTGTATTTCCTGATTTTAATGGTCCTGTGAGGTCATATAGAGTTTTCTTACTTAAGAGAGATGTATATTGGAGTATTCTGGGGTGTTGAAGCATCATTATCTGCAGTATGCTCTCCAAAGGCACTGGAGAAAAAATGTTCTTTGTTCTATTCTTACACCTTTTTAAGTGTGAACTTATTTTAACATTAAAAAAAAATGGTGAATGCATATAAAATAAGGGAAATTCTCACAATGCAATCTGTTTATCTTAATGTTTCATCTAATTATATTGATTATTTAAAAACAGAATGTATTTGAATTAAACACTTGGGAACAATTAAATCAAAAACAAAAAAAGGAGGGAGAGAAGCAAATAGAAATATATATTCTATAATTGGTCTATAGTTCATAATGACAACAAATTTCTTTAAGATCCTCTTCCAGAATACTGGCAGATGTGATTCTCAGTATTATAATTCACTAAGAAAACAGGCCTATCATATTCAGGGTGATTTTCTAAATTACATCAGCAAAAACTACAGCTATTTATTGAGTATCTACAGTGTATCAGGAACTTGACCTGAAATCTCATTTGATTCTGGCAAGCAACTGTATGTGGGAGATATTATTCCGTATTTCTCAAACAAGGAAACAGTGGGAGATGCCAAACAAGGAACTTGCCAAGGTTCCACAACTAGTAAGTGGCAGTCAGGATGGACCTGGTCTCCACGAACCAAGTGTCGTTGCCCTTAACCATGAGGTCACACTGTCTAGTGCTTTCCAACTGCAGAATCAAACCCAGTTCTTTCAGAGTTCATTGATTTGTGTGAGGTTAGCCCATAATTACTGGAACCAATATGCTAAAACATTATCATTTTTTAAAGTATTTTAAATGGCTATTAAATTGTGTTTTTTGTTCCAACAGACTCAAAACACCCTGTAATGAGAATGTACTGAGTAATCATCAGCCCTATGTGGGCAACTGTATCTAAAAGTCTAGGCCTCTCAAACATTAGAAAAATACTTGCACGCGTATGTTAAGAAATGCATTAACAACTATGAGCTCAATAAACTGATTATTTTGTGTAATTTCTGAAAGCAATAGAAAAAAACAGCAGAAAGTCTAAGCTATCTATCCACAGTAACCCTGGCCACGTTGAAAATGCAATTCCAAATCGAATTTAAGATATATCAGGAAGATGACAAGTCCGACCTTTTCTCTGACGTTTACTACCTCCATCGGATGTGTAGTAAACCAACCCCATCAGTCCGCAGTGTACTTGGGTGTTCCAGCAATCACCCTTCCACCTTTAATTAATATAAATTCAACCTCGGTTAAAATTTTAAATGCTTCTACGACCATCTTCCTCGTTCCCTTTGAACCCAATGAAACGTAAAGAAAAGTTAAGTCAAGGGGGTTGAAGATCTTTTCTGAGGACGAAGGAAGGGAGGTAAAGATAAGTGGATTTAGGGGAAAAAGCTAAAAGAGGGGGAGCGAAGTAATGGGATTTCAGGTTTTAAAAATGTTATTTCTACGTCCGGTGCTCGGTCTCCAGGAGACATCATTTCTAAAAGGGAGAGGAGAGTAAGCTGGGAGTCATCCATCTGGGAGAGACGGTCCTAAGCTGAGCCTCGGGTAGCCCTGCCCCGGCTCACACCGCGCCCACCTCCACGCCCCAGAAAAATGTCTTCAGGAGCAGATCCACCTGCCAGGGACAGAGGGCGACGGGCGTGGAGCCTACCCCGTGTACACTTCGGGGGTGAGAGGCAGGCCTAACCTCCCAGACAGTGACCGTCACTGCGCCAAGCCTGGGCGCGGCGACTTTCCCCGCCCCGCACCCTCCCGGGCTGATGCAACCACACAGGTTGGCGGCCCCGGGCCCTTACCCAGCGGAGGGTCTCCCGAATTCACAGTCAGACAGAGCGTCGCCATCTGCACTGCTCCGCCGGTCTACCTGTCAGTGCGCCTGCCCTGCCACCCGAAACACCCCCGACTCGCCCAAGGCGAGAAGGTGCAACGTGTGCGCACGCCTGACGCTGCGGAAGCCTTCGCCCCTCCCCCGCGCCGCAGCCAGCGTCTTGGCGCACAGCACAGTGCGTCATCACCGCCCGCCGCAGCCGTCTGGCGGCTGCTCCGGGGACTTTCGACCCTACTCCGGGCATCTAGGGTCACGAGGGCCAACGTGGAGTTTCCAGCCGCTGAAGGGGGAGAGACGCTGAAACGCACGACGTTTTTCGACAGTTCGTAAAGCGAGAAAAGTAAATGGTAAGACGGCTTCTGCAGTGTGATGGGCGTTCACCGGAAGCCCAAGACAAAACCCACAAACGGGTGGTATACTTGAGGCAGGAGGTAGATGGGCGCCCCGCCCCCAGGGTGAGCAATTGGAGTTCGTTCCCTGTGGACAGAAACACCGAAATACCAATAGCAGGGCAGTCAAGAGAGGAGGCTGGGCCCTGCGCAGGTAAAAGATAAGAGACCATCTATTTCTCCCTTCTCGAAGTTGAGGAGACCTTCCCGACTAGAAAGCTCCTTGGAGGTCAAAAGGGGAGTGATGCCAAGCTACCCATAGGCCTCTTCGCTGGAATCCCTCTTGGCTGAGAGATGCGTGTGCACATGGGAGGACCGTGAGGTAAACCAAACATGGACTCAGAACCAGGAGAATCAAAATGATTGGCCAAAGGGAACCCAGAAGAAATGTCCCTTATTAGTGATTTAAACTACGCCAAGGGCACGACTCTCTCCCTCCCTCCCTCACTCCCTCTCTCTCTCTTCCTCTCTCTCTCTCTCTCTCTTTCTCTCTCTCTCTTTCTCTCTCTCTCCTTCCCTCTCTCAGGGTCCTCCCATGTGTCCATCCACATGTCCTGTACTCTTTTCCTCCTAATAAACACTTTACTTGTTTCACTGCTTTCTGTCTTTGTGGGAATTCTCTTCTGCAAAGCCGAACGGCCAGGGTTTTGTCACTGACCACAGGTCTAATTGCTAGGATTTGGTGCTCTGTGACCCAACCTCAGTCTCTGGCCGGGAACCGAAACCCTGCTTCAAGCCACTGCAGGCCGAGGCCACCCGAGATCATACTGTTGGGGGGCACTGTATGTAAACACAAAAAAAGTCCTGGAAGCATGTAGACCAACAGCCATGGTTACACTGGGGATGGGGGAGGTTTTTCTCATGTTTTCTCAGTTCTTTCAAAAGAAGAATGTATTTTCAAAAGTGATTTTCATACTTGAATAATAAAGGGCTTATTTATAAAAAGCAATGCTAAAAGCCATTGCCCCAGTTTGTCTTGGCTCTGTTTGCCTGGGCTGTGCAAGCGTGCCTTTTAGAGGTCCGTCAGTCCTCCTCTTAAACCTTGTGACGTGTGTGCTGGCGAGTGTTCTGCAAGCATACTCCAGGGGCTGGTATTAGAGCTTAAGGGACCAAGGACTGATTACAAAAATATCTCAATTTCCCAAAGACATCTCTATTATCACTAGGGAGTGAGTGTTGCTTAAATTAAATATGAGCCTTGAGTGCTTAATACAGCTATAGAGGCGTTACCCGTGCCTGTCCTAACCCACTATCAGAGATGGCTCCGTCTTATGTATGGCCATCCCCCAGAGTAAGTAAGGTACCTGCCTCAGAACAGGACCAATCCCCTTACCCCTACCTTCCTATTAGAATCTGTAGGGCTGGGATCCATAATCTCATTTTATCAAGTCCCCCAGGTGATCCTACGTGTACCACACGGCGCCTTTCTACCTCTTTGTTGAAATTGATTTCCCTTCTGCACACTCTGCTAGCTCTCCACATTCTTGTTTGCTGAAACCTTATCTTAGACATCCTTGGATTCCCCACAATGCCCGGCACATACTAGGGGTCCTTCCTACTCTATCATAATTGGTACAGGGAAAAGGACAGAAAGTCATTGATTGCTGGGGCAGTGGGGAGTGATACAAAATTGACTTTGAGGACTTTCCTGGTGGCACAGTGGTTAAGAATCCGCCTGCCAATGCAAGGGACACGGGTTAGAGCCCTGGCCCGGGAAGATCCCACGTGCCGCAGAGCAAATAAGTCTGTGCGCCACAACTACTGAGCCTGAGCTCTAGAGCCCGCAAGCCACAACTACTCAGCCCACGTGCCACAACTACTGAAGCCTGCGTGCCTAGAGCCCATGCTCCACAACAAGAGAAGCCACAACAATGAGAAGCCCGTGCACTGCAACTAGAGAAAGCCTGTGTGCAGCAACGAAGACCCAACACAGCCAAAAATAAATTAATTAATAAATTAATTTTTTAAAAATTGACTTTGAAAAATATAATTAAGAATTATGAAACAATGAAAATAAATTTGCAGGACTTCCCTGGTGGCGCAGTAGTTAAGAACCCGCCTGCCAATGCAGGGGACACGGGTTCAAGCTCTGGTCCGGGAAGATCCCACATGCCATGGAGCAACTAAGCCCATGCACCAAAACTGCTGAGCCTGCGCTCTAGAGCCTGTGAGCCACAACTGCTGAGCCCGTGTGCCACAACTACTGAAGCCTGCGTGCCTAGAGCCCGAGCTCTGTAACAAGACAAGCCACGACAATGAGAAGCCCACGCACCACAACTAGAGAAAGCCCACGCACAGCAACGAAGACCCAACGCAGCCAAAAATAATTAATTAATTAATTAAAAAACAAAACAAAATTGACTTTGAAAAGTATAATGAAGAATTATGAAACAATGAAAATAAATTTGCGGGACTTCCCTGGTGGCGCAGTAGTTAAGAACCCGCCTGACAATGCAGGGGACACAGGTTCAAGCCCTGGTCCAGGAGGATCCCACATGCCACAGAGCAACTAAGCCTGTGCGCCACACTACTGAGCCTGTGCTCTAGAGCCCACGAGCCACAACTACTGAAGCCCGTGCACCTAGAGCCCGAGCTCTGCAACAAGACAAGCAACCACAATGAGAAGCCCGTGCACCACAATGAAGAGTAGACCCTGCTCGCCGCAGCTAAAGAAAGCCCGCGCGCAGCAATGAAGACCCAATGCAGCCAAAAATAAAAATAAATAAAAAATAAATAAATTTTTAAAAGTAAAATAAATTTGCATCTTTTATCTTACAAAATTTAGGTATTCTTGCAACTATGTGTTAACTCTTAGAACAGAATAAATTAGATATTGAATGTTTCTTTTTATTGTTTGACTTTTGCTGAACAAAGGGAATGAGGCAAGAGCTTTGGGCCAGGAGCCTAAGAGCTGTCCTTGTGGAAAGCACTGCCCACAAGTGCCTAGAAAGGGCTTAAGAACAAAACTTTACATTTTTGCCTATTAGTGACTCACTACCAAACTAGAATCGGTTTTATTCATCCCATTTTAGGGCAAATGCAGAAATGTGGGCCTGCTCTTTGACCAGCTAGTTTGAGGGATATCAGGAAAACAGGTCTATGAGAGACTTGCAAAATGGAAAACAGTCACCTGGGATCTTACCAAGTTTAAATCATACTTATTACATTGCCTTATCTTGTTCTGAGGAGTAAATCCTTCAATTCCTCACTTAGAAACATGATAAAACAAATCATTTTAATTGTGGAAAGCAAACAATAAGAACGTAAAAGGAAGGTGACATCAAGAGAGAAGCTAGAACACTAAATAGATGGCATGATACCCTATTCACCTTCTTGGGATGAGCTAAAAAATTGGAATCAAAGCCAAGAGGAAAAATATTTACTATATGTTGAGGAAAGCACAACTGTGCTAATACAGAGACCAGAATTAAATTAAATACAGAGACATTCTCAAGGTTTCTTATAGAGAGGGCACCATAAAAGGTTTCAACACATACTACAGTAATTTTGATACATTGTTCATTCAACAACATTTTTTTTAAATTTTTTATTTACTATCTATTATTTATTTATTTTTTTGGCTGTGTTGGGTCTTCGTTTCTGTGCGAGGGCTTTCTCCAGTTGCAGCGAGCGGGGGCCACTCTTCATCGCGGTGCGCGGGCCTTTCGCTGTCGCGGCCCCTCTTGTTGCGGAGCACAGGCTCCAGACGCGCAGGCTCAGTAGTTGTGGCTCACGGGCCCAGTTGCTCCGCGGCATGTGGGATCTTCCCAGACCAGGGCTCGAACCCGTGTCCCCTGCATTGGCAGGCGGATTCTCAACCACTGCGCCACCAGGGAAGCCCTAACAACATTTTTTAAGTTAACATTTTAACTATGTGCCAGGCAGTGTTCTTTGTGCTAGGAATATGTAGTGAACAAAAATAAGGTCTCTAAATTCGTAGAGCTTACATTATAGTGGGATGAGGCAAAAAATAAACCAGCTAATTTCATAAAATAGTAAGTTTTATAAAAACAACAAAAGGATATGATAGGATTAAAAGGGATGAAATCAGAGAAGGGGAACTTCAGATACAGTTGTCAAAGAAGGCCTCTTTGAGAAGGCATGTACACTGAGCCCAGTCCAATGAGAAGGATCCAAGTATTCAAAGATCTGATGTTTCATCACTGGAGGGAAAGTTGACTTACTTCATAAAGAAAGATTTGTAGATCCTGCTTTGGAGAATCTTTCAGATGCAAATCTCTGATATAAACCAGCCCACTATTGTCACTGAACCTGAGCCCTCCAATGCCAAGAGCTATGTATTATTCACCTTTGGGTCTCCAACATTATTCACTGTGCTTGACTTATAGAAGGGTCTCAATAAATGTTGAGTTGAATGAATGAGTGGATAAATGCAGGTAAAGCAATCTATAATATACTATGCTTGCTCAATAACCCAGATAATAACACACGTGAAGACTTAAAAACTAAAGACATGAGTTAAATGTAAAGTGCACGTATGGATTTTTAAGAACTGGAGGAGGAATAATTTAGTTCCTTATCTAACAGGATTCTTGATGCTTTAATTATAAATTGGTTCCTTACAATTAAATTTATGTAACTATTATTGGTCCCCTTATTTTAATATGTGATTCATTTATTTTCAATAGAAAAATAGAAATTCAAAGTAAGTTTTTCTGTTTATCTCTTGCTATTAACAAATCATCACAAAATTTAGTGGCTTAAAGCAACACCACCATTTTATTAGATCTCATATTTTTGTGGGTTAGGAAAGTCCTTGGCTGAGTAACAAATAGAAGCCCCAAGTAACATCAAGTGGGGTCTTTTGGTGCTATTTAACTAGAGGTTAGGGTGGTTGAAATTGCAAAAACTTTACTCACCTGGTGCTTAGGATAGGAAGTCTGGAAGTTTAGGCTCAGCTGGACGCTGCTTACTCTCCACGTTTTCTCAGGTACTTCCCATGTGATACAACAAGCAGGGTAGTAAGACATTATAAGTTGTGGCTGGCTGCCCCAAGAGTGGAGGTTCCAAAAGACCAAGATGAAGACTGCAAGACTTCTCCTGATCTATCTTTGGGAGTCACACAGCATCACTTCTGTGGCACTAGATTGGTGACCAATGAGTCACAGGACCCGCCTAGATACAAAAGAGGGGACTATACAAAGGCATGAATACCAGGAGGTGTGTTTCATTGGGGACTGTAGTGGGGTGAATTGTGTCCCCTGGAAAAAATATGTCCAAGTCCTAGCCCCCAGTACCTCTAAATGTTAACTATTTGAAAATAGAGTCTTTGCATATGTAATAAAGTTAAGAATCTTGCGATGACCTCATCCTAGACAGGAGAAAGAGATTTGACACACAGGGGGGAAAGGAGATGTGAAGACAGAGGCGGGCATTGGAGTGATGGCAGCCACAAGCTAAGGGATGCCAAGGATTACTGCAAACTACCAGAAAGGAGGAGAGAGGTATAGAATGGTCTCCCTCAGAGCCTTCAAAGGAACCAACCCTGCCAACACCTTGATTTCTGACTTCTGACCTCCAGAACTGTGAGTGAATAAATTTCTGTTGCTTTAAGCCACCAAGTTTGTGGTCATTTGTGACAGCCACTCTGGGAAACTAATAGATGGGCAATCTTTTGAGACTGGCTACTACAAAATTTAAAAATTCTTCAGCGTCTTACTGTATACAGTAAATCATGTTTATCATAGTGTCATTGATAACAGTTCTCTACTCTTGGCTGTGCCTCTTATAGAAGGTAGTGCAGAGAAAACTGTAATTATAAATGTTGTCATGATATGTGCCATATTTAGCAGACACTAAAAAAGAAAATGGTGTTTGTGGATAACTTATTTTTCTTTATAACTGCTGAGGAAAGCACTATGAAAAAGTTTGTGTACTGTGAAGACAGTGAATATTCACTTAGTGAATATGTATTGTTTTTAAGTTTAAAAGGTATATTTTATTTTAAAATATTTATAGGCAAAAATTCCGCAGTTCAGTAATTCGTGGAAAAGAAAAGCTTGAGGTGAAGAAAATATAGATCAAAAAATTAAAAGCATAATAGGTCTTTAGTTTGAAAATACTAGCACATGACTCGGTGAAGCAAACACCCAATTTGCATTTGATCTGTTTCATAAGTTCGAAAAGTCAAAAGAGGACAATATTTTCTTTTCCCGTCAGTATCTCATCAGCCTTAGGCCTGCTCTGTGTAGAAGCCAGAGAAAACACTGCATTCAAAATTAAGGTCCTTTACTTTAATGAACACAAAATTAAGAGCTACAGTAGATCATGCTGAAAAGTCGGGAAATGTGCATCCCCAATTTCAAAAGCTTCTGAATTAAAGAAACCCACTGATACATATTGAACTGAATATCACCAACAGACTCTAAGGAGAAATGATGTATCAATTTCTTTAAGAGTACTTGAATAATGTTAAGAAATTTTACCTAGTCATTGTGGAATATGCTGGTTTTGTAAATGCTGTAGAAGAAAGTAAAAAGATTAATTCCTGGGTGGAAAACCAAATGAATGAAAAAAAAACCAAGGATCCATTTCCCAAGGGCTCTCTCAGCAGCTCTGCCATCCTGGCTCTGGTGGACACAGTCTATTACAAAGGGCAGTGGGACTAGAAGCTTGATAAAGAAAATACTGAAGAAGGAGACTCTTGGCTGAACAAGGATGTGAGCAAATCCAGCAGATGATGAAACAAAGCAAGACCCTTCACTTCACCTTCCTGAAGGATGTGCAAGCCAAAATCCCGGAAATACCATAAAAAGCAAGCATGATTTTGCTGATCCAAGCATGACTTTGCTGCTGCCAAATGAAGTAAATGGTCTGCAGGAGCTTGAGGATAAACTCACCACTGAGAAATTAAGAGCCTGGGCAAGCTCACAGAACGTGAACAAGAGTGATGTGGATTTGTACTTACCTCAGTTCAAAATGGAAGAGAGCTAGGACCTAAAGGCCATGCTGGGAGCCATGGAGATGGTGGACACCTTCACCGACTTCTCAGGCATCATGGTGTCTAAAATCCTGCACAAGTTCTATGTGGAGGTGACTGAGGAGAGCATTGAGGCTGCAGCTGCCACTGGTGTGGAAACTGTTCTAGCATCATTACCAATTTATGAACATTTCTATTGTGATTACCCTTTCTCTTTATCAAGCACAGTAAAACCAACGGCATCATCTTCTTTGGCAGAGCTTCTTTCCCTTAGATGCTATTAGCCTGTCACTACTTTTGGGAAAAGATCACAGAGTTGTTCCAGTAAATTGATTGCTAGAAATAATAGGTTCTCTTTGATTCATTTTCCTTTCCAATATCATAGTCATCACTAAGAATTTAATAGTTGAAATAGAATGTCAGGCAATCTCTCTCCACACACAAGAGAAACCCTCTTTTTGTCCCATTAAAATTCCCTTTGGACAAAATGTTCAACTTTAAGATAAGGTAAGGGGATATTTCAATACTGTTATCTTCTAAATTTGAAATATTGTTCTGTTTGTGACCTGCTTTTAAATGAACCAAACCAAATTACACCTGCTCTCCAAACTTGTTAACTTGGACACTTTTTTATTTTTGTACTGCAGTACAAAGCAGAACATTCCAGGGGCCCAATGACTGGTTGAGTCCAGAGATGCTTTAAGAGTTCAGAAGAGAGTGGGACTGTTTACTGGTGAGACTAGTGCTAGGAAGTAATGATACATATTCCAGTTGTTTAGAGTTTTCCAGTTTTATTATTCTTCCCAGTCCCAGATTATTAACTATAGTCACCATGCTGAGCATTACATCCCCAGATCACTGATTTTGAGAAGCATGGAATCATCAAGGAAAGGGATGTCATCAATAAAAACAATAAAGAGTGTAGAGCTGTGGTACACAAAAAGAAACCTGCATTCAGGAAAGCGAGACACAGCAGTGTCTTAGATCTTAATGTCACTATCTGTTAAATGCTTTTATTTGTTCCAAGAGTTTTTTTTTTAGTTATGCTGAGTTTTCTAGATAGATATTTTTTTCTTTCTATGCAACATTTGTATCTCTGAAGGCTTATCTGTTTCATTGTTTAGGACTTCCAGAATAACACTGAATAGGAGCAGTGATAATGTTGAACAAAAGCATATTTGTCTGGTTGCCAGCTTTAGTGAGAATGTCACTATTTCACTATCAAGAATAGTGTTTGCTGCTGGTTTCTTATAGATACTCATTATCCAGTTAAGGAAAATTGCTTCTATTCTTAGGTTAACAGGATTTTGTTTTAAAAAGTCAAGAATAGGTATTTTCAGCATCTACTGAGATTCAGACAACATACTAACCCTTATTATTTTGTACATGAACAGGATATACAGAGATGAAAGACAAAGTCCCTGCCCTCAGGAGCCTAGTCTTATCAGTGAAAAAGACAGATCAATAAAAATTACTATACAGGGGGATACATGCAGCTATAGAAAAAAATATGTTAATTCTAAAAACATTTTGGAAATGAGAGTAAAAATAATAAATAAATGTTTGCACAAAGTACAAAGGTAGCTAAGAAGATGGAAAATGATTATCCATGGTGAATGGGGGATGGAGGAGAGAATAGTAAAGGAAAGCTTCCAATAAGAGATAACCCATCTAGGGGATGGAAAAAAGAAGTCAAAGGACAACATGAGCTAAAACGTGGATGTATTTGGAAGCTGCATATATTTGGAAGCTGTGTGTATTTGGAAAACTGACTAGTTCATTATGGCCAGAATGTAAAATACTTTGGCAATTCGAGATTACAAGGCTGGAAGGTAGGCAGAGCCTAAATTATGCAGAGTTCTACATATCATGATGAGGAGCAAGATTTTATCCTACGACAGGAAGTCAGCAAAGAGTTTTAAGTAGCAATGAGAGATACGATGAGGATTTCATCTTATAAGGACGCCTTTGACAGTAGCAGAGCAGGCGGACTGGAGTGGGCACAACTGATGGCAGAAATATCAGTTAAGGTGTTAAGTCCATATGAGAGAAGATGAAAAAGGCCCAAACGAAGGCACTGGAAATGAGAATTGAGAATAGAGAACAGGTTTCAGGCATATCTGGGAGGTAGAATTGATGGTAACCGATAAGATGCTGTGGGCGGGGTGGAGATAAGATGCTGGAAGCAGGTATGTCTAGTTTTACTGCTAGATTTCAGTTGGATGCCTGGGTGGATGGTTACATCATCTTAAGAAGGGAAGACAGGAGGGAAAACAGGTTTGGCAAAGTATTTGGTCCCAGACTGTTTTTTGAGATTTTTGTTAGATGCCTAGATGTCAATATCCTGTAGCAGTTGCATATTATAAATCTGGGGCTTAGTTGAGGTGTTCTTTAAAATGATACCAATACTGTATATATCACAAAATGATCACCACAATAAGTCTACTTAATATCTGCCACCATACATAATTACAAATATTTTTTCTTGTGATGAGAACTTTTAAAATCTACTCTCCTAGCGACTTTCAAATATGCAGTACAGTATTATTAACTATAATCCCCATACTGTGCATTACATCCCCATGACTTATTCATTTTATAACTGGAACTTTGTACCTTTTGACCCCTTTTCATTTATTAGCTGAAATGTCTTGCTGGAGATGTGAGTGGTTGTTAAAATTGTTGATAAACCAGAAAGAGGATATAGGGAAGTGCTATACAGTATAGTAGACACTAGCCACGTGTGGCTATTTTTTTCTAACAGCTTCATTAAAATATAATTCACATACCATACAATTCACCCGTTTACAGAGTACAATTCAATGGCTTTTAGTATATTCAGAATCGTCCAATCCTTACCACAATCAATTTTAGAACATTTCATCACCCCCCAAAAAAGCTCTGTACCTTTCAATAGTCACTCTCATTTTCCCTCAACCCTTAAAATTTAAAAAAAAAAAAAATGGTTTTGATGATGTGGCACCTGCCTGCCTCCCCGACCTCACTTTATAACACTCCTTTCTTTGTTCACCTTACTTCCGCCTACTCTGGCTTCCTTCCTGTGTTTGTTTTTTTGCTTTCTCTTCTCAGAGACAATGTGCTTATTATTCCCACTAATAATCCCAGCTCTCGATATGGTTGACCTCTTTCCATCCAGTTTTCATCTCAGACATCACCTCTTCAGAGAAGACATCCCCACTCTATCTACCGGATATCTTCTTCCCCCCATCCCTCCCTGCCTCCGCTGCTTCCCAGCTCATCTTCCTGCTTGATTTCCTCTACAGCATTTTCCACAATCTAAAATAATTTCATTTACTTATTATCTGTATTGCTTCACAAGAACATGAGCTCAACAAAGGAACAGACTTATGTCCACTGTTGAATGTTCAGTACCTAGAGCCATGCCTAATATACAGCAGGTGCTCAAAAAATATTTGTTGAGTAAATGAATGATGGAATAAATGGAGGCCAAGGTGAGAGAAAACATGGTATTTTGGGGGAACTTTAAATGGTTGAGCATGGCTGGAGTACAGGTTAGTGAACAGAGGTGATCCTGGAGAAGGAAGAAGCTATAACATCAAGAGGTTCATATGTCATTGTAATGAACTTGCATTTTATCCTAAAGGCAATAGGAAGCCATAAAAGATTTTTGAGGAAGGGAGTGGCATTACTAGATTTGGTGTTTTAAAACACCTGGAGCCAATGAGAGATGGATTGGAGAGGAGTAACAGTGCAGGAAGGAAGATTAGACAGGAAGACACTGCAGTGATTCAAGGAAGAAATAAAGGGGTGTGAGTGTGTAAATTAATGTAGAAGAAATGGGAATGGAGAGAGAATGCAGACTTCCAAATATGTCACTTGGATGAAGTTTTTATGTAAGAGCCTATAGAAAATACCTTCAAAGTTATTCTCACATTGTACTTAGATTGCTTAAAAAATTAGGTTTAGTCCACTGTTTGCATATAGATAGAGAACTCTTTTCTTAGAAGGAAGTACTTTCCAAACATGGCCAACTATCAGGATCACCTTGGGGATTTGTAAAATAATTTAAGGAGGGGTAGGCAAGAATGAAGAGTTTTTTAGACATAATTCAGAGATACTTGTGAGACATCAAAGTAGGCTTTTGGGTATAGAAATCTAGAGTTTGAGAGTTCTAAGCTAGATACAGATTTTGGAATTCTGGGTAAAAGACCCTTAAGTGAAGCCGTATTTGTGGGTTAGATCATCTAGAGAGAACCTAGGACAGAATCATGGTGAACACTGACATTCAAGGAAAGGGAGACAAAGAGAAACCAAGAAAGAAGACTGAGTAGGAGTGGCTATTAGGGGGAAGAAGAAAAACAGGACAGTGAGAAGAGAGTTGCAAGAGGGAGAGGGGCCAATGGCGTCAAAGCCACAAAGACCTCTTCCTGCAGCTGCCTTGTGAAAACAGTACTCCAACACCGTCTCTAGTGAGTGTTACACTTAAATGACTACCGAATCCCTGGAGTAGCTGTCTTAAAGTACACAGAATTTTAAGACAAAACCGCTTGGCTGGAGCCTGTGAATTCATATTTTCTGAAAAGCTTCCTAGGTGATTCTGACATGCAGTGGGTTTGGGAATGCTTAATTTAAACCACTTGCTTAATACAATGAGAGAAATTTATTTAAAAGCACAGGACAGAGACCTAAAAAATAAAAACCTAGGCAGAATGTCAGAATAATTTTGACAGCATACATTATAATCTTCCTTTGGAAGGAATAGGAGCAATTACCTAACTTTCCACAGTTAAACTGCATAATGATGCCATAAGAATAAAGTAATGCCCACAGTAGAGAATATATAGTTTCCAACTACTTAAAAACAAAAAAAGCTGGTGAATAACCGAGAGAGCTAGAATTAAATAATTTATTATAAAGAAATGTTTCTCCAAAATCTGCTTCATCAACATATAGAATGATATTTTAATGTATTCAGAATGGGAGTAGGAAAACTTTTTACATTACTATGAAAGACAAGAATGACATTTAGGTAATAACTTGTAGTTCTGTGCCGTAAAGAAATCTGGTTTACAAAACAGGAATGCTGATTCAACAATACACCAGGATGGCCAGTTGGAACTAAGCTTTTCTTTCGTTGCTCCAAATAAAAGGAGGAAAAATGAAATGTGAAATATACTGACTTTACAAGTTTTCCAGATGTCAAAATTGGTCTGGTTGATTCATTAATCAAGACGTTTAAAAATTCAATTTTCTACTCCTAAGTAACCAAATGTAAATCGCTGATCAGCAATGAATGAAGTAAAGGTAGAGCTCAAATTCCATCCAATTAGTTTTAAAGTGTATTATTTCGAGGAGCAAGTCCTTCTCCTGGCTGAGTCGACAAGATTTCCCTTCAAGGAACAAGTACATTTTTAACAGATTCGGGAACTCGACTTGCATAGTAGTCATAATTCCTCAGTGTGGCCAGGACACCAGCTGAGTTCATGTGCTTCACTTCCTTGTTATACTGAAGGGCATTTCCATGGATATCGGTTAACTTGCCTATGGAAAAAACATCAATACAATGTCAATGGCCGATCGGATCATTATGTTTCTAGTTATTTCTAAGAGCTTCTTGCTTCCCTATATAATAATATCCATTGAATTCTGGATAAAGTAAGGAAGATAATGCGTGACCACAAAGGTTAAGTATTAATTCACTTGCAATTTAAGACTACAGAGGAACTTGACTAGCTAAAGGCTAAATCATGATTTTTTCTCCCTGATTAAAATAATTTCACTTAGTATTTTCAATTTATACTTCTCAGTATCAACTAATTTCTCTTTTCCTGGAGTGATTACGTTTCCCATTGGTTATACTCCATCACCCACGATTCCCGGTTTCAAAAGTGTTTTCTTCATTCTACCATTTATTAGTAACACTTTATTTGGTAAGAGTTTAAGTGAAGTATGTTCATAAAACATAACTCTGTTATATTACAGTCTCACTTAACATTCTAATGAGAATGGATCGTGATGAATTTAACTTCCTTGTCATGTAATATGCTGAGATATCGACACAATAATGTACCAGGAGAAATGATAAAATAAAAATCAAGTGTTTAAGAGTAGATGTGATCTGACGTCTATTTGAATTAGAAAAATCATCTTGCTATGTATATATCTGTAGTATTTTTGCAGGCAGATTAAAAAAATTCCAACTCTATGATCTTTAAGCGCTAGCACTGAGACATTTACCAATACAATATTGGCTCAAAAGAAACTAATGATGATGATGATGATGAATATTTTACTTTTCAAGAAAAAAAAACCCTAAAAGCATTAAAGCCGTAAATTAATAAGGGTTTAATTAAATGAACTGTGTGCAGATCAAGGTCCAAAAGAGAAACTGTAACTAAAGGAAAATGAATTCACTGAAAATCTACTTTCTCACCTATGAAATGCGAGGCTTAGATTGGATAACCTCTAACTTTCCTTCCATCTTTTATATCCTAAGAGTCTAGGTAAAGTAACATTACTGAAATATCATGTCCTAGCATAATACAAGAACTGTATAAAAACTGTAATTTCCCCAAATAAAATGGACTAACCTCCCACAGCATGTAAAATGACTTCTGGAGCACAGGTATCCCACTTCTTACATCCAGGACTTGCAAATACATAAGCAGAGGCTTTGCCTTCAATCAGCTGAATAATCTGTAAGGTCAAGAGAATAATTATCCCTCAACCATGAAATAACCGAGGTACAAATAAAGAGAAACTGCTTGTTTCTATCAGTGTATTTCAATTCCTCTGTCAGACTTGGGTTAAAGCCTTTAGCAGGTGTAAATGAGTATTACGAAGAAATATACAGAATACATGCATAATAATGTAGTCATCTGACGGGAAAAAAAGAAGTCAAATAAGCTACAAGGAGGATATCTGAATGGTCTCTATATTCTAAGTTAGTTAAAATAAGGTTTTCTTTTTTATGCTGTTTTTTTTTTTCTTACAGTAAAAGCAATATATATTTGTTGTAGAAAAAATAAAGCTTTTTCATCTTGTAAAAATTTGACCATCATTATATAAAGGATACAGAAATATCAACCAGCACAATAATGTATAGGTTGTACTAAGTCCTAACAGATATGCTATGCTGACTAGTCTAACAAGCAGTTTCATAAGTCTTTGTTTCGGCATCGTATCTGTTGCTCTTTCTGCTACCAAAGTATGAATTTTAAAAGAGTCATCTTGGACTTCCCTGGCTGTCCAGTGGTTAAGACTCCGTGCTTCCACTATAGGGGGTGCGGGTTTGATCCCTGGTTGGGGAACCGAGATCCCGCAAGCTGCGCAGTGTGCCAAAAAATAAATAAATAAAAATCAAATCAAATCAAACAGTCATCTTACTAATGCCTGTAATATTCATACAAAACTGAGGTCACTGAGGGACTTCCCTGGTGGTCCAGTGGTTAAGACTCCATGCTTCTACCGCAGGGGACGCGGGTTTGATCACTGGTCAGGGAACTAAGATCCCGCATGCCGTGTGGTGTAGCCAAAAAAAAAAAAAATCTGAGGTCACCGATAGAAACCGCATGACTCTCAGCAGTAACTTGCTATCAGTCTTTCATTAGTTGCTTGACTTATAGTTTGGTTATACTGTAAAGTAATAAGTGCTGTAAAATTCAGACTTCAAATATTGAGATGAAGAGGCCAGCCTGGGAGAATGAGGAGAGCCTCAGTGAACACAAGGTAACCAGCTATTCTTTTTAGGATTCCTGTATTCAATGACACGTTCAAACCATTAACCCTTGCTGCAGACTTCTGAGTAAAAGCTTTCTCTTTCCTTTAAGAAATCTGTGTCAAGTCTTACTATGTGCCAAGAACTATGCCAGGTATATTTTTTGACGGAAGAGGGACTGTGGCTTTCGTCAGATTCTCAAAGAGGTCCTTGATGCAGAAAAGTTAAGAACTGCCCAACAAGGTCTTTGCAAGGAGAAAAGGTGGGAGCTGTGTAGGGTGGGGACTTTGCTCCTACGGGGAATGGTACCTCCTTGGGAATAAAAGAGGTAATGGCATTTCGTAGTTACAAAAGTAGGGGCAAAGAGAAATCATATTTCAGTGACTATCAGGAATATATTTTTACTTTGAAAAGTTTTACATTTTTTTTCAAAATACTGCTATTTTTAAACTTCCATTTTTCATCCTCTTATAAGTAAATGCTTTTAGAGGGAGATCACTTTGGAAGCTGCTGTAAAGGCTGGTTGAGGGATGCTGACAGGTTTCACCTAGGGCACTGGCGGTTGAGATGGATGAGACATTAGGGAAGAATTAAGAAGATCTATAGGTAGGATCAGATTGATAGGATGTGAGGCAGGAAGGAGGCTAGGATAGCTTTCAGATGTCTGGCTAGAACAGTTAGAAAAATGGCGGTGCCATTAAGCAGATAGGAAGTAGGGAGAGGAACACATCTGGGGGCAGGTAGAAAGAGGATGCGTTCCAACTGGGGATGCCAAATTTGAGATACCTGATGGATGTCATCATGACAACCAAGGGGCAATCAGATGAGAAGAGATCAGGGATGGAGATCAAATTGTGTTCCAATTCACAATGTTCTCAGGAGGATGGGAGCCTAGGTGAATGAATGGGGTAAGTATCCAGAAAGGGGCAGGCAGGCCCATCCTGGAGTCTGTAAAAGAAAGGTCTGGGAAGTAATCCAAGAGGGTTCTTGAGAAAATAAGGACTGGCAAGAGGGCCGGGGTCTTATCCAAATGGCTTATCACTGAATTATCTTAGATAAAAAAGACTTGAACCACAACATTTAAAAAAATTCAGGGAATTCTCTGGTGGTCCAGTGGTTAGGACTCTGTGCTTCCACTGCAGGGGGCACAGGTTTGATCCCTGGTTGGGGAACTAAGATCCCACATGCCACGTGGTACGGCCAAAAAAAAAAAAAAATTCAAATGTTGCTGAAATGTGTCTTTAATGGCAAATTACAATCTTTAATCTCTTCTCCCAAACTCTTATTTCACATTTTGTAACAGCTTAGTATTTCTTTTAATGATTCAGTTGCATTTCAGGGTAGATGATGGATGGATGGATTTTGGTACCTTATTTCCTGCTCCTCCCACTCGCAGCACATCATCAGGGTTCATAGCAGCAACGCAGTCCGTAACCAACTGGCTGTTATGGGACCGGGTAGTTGTGATAATGTGTTTCCCGGCAGGCACTTCTTTCAGCTGAAACCCGAAGGCACCTAAACCTAAAACTCCCCAGATTGTTCTCCCCAACACAGCATCTGGTCCTGCCTATGTAAATGGGTGAAACAATGGCAAAGCTTGTCATCATTTGGAGAGAAAGGTTCGCCATAAATAGAACATTTAGTTATATTAGCAACATGATTTTTTAAAAATAAAAACATGATAACGTTATAAAGTACAAAAGCAGTATCATCGACACAGAAATTTTCCTGAGAACATCAACTGATTATTCTCATTGTTGTTTTGGTTAATAATTGGGTTTCAGGGAGTTCCCTGGTGGCTTAGTGGTTAGGATTCTGGGCTTTCACTGCCGTGGCCTGGGTTCTATCCCTGGTCGTGGAACTGAGATCCCACAAGCCACACAGCACGGCCAAAAAAAATAATAATAATTGGGTTCCAAAGGTACGGAAAGGAACTTCTGGTTATTCCCTGGAGTCTTCAGGAAAGGCAACATCACATACTGATTCCTGTTCCTTTCAGAATTATCCAACAATCTCATTATCGTATTTGAAAATAGCTGTTTGCAAAAGGTACGTAAGTCCCCAGGAAATGAAACACCGTGTATTGATTACTTTTCATTGTCCAAGGAACAATAAGGATCACATTACTATGGGAATAGGTAATGGTGATAATATAATAATGCTGCTATAGAGACAAAGCGAGTAAATATGCCGATACTGAAGAGTGGCCATGTATAATGGGGTCAGGGTTAAAAGATTTTACTGACAATTGTGGTGGTAAAATGACAATGACAACGCAATCCCAGAATCTGTATTTTCCTTTGCAGTACTCAAAGAACTTTCAGCCACACTGTTATAACTATACACTTCATATAGAAAAACATAACTGGTATTTCATGGAAAGTAAACCTGATGCATAAAAGATTAACACAAAGTCATCAAAATACCACTATATCAATAGAGTAGACATACAGACATATATTTTTACTTAATACTAAACATGTACCACGCACCACACTAAGTGCTTTACGTATATTATCTCATTGAATCCCCAGAACAATCCCATGGAATAGTATTATCATCCTTATTTTAAAGATGAGAAAAATGAGTTTTGGAATCATTCGGTAACCTGACCAAGGACTCTAGGAAGATCATAATCAAACTCAGGCTCATCTGTGTTCAAAGCCAGTATTTTTCGGGACCTCCCTGGTGGTCCAGTGGTTGAGACTCTGTACTTTTACTGCAGGGGGCGTGGGTTCGATCCCTGGTCGGGGAACTGAGATCCCATATGCCACAGGATGCGGCCAAAAATAAATAACTAAAAATTTTTTAAAAAGCCCATGTTTGTCGTCACTAAACTAGTAGACTACCTCGGTTTACTTCTCAAAATGCTTTCACACACATCATCTTATTTACCTACAGCAGTACTCTGGGTGCTGTTATAGTGAAATATGCTTGGGCTGCAGGGTTGGATTCCCTGGGAAGCAGACTCTGAGATAGGTAGGGTGTTTATTAAGGACTGCCCTTGGGATCAACACCTGTGGAAGGGAGGGGAGTGGGCAGGGGGAGAAACCGAGCTGTGATGCAGACACGACCACAGCTTCAGCCAACCCCATGGGGAGCTCTGGAGCCAGAATGGCTCTTCAGAGTTGTACCAAACTGGGGAGAACACATCCCAAACTGGGATGAGATGCCAGGCCTTTACACCCCTCCAATCATCAGTCACTAGAAATGGACTGCCTTGGGAAGGGGCGTGTTCTTCATAGGTGAGGCAATCCCCGATGAGGCTGAGAGCTGAAGGCTTTGTGCGGACAGCGCTCCCAGCAAATGGGGCAACACAGGAACCAAAAAACAAGCACTGGGGGCTCAATGTATGTTCGAGTGCTTCCCCTCTTCCCTCTTGAGTTCACACTATAGGAGAGGCTGGAATCGGAAAAGTACAGAGAGGCTCTGTGTGCTCGTTA
Source organism: Eschrichtius robustus (assembly GCF_028021215.1). NCBI lineage: Eukaryota > Metazoa > Chordata > Mammalia > Artiodactyla > Eschrichtiidae > Eschrichtius > Eschrichtius robustus. The sequence continues at coordinate 170,868,273 of NC_090826.1, read as the reverse complement.
TGCTTCAGCTCAATTGCTGAGACTAATTTCATGTGCTCAAGAAACCTATTTATTAATTCAGCTCTCCAGTTATTCTGAAAACAAAAGGAAAGCATACTAAATAGAGGACATGAGCATTCTGGTCCCTAAAAACTCAGGTGACCTCTGTGAATGAATATGTCAGCAAAGAGGATGGGACCGTGGAATCTGGCGCCCGGATGAGGTAAATGCAATCCCCTGAGGCAGCCAGCTAGCCTTCCTCTGTGCTCCTGATCTCTCAGCCTCTCTTGCTGACTCCCTCCTTCAGAGTTCCCACACCAACTGTCTGGGGGTGAAAAAGGCTAACATTTTCACCTTACTGATGAGTTCAGTAAGATTCCTAATGGTTTAGGAGCTACCTCCGATATACAGACAGACTGGGTTTCTCTGCACTATTCCATGCTCTTTCCTTTGGGTGCTTCCCAGCTTCAGTATCTGTGAGAAGCAGTAATAAAGTCTGAAGTGTAAAAAGTCTTTTATCTGGCTCAAGAGAGCAATAGAGAGCAGTGGCTAAGAGCTTGGACTGCAGTGTAGATCCCAGATCTGCCATTGACCAACGAGGGCAGGTTACTTGTCTCAGTTTCCTCTTCTTTAAAACAAGGATAAAGGCTTCCTTAAAGGATTTTGGTGAGTATCAGAATGAGATAATGCATGTGAATCCCTCGAGTCTGTCAGTACACAGTAAGCTCTTGATAAATGTTAGCTATTGATGATCATGACTTTAAATTGGACATGCAGCCTTGAAAACTACCAACAAAGCTAAGCAAATTTTCTCCTTGTTGCAACAAATTTTAAGGCATAAGCAAGAGAGAAGGAAGAGAGAAGAGAAAGAAAGTGTACAGAAGGGAATGTGGGGAAGGGACAGGTAACAAAGGAGAGAAGCAGAGCAGGAGAAAATGAGCTGGTACCTGGGATGGGCAGTGACTCCTGGGGTACCACAGGTTGCCCACCTCTTTTCTACCCACTAGTGCAGCCAAAAGCCTAGCTATTTTCCTCACCTTTGCTTCATTCCTGGGCTCCCTTAACTTTTGATTTTCATTGTTCTGTGGAAAATGAATACAATTTTTCTAATCTTAGAAAGAAGTGATGGAAATTGTTAACAACTCCTAAGCGCTCAGATCTTTTTTTGATAAAAGGTGCCATGCACTGCAGTATTATCTATGAATTAAATGCCCCTATTTCAAGTATCAGTTCTAGCTTGCTTTAAAGTTTACATGATGACGGCAAACTTGTGTCTGCGTATAATACTGTATAAACATTCGTCATATTTAAAGAATTAATGGACTCTTAAGCAGCTCAATATGAGACTTTCCCAGTAATGAATGCAAAAATATTTTTGCTGAATAATCGTAAGATGCACATGATTATAAATAAAAAGTTATAATCACATAAATGATACTAAAAAAAACAAATTTATCTTAGAAATAGAGATTAATCCTGCTCTTCATTCAAATTGGAAATTCAGAAGTAATAGTCCCCACTCTGGTTACTTTGTTTCTCCAAAGTTCTATCAAGGTCACACTAATGTAAATACCTTAAGTATTTTATTGCAACAATTTCCTTTAACATTTAACGTGATCTAACAGTATATTCCTGATTTGGAATTACATTAGCCTCTTACTTCTAAGGAAGACAATTTCTTGGGAGTATAGGAGAAAGTCAAAGCAGATTAGAGAGACAAAATGAGAGAAAAGAGTACAAGAACATATTTAGTTAATGCTGACTATAATTTAGGCACTATGTAGTATTACCTGCAAAACAACATGGCTAGCCTCTTTTCTTGGTTGAAATGGTTCATTTCTTCAACGTGCTTCAAGCACCACCTGTAAATCAGGTGTCTCAATGACCAAGCTAACCAAGAGCCATATCAGTAATTCCCAAACTTTTGCTTATGATTTGAATCATAAGGCATACATTAAAAATCTGTGCAGGGCTTCCCTGGTGGTGCAGTGGTTGAGAGTCTGCCTGCCAATGCAGGGGACACGGGTTCGAGCCCTGGTCTGGGAAGATCCCACATGCCGCGGAGCGGCTAGGCCCGTGAGCCACGACTACTGAGCCTGCGCGTCTGGAGCCCGTGCTCCGCAACGAGAGAGGCCGCGATGGTGAGAGGCCCGCGCACCGCGATGAAGAGTGGACCCCGCTCGCTGGAACTGGAGAAAGCCCTCGCACAGAAACGAAGACCCAACACACCCAAAAATAAATAAATAAATTAATTAAAAGGAAAGGAGGGGGGAAATTGATAAAAAAAAATCTGTGCAAATCATATAGTGTGTCTGTGTACAGTCACATACACACATACACATTCCTGGTATCAACACCCCCCAGAGGACCTGATTCAATACATCTGGGGTATGACCTGGGAATCCTTACTTTGAAAAGCTCCCCCAGATGATTGCATGTGCAACCAAGCTAGAAATCATTGGATCAGATAACATTAAGAATCATATAATACCATAATTATTTATCTAATAAAATATTTTGGTATCATTGATAGTAATACCTGGTAGTTGTAATATGGCTGGTTAATAACTCCTGCTATGGCTTTTCCTTCATAAGCAATTCCAATAAGAACTGTTACATTGTCAAGAAGACCTAAAAAGAAGAAATTCATATCAATTACATAACTTTCTCAGGTTATGACTCATCATCAGCACATCAATGGCTCCAAGTTATTTTTGCAATAAAGGTAAGGAATTTGCAATGATTCACCCATGATTAAACCTACTTCTGGCAAAATACACAAATTATGAGAGTTGGCCAGGGACAGAAGTAGGGACTACGGCCACTTAATTGAATTGATACACATGGTCTCGTTAGTAATAATCTGTAAACCAATCATGTAAATCAGCCATAACTCCTCAGCCATCATCATTAGATTCCTCTGTGCCCCCCTCTACCACCATCTGACTCACCTCTGCCTGCTAGATCACTCTCGATTCCAGGATTACTCTCTAGATTTGCATTTCAAGCCTCTAAATTAAGATTTCTCACAGTGGGGCCGATGGACTAACAAGCAGCATTAGAATTAACTGGCTCAATTTTTTCAGTACAGATTCTCAAGGCTCCTTTGCAGAGCTAGTGAATCAAAACCTCTGGAGGTTGGAGTTGAGAGCTGAACAAGCTGTTTAGGTGTTCTTACACTCACTAAAGCTGCCTAGAGCTCCCCTATTTCTCAATGGATTACAGAGACGTTTTCACACGTACTACGGGATTCACTCATCGTAGATATGTCTCATCCAAGGACAGAGAGAGTTTTTTCTAGGAATTATGAGACAGTTTTCTTTTTTCAGCTGAGAACCAATATAAGAAAACCTACGTTGATCTTCCTCTCAAAAATAAGAATCTAAGCTTATGCTACGCTCCTAAAACCTACCACTCTGGCTCTGAGCCTGGCACTTCTCACTTTAATGTTGCCAACTTTATTTTAATTTGCTGCTTTCTAATTTTGCTCATCTTAGATAATTTCAGGAAGGAGAAATATTGCACTGTGTTTCAAAACCCATCTTTAGAGGTGAGGCTGTGAAGTGAGACAGCAGTTCTCAGAGGAAGCGAGTGAGGGATGGGCATGGGATGGTGGCAGAGCAAGGCGATACAGTGACACTTTTCATCATTTTTCTACCCAATAAAGTTGGGGGTTCAGTATAGTCCCTTTGGTTACATCGGTTTAATGTTAGTTATTTTCATCTAGGGGACATTAGGATTGTGGGACTGGTGGAGTATGGGGGGGTGGTATTTGAAGGAGATTAAATGTTTACAACTAAACATCATATATTAGTCCTACTGCTGTCAAATACAAATATAAAAGAGATACCAACCTTCAGTATATTCCTTGGTACCATCCAGAGGATCAACCCAGACCACAAGCTAAAAAAGAGGAAATGTCCAAATTGAGCATCTAAAATTTAAAAAATTGATTTAAATAGATAAACTAAAACTACCTTTTTTTTAATTTTTGAAACTATATTATGGGTGACTTAAGCCAAGGTCATCAGTTTTGTAATAATTAAAAAATAATAGTAAAAAAATATTTTGTAATAAAATATTAACACAACACTGTAAATCAACTATACTTCAATAAAAAATTTTTTTAATATAAAATGGTTAACTGGTAAAAGTTTATTGTTACCTGAACACTAAACATGTGGCCATGAACATCCTGGGCTCTAGATGGTGATATAAGGAAAACTTGAAAGTGGCACCAAAAATGTTTTGTGTGGATGCTACTCATTTTTATATATAAATGTTGATTTAAGATAAATGATGACAGTCTGATTATCATAAGGACACACGTGTATACGGCCAAGAAAAATGAATGGTTTATAAAACTGGCAGTAGCATAAAAAAGAAATCCCCTCTTCTTAGGACTTTTAATATGATTCAGGATATGAAGCCATTAACCACTAGATGCTTGATGTAAATTTGTGAGGGCATATTTCTGATGGGAGACACCACATCTTTCTTTTCTATACTCCATATCACAGAACAAAGTGCCCTACTCATAGTAAGTGCTCAACGAATGAGTGTTAAATAAATTAAAACTCAAAAATTAAAGAAGTTTGATAGTTATCTGAAGTCATAGATTTAATTTAAGCTACTATAAAAAGCAAGGGGGGTAATTTTTATGGCCTTCCAAAAATATAAGGTAGCAATCCATTTCATCTCCTTCCAGCTCCAATTACCAATGAAATGTTTTACTACCAAATTTACTAAATAACAAATTAGATTTTCTCCCTAAAAGTATTTTGTTTTTTGGCCGTGCCACGCGGCTTGCGGGATCTTAGTTCCCTGACCAGGGACTGAACCTACGTCCCAGCAGTGAAAGCGCCGAGTCCTAACCACTGGACTGCCAGGGAGTTCCCCCAAAAGTATTTTTAATAACAGTTTTAGAGTGAAGAGGAAATCAATAGGATGAGAAAATGAACTCGAAGTTAATAGGTCAGACATCCCATATGGTTGCCAGGCACTTATATGTTGGCTCTGAAAGATTTCAAGTTCCTGGTTTCCCTTGTTTTATAACTACCAAGTTTTCATCATGATGGCAAATTTTATTTCCTTTACTACGACAAAAACTGAAGATAAATAGAGAGTTAAGTAATAGCATGGATCATACGTCTTCCTCTTTGATAGCAGTGTACTGTGATGGGCATGGTTGCTTCAGTATCTCCTCCCACTGACCATCTTCAATCAGCTCTTGATCCACGTCTTCAGGAGGCAGATCCTAAGGCAGAGAACACTGATGATGACCGAAGCTGTTTCCTGTTTACAGAATACCGTTTGTCTCAGCAACAAGAAGAAACGCAGTATCATAGCTTTCACTAGTCCCTCCTGTTTACCATTTCTATTTAGAGCTTTTAAAGCACACTGAATAAAACTGCGAAAACAACCACATATGGCTCATCCAAGTTGATTACAAAGGATCCCAACTTCATTATCCTGAACAAGGATTAAAAAGAAAAGAATTTTTAAGTAGTATACACTTATTTACACAAGTGACTCTGCCATCAGCTATGTCGAACTCTCAAATACATGAGATGTCAATTCCTTCACCTTCACAGCGTTAGTCTTTGAATAAGTATGCAAATAAGCCTTAATTAAAAACAAAAAAAAAAACCAGGAACAATAAAACCCATTTTATTCCAAAGTTCTAGAACTCTACCCATCTTATACTTTGTATGTGGAACGTCACAACAATAACCATATCATCTATGGTCAAGAACTGACACATCTGGCCTAGAAATAAACCAAAATATTAAAAGCAGGTATTTTCTGAAAGTCCAAGAACCATGATAGTTATTTTTATGTTAAAACACAAAAATATAATGCTTGAAATCATAAAAGTGGTGTATAAATCACTAAAGGGGCAATTACAAATCCATACAGTAAACAGGGATTAAAAAAAATATACGATAGTCTTACCTCTTCCCCTATAATTGTTAGTTTGGGGAATTTCCGTGCCAAAGAAGAGCATATGCTCATTTGAACTAATCGGTCCGCCTTGGTCTGCAGGTCTGTTGCACAGGTCTGCAACAAAGAATGCACATTTTAGCAGAACTAAGTATGAAATAAGTTGTTCTTTGATGCCTCATGCGTGATTATCTATATCCATTTAAATTACACTGTCTGTTTTAAGATTGATCGAGCTTACCATCATATGAGTCAATTTCTTGGCTTGGTTTTTCTCATGGGATTTATAGTGGCTAAAGTTTGGAAAGGAGCTTTTAAATTACTTAGAACATTTTCTCCCCCAGTTCACAAATTCCTTTTATAAGATCTCTACATTAATCTTTTGCTTAAGCAGGTTGACAGACAGGAAATTCACAATTTTCAAGGCAGTTAATAATAATAAATAACTCTTTAGTTATTTAAAAGGTATTTCTTATATGGATCCTTCTATAAACTCCACTCATTAATCCTAATTTTAATAATTCAAGAGGTCCTCAGAACGATTTGTTATTTCTTATTTCAAAATTTTTATTTCTAAACTATTAAAAAAATAAAAGTGAATGGCAGTAATATTTACTACATAACTCACCTATGGCACTTAACTCAATCCATAACTCATATAGTCACACTTCTGAAAGACAGTGACCACTTCCTTGGTTAGCTTGCTTTCAGAGAATTAGGACATGTTGCAATTTATACATGCCTGTTTAGGTGGATTTACACATTATTTTATCTTAAATAGCAGATCTTTCACAATACTTCGTAACGAGATAAGGAATGACTACGAAAATCAAAGTCTTTTCTGCCACAGTGAAGTCTGCTGGTTGTCTCGATGTAAAGATCAATTTTGCTAGAATGTAGTGCCACAAAGGCAGAGATCTTTGTTTTATTTTCTAAAGAACTGTGCCTGGCACACAGTAGGTGCTCTGTAAATATCTGTGGAATGAAACTACTTAAAAGAATTGTTGAAATTGAAGATTACTTACCTATCAATCAAGTTTAGAGACCACTGCTCCAGAGAAAAAAAGACACATTGATAGCCATTCAACTCTACGAGGAAAGCTCTCCCAACTCTTCTCTAGGATAAGATATTTCCTGCTCTTTCTACTGACATAGTGCCAGATCTCACCATTCTAGATACTTTGTGTGACAAATCTGTTTTTGCCCTGTCTCTTTTAAAATGAGGTGTCAACAAGTGGATATAGAGTACTAGAAGTGTCTGACCAGTAGAGAGACAGTGAGGTTATTATCTTTCTTTCTAACTTGAACACTGTATTTCTATTAATCTTTAGCTATCAGGTACAAAGTGGTCCATCTAATATAATCACAAGAGAAAATCAATTTAAAGAAAATAAATAATGCTAAGAGAAAAATATGCAAAGATATGATCCAAAATATTGGCGGTGGTGGCCTAATAGATGATTTTGTACTTTTTGCTATTTTTCTCCACTTCCTGTGTTCCGTAACAGAGAAAACAATAAAAAAGAAAAGATAGTAAGATTAGTAGCCTTCTGAAAGTAGCTGTTTTACATTGTTGGCTTGTCATTGAGCATGTATGTGATCAACTAAAACCTCTTTTTCACACAAATTTGAATCAGACTCCCCCCTTATTACTTGAACATTAATATAGGACTTTATTCCTATTGTAATATCTTGTTGAATTTGGCCCACCTTTTTCAGAGTTTGCAACTATTTTGAATACTTATTCTGTAATCCAATACAACAACTAGCCCTTCCAGCTTCATTTTATTGACATATTTGATAAGTATCCTTTCTACATCCTCCTCTTCCACAACACTTTTGAAAAGATGCATTCAACAATTTTTTTAAACTGTATTTAAGTTAATGGCTAAAGAGAAGAAGACAGTCAGGAGCAGAGTCCTACGATCTGTCACCAATGACCCTTTTCCAGGTTGAAAGTGAATCATGAATAAAATTATGGGGTAACGTTGTTCACCTAGTTATGAGTACACCTAACAGTGGCTCAGGTTGGGGGATGAGAAATATCATCTATATATTATAAATAGCTTGAATGCTTTTTGAAAATGGAAAATGAGGGACTATAACAAATTTTTTTTAAAAGTTGATTCAAATCAATTTTGATTTCAAAATCAAGATACCCTATATCTATTTCCTATACTATTAAGCCCATAAATCTATCAAAAAAGGAAATGAGATTTATTTCACTAGTTCTTGTGATTTTTTTTTTTTTTTTAAAGATTTATTTATTGATTGATTGATTGATTGCTATGTTGGGTCTTCGTTCCTGTGCTAGGGCCCTCTCCAGTTGCGGCAAGCAGGGGCCCCTCTTCATCGCGGTGCGCGGGCCTCTCACTATCGCGGCCTCTCTTGTTGCAGAGCACAGGCTCCAGACGCGCAGGCTCAGCAATTGTGGCTCACGGGCCCAGTTGCTCCGCGGCATGTGGGATCTTCCCAGACCGGGGCTCGAACCCGTGTCCCCTGCATTAGCAGGCAGCCTCTCAACCACTGCGCCACCAGGGAAGCCCCAGTTCTTGTGATTTTTATTCTTAATTTTTAAAAGTAGTTATGTTGAATATCCTATAATTAGTTCACAGGAACTTATTTCTAAGTTGTTTTTTACTTATATATAAGGTCCTTATTTTTTTATACAAATAGCCTTAAATAGATGCTTGACTAATCATAAAGGAGCGTCTTAACTACATCTCTATTTCAAATCATTAAAATGTTTATCATATCCTAAAATTTTCCCACTTGGGCAAAATTACAATACAATCTTCCTTAAAGATTATGACAAAAAGTCAATATGTGGAAACTTACACTTAAAATTTGTAATATGAAATAATCATCAAATCTTGTGGAAGAAATTATATTTTAAACTAGAACACATGCATGGTGGGACTTCTTTTAAGAATCAACTACCACTATAAACTATCTTTCTGTTAATTTACCTAAGTTTTTAATGACCATACTGGAAAGAAAACCTTTGCTTTAGGTTTCTTTTCCATGCAGAAAAAACATTTTAAAGCTCTGAATATAGGGGATACTTATTTAAATGCCAGATGTTACCAAACATGTCAAGTTCACCAAGGACTGCACGGCTTTGCATGAAGTAGATTACTTCAGGATATGAAGCTTGGTTCCAGCGCTCTGGAGCTAGACAGCAGTTAGAAGGCCCAGTCATATAAATAAAGGTTTTGGAGGTAGGAAGTCTGGAGTCCTCTGCAGAGCAGAAATGGAGCCCATTTGAACTAAGGGTCCTGCAATCTCCATAAGGGAGCCATTGACTATTTCAACTATTAAAGTCTGTCCAGATTATTATATCCTGTTAGCTAAACCTCAAGGGACAAAAACAGAGTTGGTATGAAATGAGACGAGACTTTCAGTACCTTCTCCACGATACCCAGGTCTCCTTCAGCAATAACATGCCTGACTATTGTTCCTGCCTTTTGAGCAATAGAATATGCTGAAGCCACCAACCGCATCAACACAGTGTGACTGGAAGCCATGATGTGCCCTAAAGGAAAATCGAGAGAAATGTTATGTTACTTTCAAAGCCAACTGCTGGTTTCATTTACTTGAATTCAATTCAACACATTGGTATTGAGTGTTTACTTGGGACTGCTTCAATTACCTGTGTAGATTCTCTGATAAACATTTACTAAGAGAGACTTGGAAAAAGACTCCATTTCAGCATTAGCTCTCCCAATAAATTCTATAGTATTCTTTCTCTCTGCAGATGGGACATTTTGAGGCATGGGGGTAACTGGCCCAGGACTATGGACACGTGAAAAAGTTTTATGTATGACGAGTGTAATGTGCAAAGGCTGTGGACGGTGCTTCAGGGGCTAAAAAATAAGGTATAATAGCTGCCCTTAAGGAGCTAATATTTTGGTGGGCTGCGGGTAAAATACTGTAACCTAATGTCTATAACATAAAACTGGTAAGTGCTGACAGAGGTATGAAGAGCATAAGGGACGTGTGTGTATGTGGGAAGTAATTAAAAAGGGGAGGGACTGCATGTGATTACATTTCGTTTCTGAAACTCAATGAATATTCCTTTAGAGATTAAATAAAATTTAATCTGCTGGTTATTGACTACCATCCTCATCAGTAGCAAAATCAAGAGAAGAAGCAGCATAACCCCTGGACTGAAGACCAAGCATTTGGAAAAGTAATGAGTGTCAAGCAGCCCCTGGCCCAATAAAAAATGTGAAAAAAACAGTCTTTAGGATCAAGTATTTTCCTTTTTGAAAATACAAATTCAAATCCTGCAATTTTATTGACTGCTTTGGTGCTGGGATACATCACCCAGATTCCCTCTGGGGTTGAAGGACTTACTTCCCCAGCTGCTGAGAGGGCTGCCAACAGATGGTCTTTGGCTGCCACCTTTCTTTAGGAATTCATCTGCTGAGAACAGTCATTTCACCTGAAACTGGTCAACAGGGGGGTGTAAAGGCCATTCCTTACTCCAGCTGGGCTGCCACCCCAATTCTGATGGGCCTTCCTAGCTTCCAAATTCCCAGTGGGGTGGGCTGAGCCTTAGCTGGGACTGAATCATGGTCCAACTGCCCTCATCCCCCATCCTGAGCCACTGTTAGGCGTACTCATAACTAGGTGAACAATGTTACCCCATAATTTTATTCATGATTCACTTTCAACCTGGAAAAGGGTCATTGGTGACAGACTGCAGGACTCTGCTCCTGACTGTCTTCTTCTCTTTAGCCATTAACTTAAATACAGTTTAAAAAATTTGTTGAATGCATCTTTTCAAAAGTGTTGTGGAAGAGGAGGATGTAGAAAGGATACTTATCAAATATGTCAATAAAATGAAGCTGCAAGTCCTTAACTTCTTCATAGCAGTTCAGATTACATCCACTGTACTTCCTTCTCTACCAGTTTTACACCTTCTGGGTTGTAAACCACTAACTTTTGTAAGCATGTCTCTCTGAAAGCTTATTCAAAAAACAGGGGTTAAAGGCACAGGCACTGAAGCCTACTTCCTGTGTTCAATTCCTAGCTCTGGCACACATTAGTTGCGTGACCTTGGGAAAGCCACTTAAATTCTCTGTGCCTCGATTGGTAAAATGGAGCTAGCAATAGTATTATAACATAGAGTCATGGTAATTATTAAATCAGTCTCTGGCACAAGGTAAGCACTCAATAATGCTGGCTAACCATTATTACAATGATTATTCTCATTGCTGGCTATCCTGCAGGGACATTAGGGCAGCATTAAGGGCAAAAAAAATTCCTATAGCTTCTGCCACATTATTTTGACTCTGAGGATATAATATTACCAATATGACCCAGAATCACAGCACAGGTTCTTTTTCATAACGTTCTGGGCTTGAGGCTTGGAGTATGAAAAAAGGTTGTACAACATTTAAGGCAATCAACCTAATATCCTATCATTTAAGGAATCTTTATAGCTGTCAACATGGCTAGTTCAGAAGGACAAAAACAATAGGAATCAAATGATCCATTTCTTCTCATAGCCTGGGAGAGGTATCTTGAATTCAATATAAAGGTGGTGAGCATATGAGGATTAGGTTCTTAAAATAAATGATGAAATGGGAACCCAGGGGGAGTGCAGTAGTATCCGAGTTGAGGAGATAGAGCTGGGTGTCTGCGGAGGCCAAGATGATAGGAGTGTGCAGGGCAGAGTACCAGAGAGACCTCTGGAGATCTGCTAATCAGTGCAAGCAGGTGAGGAAACTACCTGAAGCCGGGGCATGCACCTCCCGAAAGGAACAGTAGATGTGATCTTCAGAGCTCACACGGCTTGGGAGCTCATGCGCCCACTAGCCAGTGGGAGACCTCATCATTCACAGGACACTGGTTAGAGTAACACACATTGCAGGTGGGAATGTAAGAGGGTGCAATTACTTTGGGAAACAGTTTGGCTGACCCAGCATTCCACTCCTAGCTATTTGCCAAGAGAAAAAAAAGTGTAAGTCCTCACAAAGACTTCCTCATGAATTTTGTTTGTTTGTTTGTTTGTTTGTTTGTTTTTTGGCCACACAGCACGGCACATGGGATCTTGGTTCCCCGGCCAGGGATAGAGCCCGCGCCCTCTGCATTGGAGGCGCAGATTCTTGACCACTGGACCGCCAGGGAAGTCCCAAGGCTTCTTCATGAATGTTTATAGCAGATTTATTTGTGACAGACAAATTCTGAAAACAACCCAAACGTCCCTCAACAGGTGAGTGGATAAACAAATTATATCAAATTATACACTTTAAATATTTACATTGATTGTATGATAATTATACCTCAATAAAGCTGCCAGACCATAAAAAAAAAAAAAGAAAGAAAAATAAATAAATAAATAAATGGTGAGTTCCCAATCAAAATACTAAGATAATTTATCTTTTGGAACTTGACTATAACAGAGCAAATTCTGACAAAAAGAGTAATGAGCATATATCAAAATATGATATAAAACTATAGTAATTAAAAGTTTAGTCCTGGGCAGAATTTGAGAGACAAATCAATGCAATCAAATAAATTCCAGAGATAGATCCAAATACACTAAAGGTGATAATTCAAATCATGGAGGAAAGTTAATTGTGCAAAAAATGGTGGGGACAATTGCTAATCTTTTAAAAAAGTGTTGGAATCTTTTTGCCTTCTTTATATCAATGTATATTCCAGATCAATGCATGATTTTAAAAGTAAAGAATGAAACTATAAAAGTATGGGGATAAAACATGAGTGAAATGTTTTATAAATTTGGAAAAGCACTTTTAAACATGACTAAAACCAAGAATCCATTATATACTGATAAATCTGAAGGCATAAAAATTAAAATGTCTATATAGCCAAAATACCATAAACAAAGCAAACAGATGAGTGACAAAATGATAACAAAAATTTGTATCACATACTAGACAAATGTGCTAATTTTTGTTACATAAGGGGCTTACATATATCAATATGTAAAAGATGAATGATCCAACAGAAAAATGTGCAAATGACGCCAATAGGCAATACTTAGAAAAATAAAAGCAAAGGCCATTAAATCGTGAAATGCTCAATTTCACTAATTATGAAAAAAATGCAATCTAAAACGATGAGAAATGATTGTTCATATGTAAGACTGGCATAGATAAGAAAGTTTGCCCAGTGTTGGCTGGAGTGTGAGGGAAGATCCTCCTGAGCATTATTAGCGAGGATGTAAAGTGGTGAAACCGCTTTTTTGAAAATCTTATTAACAGTAAAATGTACACATCTTTTAAACTAGCAATTACATTTTCAGGGAATCTAAATAAATAAAGCAAGTCTACAACCAGAAAAGGCAGTAGGAAGAATGTCTGCTATTTTAACGAAATTTAATTTTAGGCGTAAGACAGTCTCTGAATTTGGATGCACTAAAGAACCCACCGTCTAAGTCTGCCTTGTTATTTCAACGACATATGGCCATAAAAAGACCCCGGGGCACGAAAATAACAGTACAGGTAAACAATCAAAATGCTGACACTCAAGAATCTAGGTCCGAAATCGGAATATCTGGAGAAGTACTCTGATTCGCGTAATTTTTTTTTTTTTTTAACATAAATCCTTCGAACCTCTTCATATCTGTGCAGAGGGGTGGAGTTAGGGGAACAATAAACAACTCAGATCTGCCTAAGGCCCTTGCGCTGCCCCGCAGGAGAGAAAATTACTTACAGTGACAAGACTGGCACCAAGTCAGACGAAAGAGACTTCAGGGGTAACCAAAAAAGCGTGATCAAGCAACAGGTCCCCCGCAGTGTCCAGTACAGCGCTTACCCTCCGGGGATAGGTCATCAGTGGATGCAGACTAAACCTACCTCAGCTACTGAGCATGCGGGAAGTTCGGCGCAGGCGCAGAACAGCTACTTTGCCAGCGCCCGGTCTGACTCCAGACCTGCCGGAAAGCTTCGCTTGTCCGTGTTTTCTCCAAGCTTTCCAAGCTTTCCATAGGCGCCAGTCCCCTGAAGTCAAACCGAAAGGTGTATTAAGTAATCATTCTGGTTTCAGGTGTCTTCCAATACACTTTGTGCGCACAGTTTACTCTTAAGATGTTTGTCGGGTTAGTGATACCGCCCCGTGGCGGCAGGCGGCTACTTAACCTCGAAACCCTACGAGTCCGTGGACTGGCTTCAGGTGGTCCACGACGCCCCTACCTCTGTTCCCCCTAAGAAAACTTTATGCAGAAGTGTTTTACTAGCGTTTATTTTTTATTTTTATTTTTTTTAAGCATTTATCAGATTCCTGAAAGGGTCTGTGACCCTTTCATTCGGCTACTGATTAGTCCTGGGAGATTTTCTCTCTTCCTCGTCGGATGTACCATATTAATTATTTTTGTTTGTTTTTTTGAAGCACAGAAAAAAAAAACCCAACAACCTAATTACGACTTTTATTGCACTGCCAAAAGTAAAAACAAACAAGCAAAAACAAAAATTTCCTGTTTATTCATTTTGGCTTTCACCATATATTTAAGGAGCACACTTCTTGTGTCTACCTGTATTTTTGTGTGCATGTGGGAGCCGACCTGCGGTGAGAACAGCAGAGCGAAGAGGCAATGGTCTTTTTTTTCAGTATTGAAAAGCAGGGCACTGTGATTAAAATATAACAACATAAAATAAGTTGACAGAGTTAATAGCAAACATATCAGTTATAACAAATGTAAATTGTTTAAACTCATCCATTTAAAGAGAAATTCTCTGATTAATTAGAAAGCCAAACCCACTGTTTCATCAGAGTAGAATTCAGGGTAAGAAAAATTATCAAAGGGAACAGGCGTTTTTTTTGTTAAAGGTATCCTTTATATTAATAAAACTACTTTATTTTTAAACATTTTAAAATTAAATAACCCATCACTACATTCTCGTTGCTAAAAAACAATCGAAAAACCCCACAACAATCTGTCCAGGCCTTTTCTTTTTTCTTATTTTCCTAGTTTCATATGCTTTATTTTATTTTCACTTTAAAAAAAAATAAATTTATTTTTATTTTTGGCTGCATTGGGTCTTCGTTGCTGTGCACGGGCTTTCTCTAGTTGCGGAGAGCGGGCTTCTCATTGTGGTGGCTTCTCTCGTTGCCGAGCATGGGCTCTAGGCATGTGGGCTTCAGTAGTTGTGGCATGTGGGCTCAGAAGTTGTGGCACACGGGCTCAGTAGTTGTGGCACGCAGGCTCAGTAGTTGTGGTGCATGGGCTTAGTTGCTTTGCGGCATGTGGGATCTTCCCAGGCCAGGGCTCGAACCCATGTCCCCTGCATTGGCAGGCGGATTCTCAACCGCTGCGCCACCAGGGAAGCCCCATTTTTTTTATTGGGTAAAAGATTCATTAAGTTCTATAGTGCTTTACAATTATCAAAAATTTTGCACATGGTTTCGTATAATCCCATAATAACCCTTTTTTCCCCTACTCCTATACTGCCCCTTCCCCTTCCGCTCTCTCTGCTGGTAAGCACTAGTTTGCTGTCTATATGTGTGTCTGCTTCTTTTCTGTTTTATTCACTCGTTCATTGTATATTTTAGATTCCATATATAAGTGATATCATAACAGTATTTGTCTTTCTCTCTCTGACTTATTTCACTTAGCATAATGGCCTCCAAGTCCATTCATGTTGCTGCAAACGCAAAATTTCATTCTTTTTTATGGCCGAGAAGTATTCCGTTGTATATAGACATAACACATCTTATCTATTCATCTGTTGATGGACAGTTACGTTGCTTACATACCTTGATAATTTTGTAAATAATGCAGCTATGAACATTGGGGTGCATGTATCTTTTCCAGTTAGTGTTTTTGATTTTTTCGGATACATACCCAGCATTGTTGGATCATATGGTTGTTTTGTTTTTAATTTTTGAGAAACCTCCATATTGTTTTCCACAGTGGCTGCACCAATTTACATTCCCATCAACAGTGTAGGAGGGTCCAGACCTTTTCTTAGAACTTCTGTCCCCAGATTGGAATTTTGCTTTATCTTTCCTGATAATGCAGAGCCATACTGCACCATCTGGCTTTGTAGGTTAGACAATTAGGAAAACTCTAAGAGCAGAATACTTACAAATTCTTTACAATGTTTTCCCCAATACTTTACAATTGTTTTAGCTTCATCTAATTCAACAGCAGTTCTTGTTTTTTAGAGACATGCCTTTACTAGATTCTTAAGAACATCAGCTTAGTTTTCATTAAAAAAAAAAAAAAAAAATTGGTTTGGGAATTCCCTGGTGGCCCAGTGGTTAGGATTTTGTGCTTCCAATACAGGGGGCATGGGTTCAATCCCTGGTCAGGGAATTAAGATCCTGCATGTGGCAGGGCCCAAAATTAAAAAAAAAAAATTGGTTTCAGGGAGAGGGTGGTTAGTGAACAATTTTCACTTGTGTGCTCTTCTGTAACTCCCAAAGTTTTGTAATTAGAAAGAAACAATAATTTCTATTAAAAAAAAAAAAACAACTCACCAGAGAGCGGCATCAACAAATGGCTGCCATTACATGGAGTTCTAGTTTGAGAAGACTTTTACTTACACAATCTCATTTGATTTTCATAATAACTGAGTTGTCAGACCATTTATTTTATTGTTACAAATAAGTATAACAAAATTTACCATCTTAACCATCCATTGGGTTTTATAATTAAATTGTATAATTACACATCGAGTACAACTGGCATGAATAAGTTCAAGGATAAACACAACTGACTGTGAGCCCAACAGGTGGGAAGAGAAGTGTGCGGGTGTCCTAGAGAGTAGCCTTCTGCTCTGATAGCTCAGTGTACCCTGAGTGCAGGTTTTAGGAGTAAACAGAGAGCACTGTTGCATTCAACAACACGTTATGTGGAGGTAGGTTGTACTCGCTAAAGCAGTGCTTCCCAGTAAGGTAGCCATTAGCCCCATGTAGTTGTTGAGCTCTTGGCAAGCTGCTAGTCCAAATGGAGATGTGCTGTATGTGTAAAACACATAGCACATTTCGAAGACTTAGCATGAAGAGAAAGAATGTGAAATATCATACGTATAATTAGCATGAAGAGAAAGAATGTGAAATATCATACTTATAATTTTTGCTAATTACCTGTTGAAGTGATAATATCTGGGTTATACTGGATTAAAGAAAATATACTTTTAAAAAAGGCAGGCCGCTGTGATTGAAATATGAGCCGGTCGCGCCTGTCCCAACTCCTCCGGCCCCTGGGAATCAGCCGCGATCCGGGGTGGTTATCGCGGGGACGCGGACGTGGCCCCGCCCCCTGCGCCTCCCCGCCCCCTTCCCTGCCCCTTCCCCGCCCCCTTCCCCGCCCCGCGCTTGCGCACTCCCGCAAGGCTCGCGCAGGTGCTCTGGCCTCCCTCTTCCCCTAGAGCCTGGCCGGAACCAAGGCTTCGGCGCCTCTGCGGAGCCTGGGGTTGGCTTGGCTCGCCATGCGTTGGGGGCTGCGCCCTCGCGGGCCGGGGGCAGCGGCCCTGGCCGTGGCCCGGAATTTGTGGGTGCCGCCCCGCCTTCCTCGTCGGCCTGGCTGGCGAGGGGCGACGAGGAGGCTTTTGGTGCGGTCAGTCACCGGGGCCAGTAACCAGCTGCAGAATTCGAGTAATGGCAGCTATCGGGACACGGTGTTGCTGCCGCAGACCAGCTTCCCCATGAAGCTGCTGGGCCGCCAGCAGCCCGACACGGAGCTGGAGGTCCAGCAGGTACGGGCCGGCCTGTGCGCGGCGCGGGCCGGGAGGGGGGCCTCGGGAGGGGGGACACGGGCCCTTCCCGGAGCCACGCCTGGGCCACTCACACCCCGAGTGGGGCGGGACCTGGCCGCAGGCTCCAGGCCCTTTTGGGCCGGGGGTGTTGCGACCCGGTCAGTGGAAATCATGCGCTTCCCACAGGTTGTATTGGGTGAAAACAGAAGTGCAGAAACCTCTAGGCAAGTCCCTTAGACGTGGTTGGTTCCAGAGCGGAATGCTAAGGGGGAACCAGCGGTGCTCAGATAGCACGGATGGAATAGAAGTCCCAGTTTTAGCTTAGACAGAGCCAGTCGAATTTGGACGCTTTTCCAGTGGCTTTTAAAAAGTGAATTAACATGTACACATATAAATAAAAATTCGATTATGAGAAGTTGAAGCTTACTTTTGTGGTATCAATAGGTCCTTAGTTGGAATTACGGCTTGTTTGAAGGGTCAGGTAGCTGTGGTTACTTCCTCAGAGTGCGCTTCCCAAACTGTGCCTCTGTCTCCTGTATTAGACTGAATTTTCTAAGGGCAGAGATTCACTTGTTAGTTTGTGTAATTTTAGAGTCTTTAAAATCCCTGATATTTTGGATATATTGTCTTAGTAAATATGCTTAGCTTAAATATTCTTATGACAGCTCTCAGAGTTCTAGACTCACAAACCTGTTTTGGCCATCTAATTTTTTAAAGTGTTTTATCCAGTACCTTCTATATTTCTGGAACTGTGACAGTTGCAGATATTTTCTCATATAATCTTCCCACCAGCTCGGTGAGTTGGATATTATTAACATTTTTTTCAAATGAGGGAATAGGCCTACAAAGGCAAAGTGACTTGGCCAAGGTCACACAGCAAGTAGGGGAAGGAGAGTGGGATTACAATCAGTGTTAGTCCAAATTAAGAGAGTAGTGAGTGTTGAGGCCAAAGGATAGCAGGAATAAGATGTGAGTGCATGTGTCTGTGTGTGTGTGTGTCTGTGTGTGTGTGTGTGTGTGTGGGTGGGTGGGTGGGTGGGTGTGATGGGGGACCTACAGGTCCTTCAGCATGGAGTGGAGGGTGGGGAGTGCTGAGAGACTGCCCAAGAATTTAGTGGTACTAAACCTTTGTAGGGTCCTGTATACGTTTATAAAGCACTTAGACTTTAAACTGAAGTCTACGGAGAAGCTATTCAAAAGTATTAAAAGATGAATATCAGATGTGCATTTTAGAAACCTCACCATTTGTGTTTTAGAGTTGAATACATTAGAATGGGATAGGAAATAAGCAGGTGTTGGTTGTTATTTATGGTAAGATTCAGGAGTATGTATTTACATGATGTTCAGACATTATTGTTCTTTTTAAACAGAAATGTGAATTTTTGGAACTTTATTCATGGCAAAGAGAAAGAAAAGTGAAGACAGAGTTTTGTCTTCACGATGGACCTCCTTATGCAAATGGTGACCCTCATGTTGGACATGCTTTAAATAAGGTAATTATAATTTAGGTTACAAGATTTGAGGGAACACCTTTATTTAAATACACTTTGCAAAAGAGTATATTCTAGTTTTATGACAGTTATGTAAATTTGCACTGGCATACTTAAACTAAAGTGTCTTAATAGAAAGTAGCAATAAACAGTTTCAGTACTGTGTGAAAAATAACATCACTCGTATTTGCTTTGAACTTATGTTAGTATCATTTTATTCAGTAAATCATTAGTGAGCGTCTGTTATGTGCCAGGTATTGTCTAGACTCTGGGAATAGCCATGAACAAAATAAGGATAAGTCCTGGCTTTATGGAGCTTGTGCTCTAAACAAGAAGGCATAATAAGATAAATAAGTAAAATATTTAATATGTTAGATAGTTGCTATAGACTGAATATTTGTCTGTGTGTCGTCCTGGCTCCCGCCCCCTGCAAATCATACGTTGAAACCTAATCCCTAATGTAGTATTTGGAGGTGGGGCCTTTGACAGGTGATTAGGTCATTCTTGGCTGCTATGTGAGCAATAGACTGTAGAGGTAGAGGGAGTTTGGAAATAGGGAGACTAAGAAGGGGACTACTGCATAATTCAGGAGACAGATGATGGCCATTTTGACCAGGGTTGAAGCCATGAAAGTGGTGTGAGAAATAGTCAGATTCTGGGTACAGTTTGGAGGTAGAGCTGACAGGATTTGCTGATGGATTAGATGTGTGGGGTGAGAAAAAGAGAAGAGTCAAGGATGCCTCCAAAAAGCATCTTGAGCACTTAGAAAGTCAGAAGAGCTCTTACCTGAGATGGAGAAGACTGAGAAGATCAGTTTGGGGGACGAAGTCAGGAGTTCAGACCCGGGCATGTTTCCTTTGAGACAAGATTAGACATGCAGGTGGAGATACTAAATAGGCAGTTGGAGGCGAGAGGTCCATACTGGATATGTAAATTGATAGATCATCACCATATACAGTTCAGGGTTGCATTTTGTTTTGTTTTTGAGGAGTGGCTGCTAGGTGCATTTTAAATAGTAAATGAATTGAGCGAGAAATTTAGGTTCTCCTCTAAGAGGACTCACTCGACTTCCCTGAGTATCATGTAAGCTTTCTCTGCTTTCTACCATGAAGAGTAAGAATGATTATAGTTTGCTTCATGGTTATGCTGAGGTAATAGTCTGCTTTCCAGGAAACAGTTGTTTTTATTACAGGCTATTTATCAGCTCACCTTTCTTTACTGATTCTTATTTCTCACCTACATTAGGTTAAATCACTTTATATTAGTACTCTCCTTGAGTTTTTAAATTCATTTGGCATTCCCCCCCACCCCCTACAGAATCCCAAGAGATTTTTTTGCCAAGTAGAGCAGTAATTACACATGCATGCCTTTTGCAAAGCAAAGATTTTGTTGCTTGACATCAGTGTTCCTTTTGAGTCTAGAAGAGTATCTAAATCTCAATTTCTAGCATCCAGTCAGAATTTTTTTTCCCTTTTATTCAACTTACTCAGTTACTTGCATGAGCCTTGTAAGACTCCTTGAAATGCCCCCATTTGTAGACAAAATGGCGTGTAATTTTTTCCTTCTGTTCTTGCATTATGGGTATTATCCAATATTTACAATGGATATGTTTGAGCACTTTCATAAATTAAACCTTGTTTTTCTATTTAAAATAAGAGGCACGGGAATTCCCTGGTGGTCCAGTGGTTAGGACTCGGGGCTCTCACTGCCGGGGTCCTGAGTTCAGTCCCTGGTAGGGGATCTAAGATCCCACAAGCCGCATCGCAAGGCCAGAAATAAATAAATAGAATAGAATAGAATAAAATAAAATAAATAAAATTTAAAAAGAAAATAAAAGAAAATTTAAAAAATAAATAAATAAAATTAAAAAAGAAAATAAGATAAAATAAAATAAAATAGGCAGGTATGTAATTGATCCATTTAAGGTATTATGATACCCCAGTCTTGGGTGGTATTCTTAAAACGAGGGTAAGTGTGGTATATCTTCCCATAATATCAATTTTATTTGTAGTTTGGGAGAAAAAAGATATTTAACCAGTCATTCAAAACCATTTTATGTTAAGACACATATTAATCTGCTTGGGCTGCTATAACAAAATACCTTAGACTGAGTGGACTAACAAACATACATTTACTTCTTACAGTTCTGGAGGCTGGGAAGTCCAAGATGAAGGTGCCAGCTGATCTTGGCTCTCTTCCTTGCTTACAGAAAGCTACCTTCTCACTGTGTCCTCACATGGGGGTAGGGGGTGATGGAGGGAAGAGGGGGAGAGGGGAAGAACGCTTTTCTTATAAGGGCACTGTTTCCATCATTAGAGCCCCACTCTCATGACATCATCTAACCCTAATTACCCCCAAAATTTCATTTCCCAATACATTGAGGGTTATGGCTCTAACATATGAAAGGAGGGGTTTGGGGGACACACAGACATTCAGACCGTAACACATGATATGAAATGGAATACAAAATTCCTTTGAATTTGAAAGGAATGGAAGGGATTTTCAAGTTTAAGCTTGCTCTAAGCCCCATTTCTTCTTTCTTCCTTCTCCCACAGGCTGCTAGCCCAGCTGAGTGGCTGTTGATATCAAATTGTATGTTACAGGCCTGCCTGTGTTGAAATAGAGAGCTTCAACCAGAATGTAAATCAACTTGGTTACTAAGCACTTAGTTTAGTGACTATTTTTGTAGCAAGACTTTCTTGATGAAGGAAGCAGTGAGTTGACTTGCATTTTGATGTAAAGCTCTTTCTCTTGAAATAGACTGGCACCTTTGCATAGTACTGGACGAATGTATAATTTCGTTGTTCTCAAAAAATTTTTTTCCAGAATAACCTGTGGTAACATGCACCAATCTTAAATTATTCAGTTTGATGAGTTATGACAGCTCTATACATCTGTTAACCTCCCAGTGCAAGATATAGAAGATATATATATATGTGTATATATATACACACATTTATTGAAGTATAATTGATTTACAATATTAATTAGTTTCAGGTGTACAACATAGTGATTCAATATTTTTATACAGTACAAAATGATCACCATAGTAGGTCTGGTTACTGTCACGATACAATTTATTACAATATTACTATATTCCCTATACTGTACATTACATCCCTGTGACTTATTTATTTTATAAGTGTAAATTGGACTTCTTAATCCCTTTCACCTTTCCTTTCACCTTTTTCAACATCTCCCTACCCCCTTTCCCTCTGGCAACCACCAGTTTGTTGTCTATATCTATGAGTCTGTTTTTCTTTTTTTATATTTGTTTGGTTTGGTTTGATTCCACATATAAGTGAAATCATACGATATTTGTCTTTCTCTGTCTAACTTATTTCACTTATTTCTAGGTCCATTCATGTTGTCCCAAGTGGCAATATTTTATTGTTTTTTTTAATGGCTGAGTAATATTCCATTTTATATATATGCCACATACCCATTATCTATGCATCTATTGATAGACACTTAGGTTGCTTCCATATCTTAGGTTGCTATTGTAAATAATGCTGCTGTGAACATGGAAATGTGTGTATCTTTTCAAATTAGTGTCTTTGTCTTCTTCAGATAAATACCCAGAAGTGGAATTGCTAAATAATATGGTATTGATAGTTCTGATTTTAATTTTTGAGGAATTTTCATACTGTCTTCCATAATGGTTGTATCAATTTACATTCCTACCAACAGTGGACAAGGGTTCCCTTTTCTCTATGTCCTTGTTATTTGTTGTCTCTTTGGTAATAGGCATTCTTACAGGTGTGAGGTGATATCTGAATGTGCTTTTGACTTGCATTTCCCTGATGATTAGTGATATTGAGTATCTTTTCATGTGCCTGTTGGCCATCTGTATATCTTCTTTGGAAAAACGTCTGTTCAGGTCCTCTGCCCATTTTTTAATTGAGTTGTGTGTGTGTGTGTGTGTGTGTGTGTGTGTGTGTGTGTTTTCTTTCTTTTTTTTGCTGTTGAGTTGTATGAGTTCTTTATAGATTTTGGATATTAACTCCTTATCGGACATATCATTTGAAAATTGTCTCCCATTCCCTAGATTGCCTTTTAGTTTTCTAGATTGTTTCCTTCACTGTGCAAAAAGCTTTTTAGTTTGTTGTAATCCCATTTATTTTTGCTTTTGTTGTCCTTGCCTGAGGAGACAGATCCAAAAAAATATTGCTAAGACCCATGTCAGAGAGCTTACTGCTTATGTTTTTGTCTACGAGTTTTAAGGTTTCAGGTCTTAAATTCACGTCTTTAATCCATTTTGAGTTTATCTCTGTATATGGTATATGAAAGTGGTCCAGTTTCGTTCTTTTCCATGTAGCTATGCAGTTTTCCCAGCATCATTTATTGAAGAGACTGTCTTTTTCCCATTGTACATTTTCGCCTCCTTTGTCATAGATTCATTGGCCCTATAAATGTGGGGTTTATTTCTGGGCTCTCTATTCTGTTACATTGATCAATGTGTCTGTTTTTTGTTCCAGTATCATACTGTTTTGATGACTGTGGCTTTGTAGTGTAGTTTGAAATCAGAGTGCATGATACCTCCAGCTTTGTTCTTCCTTATCAAGATTGTTTTGGCTGTTCAGGGTTTTTTGTGTTTCCATATAAATTTTAGAATTATTTGTTCTAGTTCTGTGAAAAATGTTGTTGGTATCTTGATAGGGATTGCGTTGAATCTGTAGATTGTCTTGGGTAGTATGGCCACTTTAACAATATTCTTCCAATCCATGAGCAGAATATATCTTTCCATTTGTTTGCATTTGTTTGTGTCATCTTCAGGTTCTTTCATCAGTGTCATAGCTTTTGGAGCACAGGCCTTTTACCTTAGATTTATTCCTAGGTATTTTATTCTTTTTAATGCAACTGTAGATGAGATTGTTTTCTTAATTTCTATTTCTGATAGTTTGTTGTTTGTGTAAAGAAATGCAAAAGATTTCTGTATATTATTTTTGTATTCTGCAACTTTACTGAACTTGTTGATGAATTCTAATAGTTTTTTGTGACATCTTTAGGATTTTCTATATATAGTATTATGTCATCTGCAAACAGTGACAGTTTTACTTCTTCCTTTCTGATTTAGATTCCTTTTATTTCTTTTTCTTGTCTGATTGCTGTGGCTAGGACTTCTAATACTATGTTGAAATAAAAGTGGTAAGAGTGGACACCCTTGTCTTGTTCCTGATCTCAGAAGAAAAAAGCTTTTAGCTTTTCACCACTGAGTATGATGTTAGCTGTGGGTTTGTCAAATATGGCCTTTGTTATTTCAGGTTATGTTCTCTCTATACTCAGTTTGTTGAGAGTTTTATCATAAATGGATTTTGGCAAACACTTTTTCTGCATCTTGTGAAATGATCATATGATTTTTATTCTTTGTTCTGTTAATGTGGTGTATCACATTGATTGATTTGCAGATATTGAATCATCCTTGCATCCTTGGAATAAATCCTACTTGATCATGGTGTATGATCCTTTTAATGAATTATTGAATTCACTTTGCTAACATTTTGTTGAGGATTTTTGCTTCTGTGTTCATCAGTAATATTGGCCTGTAATTTTCTTTTTTTAATAGTGTCCTTGTCTGGTTTTTGTATCAGGGTAATGCTGGCCTCATAGAATGAGGAGTTTCTGCCCTCATCACTGTTTTGGTTTCTATTGCTTTAATTTTTTTGCCCACTGTAAAATTTCAGGTAGGTTGAATCATAATATATATTCTTCTGTGTCTGGCTTCTTTAACTCATGTAGTATTTTTTGATACTCGTATGTGCTGTTATAGATGTCAATAATTGATTCCTTTTTAATTGTCTTTAATTGGTTAGTAGCATTCCGTTGAGAGAATGTACCAAAATTTATTCACTATTTTTTTCAGTCCTTTATTTTTATGTATACTTTAATGGAAAATTTGGAGAGGGCACGACCTTTGACATCTGTCTGTATTTTCAAAACCAGAAATCTGGTCACTAAACAAGTCAGTATTGCTATTAGAGCAGAATTGTAACATGTATTATACATTGTATTAGAACAGTTAATTGTATTGAAAACTTCTGAAACATTTGAGATGTGTTACACATATTGCACATTCCTCAGTATTAAGTTTGTTTGCTTCCGCAGAGGCCAAATTATGCTGCTTGATAGCTCATTTTCAAATTATTAGACGTATTACATCAGATGGTAAAAGGGCATTTATTTCTTTTCATGGACAAAACTGAAGTGCTTGGGTTTTTTTTGTTTTACTGTTTTTTAAGTACATGTTATTCAAAAACAATATCATTCAAATTTTGTCTTAATTAAAGTTTATATTTGAAGTAATTGTAGATTCAAGTGCATTTGTAAGAAAAAATAGAGAGGACTACTTGTACATTTTACCCAGTTTCCCCCAATGGTAACATACTGCAAAACTGTAGTACCATATCACAACCACGATGTTGACATTGATACAATCAAGATACCAAACATTTCCATCAGGAATCCCTCATGATGCTCTTTTATAGCTATATTCATTTCCCTCTTTTCCCACCACCTCCTTTAGCTGTTGTAACTACTAATCTGTTCTCTACTTCTGTATTTTTGTCATTTCAAGAATGCTGTGTAAATGTAATCATACAGTTTTGGGGATTGACTTTTTTCACTCAGCATAATTTCCCTGAGACTCATCCAGGTTACTGAGCATATCAATAATAGTCTATTTTATTGCTGAGTGGTATCCCTTGGTGTGATGTACCACAGGTTGTTTCACCATTCACCTGTTGACACCTGGCTTGTTGCCAGTTTTTTTATTATTAGGAATAAAGCTACTCTAAACATTCACGTACAGGTTTTTGTCTGAATGTAAGTTTTCATTTCTGTGGGATAAATGCCCAGGACTGCACTTGCTGGGTCATATGGTAGTTGCATGTTTAGTTTTTTAAGAAAATACCAAACTGGTTTCAGTGGTGGCTTTTAGCATTTTACATTCCTACCAGTAATGTACGAATAATCTTGTTTCTCTGCATGTCAGCAGCATTTGGTGTTGTCACTATTTTTTATTCTAGCCATTCTGATAGCTGTGTATCCCACTGTGGTTTTAAATATGCATTTCCTTAATGGCTAATGATGTTAAACACTACCATCTCTTTATTTGCCATCTGTTGAGCTTCTTTGGTGAAATGTCTCTTTATGTCTTTTGGCCATTTTCTAATTAGATTGTTTAATTTTTTACTATTTTATTTTGAGAGTTTTTTATATATTCTAGGTACTAAATCTTTGCCAGGATACGTGGTTTGCAACTATTTCTCCCAGTCTGTGGCTTGTGTTTTCATCCTCTTAACAGAGTATGTTGCAAGTTGAAAGTTTTAAATTTTTATGAAGTCTAATTTATCAGTTTTTCCTATCATGAATCATGCCTTTAGTGTCATGTCTAAGAACTCTTTGCCTAACCTGAGGTCCTGAAGATTTTTTTTTTTCCTAGAAGTTTTACACTTTACATTTAAACCCCATGATCTGTCTTGAGTTTATATAAAGTGTGAGGCTTAGATTGAGGTTTATTTTTTCCCATATGGATGTTTACTTGCTCTAGCACCATTATTATCTTTTCCCTAATGAATTGCTTTTGTACCAATGTCAAAAATCAGTTGGGCAAACTTGTGTGGGCCTATTTCTGGATATTCTGTTTGGTTTTTTTGTTCTGTATGTCTCTCTTTCCACAAATACCACAGTTTTGGTTACTATGGCTATAGAGTAAGTTTTGAAATTTGGTAGTCTGATTCTTCGCATTTTTTTGTTTTTCAAAATTGCTTTAGCTATTTTGGTTTCTTTGCCTTTACATTAAAATTTAGAATAATTTTTTTGACTTTGAATTTTGGGAGTATTAGCAGGTACCAGGTCAGTTGTGTGGGTAGGTAGTAAACAGCAAGCAGTATGCAAAATTTTTGTGAGAACTAATTTAAAAGAATTACCCCCAGTTTTATTGAGATATAATTGACATGTAACATTGTATTAATTAAGGTATATGACATAATGATTTGAAATATATATATATAGTGAAATGATTACCACAGTAAGTTTAGTTAATATCCATTGTGTCACATAGTTCCAAATTTTTATTTTCTTATGGTGAAAACTTTTAAGATCTACCCTCTTAGTAACTTTAAAATATATAATACAGTGTTGTTACTATAGGCACCATGCTGTACCTTACATCCCCAGAGCTGGTAAGTATTATAATTTGGAGTTTGTACCTTCTGACCATTGTCACCCATATCTCCAACCCCCCCAGCCCCCACCTATGGCAACCACCAATCTGTTCTCTGATTTTAAAAAAATCCATGATATATGAGGAAAAATGGATAAATTTAATTTCATCAAAGTTAGAATCTTTCTAGGAGTTTGATTTTTTTTTTATATTCCACATCTAAGTTAGATCATAGGATATCTGCCTTTCTCTGTCTGACTTACTTTATTTAGCATAATGCCCTCAAGTTCCATCTATGTTGTTGCAAATGACAGGATTTTCGTCTTTTTTATGGTTGAATAATATTCCATTTTATACATAGACCACATTTTCCATATTCATTCATCCATCAGTGGGTACTTAGGTTGTTTCCCTGTCTTGGCTGTTGTAAATAATGGGGCAGTGAACATGGGGGTGCACATATATTTCCAAGTGTTTTCATTTCCTTCAGATAAATACCCAGAAGTGGAATTGATGGATCATATGGTAGTTCTATTTTAATTTTTTGAGGAACCTCCATGCTGTTTTCCATAGTGTCTGCACCAAATTACATTCCCATCAGTAGTGCACAAGGATTCCCTTTTTTCCACATCCTTGTCAACACTTATTATCTCTTGTCTTTTAGAGGACAGCCATTCTGACAGTTGTGAGGTGATAACTCATTGTGGTTTTGATTTGTATTTCCCTGGTGATTGGTGATGTTGTGTACCTTTTCATGTACTTGTTGACCATTTTTTTGTCTTCTTTGGGAAAATGCTCAGGTCTTTTGTCCATTTTTTTATTGGATTATTTGCTTCTTTTGCTGTTGAGTTTTACATATCCTTATATTGAGTATATATTCATACGGTAAATATCTTAATGTTTTGGTTATTAACCCCTTATCAGAAAAATGGTTTGCAAATATTTTTTCCCATTCTGTAAGTTACCTTTTCATTTTGTTCATTGCTTCTTTTGCTGTGAAGAGGCTTTTTAGTTTGATGTAGTCCCACTTTTTGGTTTCTGCTTTCATTACTTGTGCAACAAAAATCATTGTCAAGACCAAAGTCATGGGGCTTTTCCCCTATATTTTTTTTCTAGTAGTTTTGCAATTTCAGGTCTTAACTTTAAGTCCTTAATCCATTTCAAGTTAATTTTGGTAAGTGGTGTAAGATAGGGGATTTACTTTCATTTTTTTGCATGAAAATATATGGTTTTCCCATTACCATTTATTGAAGAGACTATTCTTTCCCCGTTGAGTGAGAATTCTTGGCTTTCTTGTCACATATTAGTTGACTTTATATACAAAGGTTATTTTTGGGCTCTTGATTCTTTTACATTGGTCTCTGTGTCTGTTGTTCTGCTAATACTATAGTGTTTTGATTACAGTAGCTTTGTAATATCAGGAAATGTGGTGTCTCCAGCTTTGTTTTTTCTCTAATTTGCATTGGCTATTTGGGCTCTTTTGTGGTTCATTATGAATTTTAGGATTTTTTTTTTTCTGTTTCTGGGAAAAATGTCATTGGAATTTTGACATGGGTTGCACTGAATCTTTAATGGCTTTGGGTGTATGGGCATTTTAACAGTACAGACATATCTTGGAAGATATTTCGGGTTCAGTTCCATTCCACTGCAGTAAAGCAAATATTGGATCGAGGCTAGTCTCATGAATGTTTTGGTTTTCCAGTGCATATAAAAGCTGTTTACACTACATTGTAGTCTATTAAGTGTGCAATAGTATTATCTGTCAAAAAATGCACATACCTTAATTTAAAAATACTTTATTGCTAAAGGAATGGTAACCAATATCTGACAAGGCAGGGTTGCCACAAACCTTCAATTTGTAAAAAATGCAATATCCCTGAGTTGCAATAAAATGAAGTATGATAAAATGAGGTATGCCTGTATTAATTCTTCTGATCCATGAATGTGGGATATCTTTCCATTTATTTGTGTCATCTTTGATTTCTTTCATCCATGTCTTCATGGTTTTCTGTGTACAGATCTTTTACCTCCTTGGTTAAATTTATTTCTAAATATTTTGGTTGTTTATGGTACTATTGTACATAGAGGGTTTTTAAAATTTCTTTTTCAGATAGTTTATTGTTAGCGTATAGGAACACGTCTGATCTTTGTATGTTGATTTTATATCCTGAAACTTTAATGAACTTGTTTATTCTAACAGTTTTTTTGTCAAGTCTAGGATTTTCTGTATATAATGTCATGTCATCTGCAAACAAAGACAATTTTACTGCTTACTTTTTGGTTGCATATCTTTTTTTTTTTTTTTTTTCCTTTTCTATTTGTTCTGGCTAGGACCTCTAATACTATATTGAATAGGAATGGTGAGAGTGGGCACCCTTGTATTATTCCTGATCTTAGAGGAAAAGCTTTCAGCCTTTCACCATTCAGTATGATGTTAGCTGTGGCCTTGTCATATATGGCCTAATGTATTATCTTTGAGGTATGTTCCTTCTGTACCCACTATATTGAGAGTTTTTATAATGAAATTTTTATATGTTGAATTTTGTCAAATGCTTTTTCGGCTTCTATTGAGATGAACATGTGATTTTTATCTTCTAATGTGGTGTGTCAACTTAATGATTTGTTTATGTGGAACCATCCTTGCATCCCAGGGATGAATCCCACTTTATCATGGTGTACAATCCTTTTAATATGCTGTTGAATTTGATTTGATAGTATTTTGTTAATAACTTTTACATCTATATTCATCAGGCATTTTGGCCAGTGGTTTTCTTGTAGTATCCTTGTTGGCTTTGGTATTAAGGTAGTGTTGGCCTTATAAAATGGGTTTGGGAGTATTCAGTTTTTCTGAAGAGTTAGAAAAAGATTGGCATTCATTCTTCTGTAAATATTTGCTAGAATTCATCTGTGAAGTCTTGGGCTTTTCTTTTTTGGGAGATTTAAAATTACTCATTCAGTCTTTTTATTTGTTACTGTTCTGTTCAGATTTTCTATTTTTTCATGATTCAGTCTGGGTGAGTTTTATGTGCCTGCATATTTATACATTTTTCCTAGGTTGTTCAATTTCTTGGCATATAATTGTTCACAGTAGTCTCTTACGATCCTTTCTTTGTATTTCCCCAGTGTCAGTTGTAATGTCTCCTGTTTCACTCATAATTTTATTTATTTCAGTTTTCTGTCTTTCTTGGTAAGTCTAGTTAAAGGTTTGTCAATTTTGTTTATATTTTCAAAAACCACCACTTAGTTTTATTGATCTTTTCTATTTGTTTTTCTATGCTCTGTTTCATTTATTTCTGCTTCAATTTTTGTTATCTCTTTCCTTCTCCTAACTTTGAGCTTTGTTTGTTCCTTTCTAGTTCCTTGAAGTGTAAAGTTAGGTAGTTTGAGATCTGTCTTTTTGCTTAATGTAGGTGTTTATAACTGTCAACTTCCCTCTTTGACCTGCTTTTACTGCATCCCATAAGATATCTTTCCAGCAGTTATTTAAGATGTTTATTCAAATTTCATCTTTTTGGTAATTAGATATATTACCATTTGTCTTTTTACTTTTTTAAAATATCTTTTTAAATTAAATCAGGGAAATTTGCACACATTGAATATTACCTTTTGTTTATTCATTTACTCTTTCAATTTTTTAATATATTGTTTTGGTAAAAAAGTGAGAAAGAGTGTTAAACCATTGGTATATTAAATAAAAACAACTTTAATCCCCAATACCTTGTTCCTATATCAGCTAAAGATTCTTTTTTTTTAAAATAAATTTATTTATTATTTTTGGCTGTGTTGGGTCTTTGTTGCTGCATGTGGGCTTTCTCTAGTTGTGGCTAGCGGGGGCTACTCTTCGTGGCAGAGCATGGGCTTCTTGTTGCAGTGGCTTCTCTTGTTGCGGAGCATGGGCTCTAGGCACGCGGGCTTCAGTGGTTGTGGCACGCGGGCTCGGTAGTTGTGGCTCATGGGCTGTAGAGTGCAGGTTCAGTAGTTGTGGCACACGGGCTTAGTTGCTCCGTGGCATGTGGGATCTTCCTGGACAAGGGCTTGAACCTGCGTCCCCTGCATTAGCAGGCAGATTCTTAACCAATGCACCACCAGGGAAGTCCTCAACTAAAGATTCTTAAGGTAACTTAAAGCACTCAGATATCCTTGGAAAGTAATATTATAATACACAATAACATTTCTATATTACATTTTCATAGATATTGTTAAAAGGAAAAATAAATCACATATTCTTTCATTCAAAATATGGAAAACTGAAATAGTAAAACTAAATTGACAAAATTTAAATTTGTTTATGCTGGATTTTACCTAATTTTAAGGAAAATAGTTATTACGTGTTACATACATTTGAAGGTATAAGAAATATATTTTTCTTCATTGCGCAAAATTTTTTATTGCAAAATACTTAAGTACAGACCTCTAAGAACATTTTCATAATGACCATTAAGTGTATAGAAAACATTTTTCAAATCTGAGTGTAAGTGGAGGGGAAAGCCGGATGCAAGGTGACTAAAATCCAGAGTTTGGGTGACTTGGCAAGGTCATCCAATTAACAGGTTGAAGTTGTGGATGTGACCCAGGCAGGATTTTCTTGTTTAAAAATGCTGCAGATGAGTGTATTTAAAACAAAGAGGAGGAAAATCTAGTTATAGCCCACCCACATCATTTTATACCATTTTATACTGTAGCAAGTAACTTTGAGTGTTTCAGAACTTAGTTAGGTGCATGGTCCATTGGTATCCAGCTTTAATACCTGCCTATGAGTGCCATGTTCCACCACATCCCCAGCTCCAGCACACTTGCTGTTAGCAGCTAATTCTTTTTCACATAGAGTCAGGAATTTGGACTAAAGTTCTAACCCTTCTTCTTTTCCAGAGTTAGAGTGGTACCACATGTTTCCTCCTTTTATTTCCCCCACAGAGGTGGCTTCAGGGATGATGAGAATGTCACCAGGTAGATTCAGTATAGAGATGTGCTTTCCATTTTCTGTCTCAGTTACCTAATCTTACAAGCCAGCTCCCTTGAAAAAGCATGTGTAGATCACTAGTCCTCTCTGGTCCTCTCTAAACCTCCGCCCACTGGGCTGCAGTGGGGTGTACTTGCAGCTGGGTGTGTGGCTATTGCTGCAGGAGTACCTTGGCCTAAGGTGTCTGGCCGCTCTCAGCCATGGCTGGAGCCTGTACAACAATCCAATGAGTTCAGGCCAAGTGCTGTGCAATCTCTGCGCCCCTTAAGTTTTGGTATACTGTGTTTCTCTTTTCATTTGTTTTCAAGATATTTTTGATTTCCTTTTTTATTTCTTCTTTGACCTATTGGTTTTTCAGAAATGTATTGTTTACTTTCCACATATTTGTGAGTTTTTCAGTTTTCTTCTTGTTGTTGATTTTTAGTTTCATGCCATTGTGGTCAGAAAAGATTGTTGGTATGGTTTCACTCTTTCTACATTTGTTAACACTTGTTTTGTGGCCAAATATTATCTATTCTGGACATTAATCAGTGTGTGCTTGAGAAGAATGTGTATTCTGCTGCTTGTCAGTGGAATGTTCAGTATATGTCTGTTAAGTTCATATGGTCTGAAGTATAGTTTAAATCCATTGTTTCCTTATTGATTTTCTGTCTGGACCATCTATCCATTGTTCAAAATGGAGTATTGAAGTCCTATACTATTATTGTATTATTTTCTATTTCTCCACATCTGTTTGTAGTTACTTAATATATTTAGGTGCTCCGATGTAGGGTACATATATATTTACAACTAATAATTTTCTCTTGATGAATCGACCCCTTTATCATTATGATGACATCGTTTGTCTCTTATTAGAATTTTTGACTTAAAGTCTATTTTGTCTGGTACAAGTATAGCTACCTCTTCTGAGTTTCCATTTGCGTGGAATATCTTTTTCTATCCCTTTACCTGATTTCCTAAGTGTGTCTTTAAAGCTGACATGATCTCTTGTAGGCATCATGCAGTCGAGTCTTGTTTTTTTCCATCCTTTCAGCCACTCTATACTTTTTGATTGGAAGATGTAATCCTTTTACATTTAAAATAATTATTGATAGGCAAGTACTTACTAATGCCAACTTATTGTTTCCTGTTTGTTTTGTAGTTCCTTTGTTCCTCTCTTTCTTTTTTCCTTCATGAATTGTTGATTTTTCTTAAAGGCATGCTTTGATTTCCTTCTCTTTATCTTTTGTACCTTTACTATGGTTTTTTGTTTTGTGGTTACCATGAGGCTTACATAAAGCACCTTATAGCTGTAACAGTCTGTATGAACTAACAAATTATATTTGATTGCACACAAAAACTGCCCTTTTACTCCCAGTACACATTTATGTTTCTTACAATTTTGCTTTACATCTTTTTATATTGTATATTCATTAACACGTTATTTTAATTAGAGTTACTTTAACACTTCTGTCATTTAACCTTTATACTAGAGTTATGTCATTAACATACCACCATATTACAGTATAGGAGTATTTTGCATTTGCCTATATACTTACCTTTACCATATTTTAAAATTGCATATGTTTTCTAGGCACTAATTATCATCCTTTCATTTCAGCTTGGAGAACTCCTTTTAGGATTTCTTGTAATGTAGGTCTAGTGGTGATGAACTCCTTCAGCTTTTGTTTGTAAAAGTAGTTATCTTTCTTTCATTTATGAAGAATAACTTTTCCAGTTAAGTATTATTGGTTGGCAGTTTTTTATTTGCAGCACTTTGAATATATCATCCCATTCTTTTTGGCCTGCAAGGTTTCTGCTGCGATATCTAGTTGTAGCTTTATGGAGGTTCCGTTGTAAGTGGTAAGTGACAAGCTTTTTTTCTGTTGCTGCTTTCAAGATGCTCACTTTGTCTTTGATTTTTGACTTTTTTATTATTATATGTCTTTGAGAAGATCTATTTGGGTTGAATTTGTTTGGGGATCTGTGAGCTTCCTGAATTTGAATGCTCATATCTTTCCCCAGATTTGGGAAATTCTTAGCTATTCTTTCTTTAAATAAGCTTTCTGACTCTTTTTCCCTTTCTCCTCCTTCTGGGACTCTCATAAAGCATATATTGTTTCTTTCAGTTGTGTCACATAAGTACTACAGGCTTTCGTCATTCCTTTTTATTCTTTTTTCTTTTTGTACCTCTGACTGGTTAACTTGAAATGATCTATCTTTGATTTCACTGATTCTTTCTTCTGGTTGGCCATGTCTGCTGTTGAAGCTCCTGTTGAATTCTAAAGAATCCATTGTATTCTTCGGCTCCAAAATTTATTTTTGGTTGTTTTATATTTTTTATCTCTGTGTTGAGTTTCTCATTTTGTTCATGAGTTGCTTTCTGATTTTGTAAAATTGTTATCTGTAATTGTGTTAAGCTGATGGTTTTCTTTGTTTTTGTTTGTTTTTGTAGTTCTCAGAGCATCTTTAGAACAGTTATTTTGAATTTTTTGTTATGAAGTTTGTTGATCTCCATTTCTTTGGGTTCTTTTACTGGAAGTTTACTTATTTCCTTCGGTGGAGCTATGTTTCCTTGATCCTTTGTGATTCCTGTAGCCTTGCATAGATAACTGTACATTTGAAGGAGTTTTCACCTCTTCCAGACTTTGTAGACTGATTTCAATAATGAAAGACCTTCTCTTGTGTGTGGGAACATGTTGGAATGTGCTGTAACTGCTGGTGTACTGGTGCAGGATGCCAAGTGTGGGTGTGTGGCCGCTCTGGGTCAGAGATGGATCTGGTGTGGTGTCTTGTCTGCAGAGGCAGTTGGGGTCTACAACATAACACCTGTATGATCTTTGGTGGGCTCTGCAGGTGGTCCTTCATGGCTGCACGGGCTGTTTGTGTTCAGTGATGTTTCCAGGTTCAGTGGCTGGGGACAAGGGCAAGCAGTGGTCATGGCTGGAACTGGTGATATGCACAGGCTTGGCTGCTGGGGCTGGCCACAGATACCTATATGGTGGCAGGGTGTAGCTGCAAACTCACATGCAGTGGTCAGGGTCAGAGTCAGCAGTAGTGTCCTGGGCCACCTGCAAGCACATGGTCAGCTCCAGGGGCCCTGGCTGTCAGCATGTACTGCCATGAATACACTGGCTAGCCACAGGCACGATCATGGCAGTGGGTGTCAGTGATGGGAGTTGAGGCTGGCCCCTTACAGGTGAGTGTTAGGAGTCAGGGCCAGATCCAGCCCCATTAGCAGCTGTGGGGGCTTTGGCTGTTGGTGTGCGCGTGTGTGTCCCTAGGGGCTAACTGCAGGTGGCTGCAGTGGTGCAGGCGAGTGACGGAGTCAGGGCCAGGTCTTCTCCCCAAACAGCTGTGGGGACCTTGGCTGCCAGTGTGCGCTTGTGCATCTGCGGAGGCTAGCCTTGTGCGTGTGCACGGCAGTGGATGCTGGTGATTTGAGTTGGGGGCCTGCAGTGTGCGGGTGCACAGCTGCTGGGGCTGAACGCAGGCACACACAGTGGTGTGGGTCAGTGACATGCGTCAGGGCCAGATCTTTGTCCTTAAGCAGTTGTGGGGCCTTGGCGGTCAGTGTGCCTCTGTGCATCTGCAGGGGCCTACGGTGGTGTCTTGCGTGTGTGCAGCCGCAGTGGCTGGCGCTGGTTGCTGGTGTGGCTCTTGGGCTCTAGCAGCAGAAGGTGGGGAGCTAGCAGGGAGAGCCTCAGACGGCTGGTATCTCCAGGCATGAAAACTTGGAAAACCTCAGTGGTGTGAAATCTGCGGGTTGTCGGCGGCATCTGTGTTGACTGTTGCTTTGCTCAGTGGTGAGAGCTGCTGCTGAGCAGTCTGTTGTCGTCTGTGACGAGGTCCTCAGTAACAAAAGCTGGGGAGGTCTGCAGCATCCACAGAGCTCCTGAGGTGCTCATTGATGTAGGCTGCTAGAGTCCTCCGTAGAGGAAGGAGGCCAGTGGGCGCTGCGGTTCCCATGCTGCCTGGCTGATACTGGCTGCCCCTGCCCATCTTCCTTGATCTAGCTGTGTGTAGATGTCTCAGCTTTGCTGCGCTCTAAGGTGCAGTGAAACCAAAGTGAATGCTCCGCACGGGACCCTGGAAGGCTGGAGAAGCCGGTCATTCACTTTCTCTCCCTTTCCTGGTGACGGGAACTCTCTCCAGCCAAGGAGTACCCAGTGTCTGCCCTGGGTGATGAGATGATGCAGCCAGAGCAAACTGTTTTTCCCCCCTTTCTTGTGCATTTTTCTCAGGTTTTTTTGTCCCACTGTGTTGTTGAAGCTTCTCAAGTGGACTCCAGAGCCATTTTTGTTCATGAACGGCTGTCTAGTTGTGGTATCTTGTGGGGGCGTGGGTATGGGCTCCTCTACTCCACCATCTCTGTGACAGCCCTTACTTAAATTTCATTATTCCACTACCTCTTTAATGTTGTTGTGGTTGCTCTAGTGCTTGTGTATATATCTTAACTTGTCAGAGTCAGCTTCAGGATTACACTAGCTTAATATTCATGAGATGTAGAGATGTTACGCCTTTTTTCACTTTACCCTTGGACAGTGCGGGGGTTAGGGCTGCCGATTCTCTGCACAGGCGAAAGTCTGGGTATAACTCCACAGTCATCCTCCTCATCCTTGGTTCCACATCTGCAGATTCAGCCAACCTCGGATTGTGTAGTACCTATTTAATGAACAAAAATCCCTGTGTAAGTGGGCCTGAGCAGTTCAAACCTGTGTTGTTCAAGGGTCAACTGTAGTTCTGGTCCTTTCTGTCTCTTCTTGTGGTCTTCTTGTTATGCACATTGCATCCATTAATGTTACAAACTCTGCAATACATTGCTATAAATTATTACTTTACCATCTGTAGTCATTTTCTTAGCCCAGTGCAGCCTTTCTCATATATACCTCCTTTGTGCTGTTATCTGCAAATATATTATATTTCTGTATGTTTTACACTGGACAACACATTACATACATAGTTTTTGAACATTTGCCTTTCACATCAGTTAGGAGAAGAGAGTATTCGGTTGGCCAAAAACTTCTTTCGGGGTTTTTCCGTAATATCTTATGGAACGTTTTTTCGTAACATCTTATGGAACGTTTTTTCCTGTGGATTTGAATTACCATCTGTGGGCACTTGCTTTTAGCCTGAAGAACTTCCTCTCATGTCCTTTCCTATGAGATGGGTCTGCTGGCAACAAATTCATTCCCTCTCTCTCTTTCTCTTTTTTTTTTTAAAAAAAATAAAGGAATGGCTTTATTTTGCTTGCATTTTTTCAGTTTAGCTCTGCTGGATGTAGGATTCTTGGTTGAGAATGTTTTCTTTGAGCACTTTCAGTATGTGATCCCACTGCTCTCTGCCCTACGTTGTTTCTGCTGACAACTCAGCTGTTAGTGTTACTGGGGTTCTCTTGTCGATACTCTTTTTTTCTCTTTCGGCTTTCAAGGTTTTCTCCTTATTTCTCACTTCCAGCATTTTTACTGTAATGTATCTTTGTTTGGATCCGTCTGTGTTTATTCTTCTTGGAGTTCATTTGGCTTTCTGGTTGAGTAGGTTAGTGTTTTTCAGTAAATTTCAGAAATTGTCAAATTTTTTTTTGGCTATATTTAAAAAAATTTTTTTAACATCTTTATTGGAGTATTATTGCTTTACAATGCTGTGTTAGTTTCTGCTGTATAACAAAGTGAATCAGCTATACATATACATATATCCCCATATCTCCTCCCTCTTGTGTCTCCCTCCCACCCTTCCTATCCCAACCCTCTAGGTGGTCACAAAGCACTGAGCTGATCTCCCTGTGCTATGCGGCTGCTTCCCACTAGCTATCTGTTTTACATTTGGTAGTGTATATATGTCCATGCCACTCTCTCACTTCATCCCAGCTTACCCTTCCCCCTCCCCATGTCCTCAGGTCCATTCTCTACGTCTGCATCTTTATTCCTGTCCTGCCCCTACGTTCTTAGAACCATTTTTTTTTTTTTAGATTCCATATTTATGTCTTAGCATACGGTATTTGTTTTTCTCTTTGTGACTTCACTCTGTATGACAAACTGTAGGTCCATCCACTTCAATACAGATAACTCAATTTCGTTTCTATTTATGGCAGAGTAATATTCCATTGTATATATGTGCCACATCTTCTTTAACCATTCATCTGTCGATGGACACTTAGGTTGCTTCCATGTCCTGGCTATTGTAAATAGAGTTGCAGTGAACATTGTGGTACATGACTCTTTTTGAACTATAGTTTTCTCAAGGTATATGCCCAGTAGTGGGATTGTTGGGTCATATGGTAATTCTATTTTTAGTTTTTTAAGGAACCTCCATGCTGTTCTCCATAGCGCCTGTATCAGTTTACATTCCCACCAACAGTGCAAGAGGGTTCCCTTTTCTCCACACCCTCTCCAGCATTTATTGTTTGTAGATTTTTTAATAGAAGTTGTATTTTATTTAATTAATTTATTTTTAACCCCACGTTTGTTTTTATTTTTATTTATTTATTTTTGGCTGTGTTGGGTCTTTGTTTCTGTGCGAGGGCTTTCTCTAGTTGTGGCAAGCGGGGACCACTCTTCATCGTGGTGCGTGGGCCTCTCACTATCACGGCGTCTCTTGTCGAGGAGCGCAGGCTCCAGACGTGCAGGCTCAGTAGTTGTGGCTCACGGGCCTAGTTGCTCCGTGGCGTGTGGGATCTTCCCAGACCAGGGCACGAACCCGTGTCCCCTGCATTAGCAGGCAGATTCTTTGATGATGGCCTTTCTGGCCGGTGTGAGGTGATATCTCATTGCAGTTTTTTTTTTTTTTTAATTTTTTAACATCTTTATTGGAGTATAATTGCTTTACAATGGTGCGTTAGTTTTTGCTTTATAACAAAGTGAATCAGCTATACATATACATATATCCCCATATCTCCTCCCTCTTGCATCTCCCTCCCTCCCACCCTCCCTATCCCACCCCTTTAGGTGGTCACAAGGCACCAAGCTGATCTCCCTGTGCTATGCGGCTGCTTCCCACTAGCTATCTACTTTACATTTGGTAGTGTACATATGTCCATGCCACTCTCTCACTTCATCCCAGCTTACCCTTCCCCCTCCCCATGTCCTCAAGTCCATTCTCTACATCTGTGTCTTTATTCCTGTCCTGCCCCTAGGTTCTTAGAACCATTTTTTTTTTCTTTTTTTAGATTCCATATATATATATGTGTTAGCATACGGTATTTATTTTTCTCTTTCTGACTTGCTTCACTCTGTATGACAGACTGTAGGTCCATCCACCTCACGACAGATAACTCAATTTCGTTTCTTTATATGGCTGAGTAATATTCCACTGTATATATATGTGCCACATCTTCTTTATCCATTCATCTGTCGATGGACACTTAGGTTGCTTCCATGTCCTGGCTATTGTAAATAGAGTTGCAGTGAACATTGTGGTACATGACTCTTTTTGAATTATGGTTTTCTCAGGGTATATGCCCAGTAGTGACATTGCTGGGTCATATGGTAGTTCTATTTTTAGTTTTTTAAGGAACCTCCATACTGTTCTCCATAGTGGCTGTATCAATTTACATTCCCACCACCAGTGCAAGAGGGTTCCCTTTTCTCCACACCCTCTCCAGCATTTATTGTTTGTAGATTTTTTGATGATGGCCATTCTGACTGGTGTGAGGTGATACCTCATTGTAGTTTTGATTTGCATTTCTCTAATAATTAGTGATGTTGAGCATCATTTCATGTGTTTGTTGGCAATGTGTATATCTTCTTTGGAGAAATGTCTGTTTAGGTCTTCTGCCCATTTCTGGATTGGCTTGTTTGTTTTTTTTGGTACTGATATTGAGCTGCATGAGCTGCTTCATATTTTATTTTATTTCATTTATTTATTTTTTAAATATTTATTTATTTATTTTGGCTGTGTTGGGTCTTCGTTTCTGTGCAAGGGCTTTCTCTAGTTGCAGAAAGCGGGGGCCACTCTTCATCGCGGTGCGCGGACCTTTCACTGTCGCTGCCTTTTTTGTTGCGGGGCACAGGCTCCAGACACGCAGGTTCAGTAATTGTGGCTCACGGGTCCAGCCGCTCCGTGGCATGTGGGATCTTCCCAGACCAGGGCTCAAACCCGTGTCCCCTGCATTGGCAGGCAGATTCTCACCCACTGTGCCACCAGGGAAGCCCCCTGCTTGCATATTTTAGAGATTAATCCTTTGTCAGTTGCTTCATTTGCAAATATTTTCTCCCATTCTGAGCGTTGTCTTTTCGTCTTTCTTATGGTTTCTTTTGCTGTGCAAAAGCTTTTAAGTTTCATTAGGTCCCATTTGTTTATTTTTGTTTTTATTTCCATTTCTCTAGGAGGTGGGTCAAAAAGATCTTGCTGTGAGTTATGTCATAGAGCGTTCTGCCTATGGTCTCCTCTAAGAGTTTTATAGTGTCTGGCCTTACATTTAGGTCTCTAATCCATTTTGAGTTTATTTTTGTGTATGGTGTTAGGGAGTGTTCTAATTTCATTCTTTTACTTGTAGCTGTCCACTTTTCCCAGCACCACTTATTGAAGAGGCTGTGTTTTCTCTATTGTATACTGTTGCCTCCTTTATCAAAGATAAGGTGACCATATGTGCATGGGTTTATCTCTGGGCTTTCTCTCCTGTTCCATTGATCTATATTTCTGTTTTTGTGCCAGTACCATACTGTCTTGATTACTGTAGCTTTGTAGTATAGTCTGAATTCAGGGAGCCTGATTCCTCCAGCTCCGTTTTCCTTTCTCAAGATTGCTATGGCTGTTTGGGCTCTTTTGTGTTTCCATACAAACTGTGAAATTTTTTGTTGTAGTTCTGTGAAAAATGCCATTGGTAGTTTGATAGGGATTGCATTGAATGTGTAGATTGCTTTGGGTAGTATAGTGATTTTCACAATGTTCATTCTTCCAATTCAAGAACATGATGTA
Source organism: Eschrichtius robustus (assembly GCF_028021215.1). Lineage (NCBI taxonomy): Eukaryota > Metazoa > Chordata > Mammalia > Artiodactyla > Eschrichtiidae > Eschrichtius > Eschrichtius robustus. The sequence goes on along the minus strand of NC_090826.1, from coordinate 170,827,167 downwards.
TCTCTCCATCTGTTTATATCATCTTTAATTTCTTTCATCAGTGTCTTATAGTTTTCTGCATACAGGTCTTTTGTTAGGTAGGTTTATTCCTAGGTATTTGATTCTTTTTGTTGCAGTGGTAAATGGGAGTGTTTCCTTAATTTCTCTTTCAGATTTTTCATCATTAGTGTATAGGAATGCAAGAGATTTCTGTGCATTAATTTTGTATCCTGCTACTTTACCAAATTCATTGATTAGCTCTAGTAGTTTTCTGGTAGCATCTTTAGGATTCTCTATGTATAGTATCATGTCATCTGCAAACAGTGACAGCTTTACTTCTTCTTTTCTGATTTGGATTCCTTCTATTTCTTTTTCTTCTCTGATTGCTATGGCTAAAACTTCCAAAATTATGTTGAATACTAGTGGTGAGAGTGGGCAACCTTGTCTTGTTCCTGATCTTAGTGGAAATGCTTTCAGTTTTTCACCATTGAGAATGATGTTTGCTGTGGGTTTGTCGTATATGGCCTTTATTATGTTGAGGTAGGTTCCTTCTTTGCCCACTTTTTGGAGAGTTTTTATCATAAATGGGTGTTGAATTTTGTCGAAAGCTTTTTCTGCATCTATTGCGATGATCATATGGTTTTTCTCCTTCAATTTGTTAATATGGTCTATCAGATTGATTGATTTGTGTATATTAGAGAATTCTTGCATTCCTGGGATAAACCCCACTTGATCGTGGTTTATGATCCTTTTAATGTGCTCTTGGATTCTGTTTGCTAGTATTTTGTTGAGGAATTTTGCATCTATGTTCATCAGTGATATTGGCGTGTAGTTTTTTTTTTGTGACATCTTTGGTTTTGGTATCAGGGTGATGGAGGCCTCATAGAATGAGTTTGGGAGTTTCCTCCCTCTGCTATAATTTGGAAGAGTTTGAGAAAGATAGGTGTTAGCTCTTCTCTAAATGTTTGATAGAATTCACCTGTGAAGCCACCTGGTCCTGGGCTTTTGTCTGTTGGAAGATTTTTCATCACAGTTTCAATTTCAGTGCTTGTGATTGATCTGTTTATATTTTCTGTTTCTTCCTGGTTCAGTCTCAGAACATTTTCCTTTTCTAAGAATTTGTCCATTTCTTCCAAGTTGTCCGTTTTATTGGCATATAGTTGCTAGTAGTAATCTCTCATGATCCTTTGGATTTCTGCAGTGTCAGTTGTTACTTCTTGTTCATTTCTAATTTTGTTGATTTGAGTCTTCTCTCTTTTTTTCTTGATGAGTCTGGCTAATGGTTTATCAGTTATGTTTATCTTCTCAAAGAATCAGCTTTTAGTTTTGTCTTTGCTATTGTTTCCTTCATTTCTTTTATAATTTATTTCTGATATGAACTTTATGGTTTCTTTCCTTCTGCTAACTTTGGTTTTTTTTTTGTTTTTCTTTCTCTACTTGCTTTAAGTGTAAGGTTAGGTTGTTTATTTGAGATTTTTCTTGTTTCTTGAGGTAGGATTTTATTGCTATAAACTTCCCTCTTAAAACTGCTTTTGCTGCATCCCATAGGTTTTGGGTCATCATGTTTTCATTGTCATTTGTTTCTGGGTATTTTTTGATTTCCTCTTTGATTTCTTCAGTGATGTCTTGGTTATTTAGTAGTGTATTGTTTAACCTCTGTGTGTTTGTTGTTTTTTACAGATTTTTTCCTGTAGTTGATATCTAGTCTCATAGCGTTCTGGTCGGAAAAGATACTTGATATGATTTCAGTTTTCTTAAATTTACCAAGGCTTGATTTGTGACCGAAAATATGATCTATCCTGGAGAATGTTCATGAGCACTTGAGAAGAAAGTGTATTCTGTTGGTTTTGGATGGAATGTCTTTTAAATATCAATTAAGTCCGTCTTGTTTAATGTATCATTTAAAGCTTGTGTTTCTTTATTTATTTTCATTTCAGTTGGTCTGTCCATTGGTGATAGTGGGGTGTTAAAGTTCCTACTATTATTGTGTTACTGTCAATTTCCCATTTTATGGCTGTTAGCATTTGCCTTATGTACTGATGTCCTCCTATGTTAGGTGAATAAATATTTACAATTGTTATATCTTCTTCTTGGATTGATCCCTTGATCATTATGTAGTGTCCTTCTTTGTGTCTTGTAATAGTCTTTATTTTAAAGTTTGTTTTGTCTGATTTGAGAATTGCTACTCCAACTTTCAATCAACTTTTTGATTTCCGTTTGCATCGAATATCTTTTTCTATCCCCTCACTTTCAGTGTCCCTAGGTTTGAAGTAGCTCTCTTGTAGACAGCATATATATAGGTCTTGTTTTTGTATCTATTCCGCCAGTGTATGTCTTTGGTTGGAGCATTTAATCCATTTACATTTAAGGTAGTTAACGTTATGTATGTTCATATTGCCATTTTCTTAATTGTTTTGGGTTTGTTATTGTAGGTCTTTTCCTTCCCTTGTGTTTCCTGCCTAGAGAAGTTCCTTTAGCATTTGTTGTAAAGCTAGGTGGTGCTGAATTCTCTTAGCTTTTGCTTGTCTGTAAAGCTTTTAATTTCTCCATAGAATCTGAATGGGATCCTTGCTGGGTGGAGTAATCTTGCTTGTAGGTTTTTCCCTTTCATCACTTTAAATATGTCCTGCACTCCCTTCTAGCTTGTAGAGTTTCTGCTGAAAGATCAGCTGTTAACCTTATGGGGATTCCCTTGTATATTATTTGTTGCTTTTCCCTTGCTGCTTTTAATATTTTTTCTTTGTATTTAATTTTTGATAGTTTGATTAATATGTGTCCTGGCATGTTTCTCCTTGGATTTATCCTGTATGGGACTCTGGACTTCCTGGACTTGGTTGACTATTTCCTTTCCCATTTTAGGGAAGTTTTCAGCTATAATGTCTTCAAATATTTTCTCAGTTCCTTTTTTTTTCTCCTCTTCTTCTGGGACCCCTATAATTTGAATGTTGGTGCGTTTCATGTTGTCCCAGAGGTCTCTGAGACTGTCCTCAATTCTTTTCATTCTTTTTTCTTTATTCTGCTCTGTGGTCGTTATGTCCACTATTTTATCTTCCAGGTTACTTATCCTTTCTTCTGCCTGAGTTATTCTGCTATTGATTCCTTCTAGAGAATTTTTAATTTCATTTATTGTGTTTTTCATCATTGTCTGTTTGCTCTTCAGTTCGTCTACGGCCTTGTTAAACGTTTCTTGTATTTTCTCCATTCTATTTCCAGGATTTTGGGTCATCTTTACTATCATTACTCTGAATTCTTTTTCAGGTAGGCTGCCTATTTCCTCTTCATTTGTTTGGTCTGGTGGGTTTTTACCTTGCTCCTTCATCTGCTGTGTATTTCTCTGTCTTCTCATTTTGCTTAACTTACTGTGTTTTGGGTCTCCTTTTTGCAGGCTGCAGGTTCATAATTCCCGTTATGTTTGGTGTCTGCCCCCAGTGGGTGAGGTTGGTTCAGTGGGTTGTGTAGGCTTCCTGGTGGAGGGGACTAGTGCCTGTGTTCTGGTGGACAAGGCTGGATCTTGTCTGTCTGGTTGGCAGGACCGCTTCCAGTGGTGTGTTTTCGGGTGTCTGTGACCTTATTATGATTTTAGACAGCCTCTCTGCTAATGAATGAGGTTGTGTTTTTTGGTCTTGCTAGTTGCTTGGCATAGGGTGTCCAGCACTGTAGCTTGTTGGTCGTTGAGTGGAGCTGGGTCTTAGTGTTGAGATGGAGACCTCTGGGAGAGCTTTCGCTTTTTGATATTACGTTGGGCTGGGAGGTCTCTGGTGGACCAGTGTCCTGAACTCGGCTCTCCCACCTCAGAGGCACAGGCCTGACACCCGGCCAGAGCACCAAGACCACACGGCTCAGAAGAAAAGGGTGAAAAAAAGAAAGAAAGAGGGAGGGAGGCAGGGAGGGAGGGAGGAAATAAAATAAAGTTACTAAAATAAAAAGTAAAAAAAATCATTATTAAAAATAAAAAAATAGGAAAGTAGTAAAAAAAAAGAAAAAACAAAAAAGAAAGTAAGAAAGAAGAGAGCAACCAAACCAAAAAACCAATCCACGAATGATAAGAAGTGCTAAAAACTGTACTAAGGAAAAAAACAAAAATGACGGACAGATAGAACCCTAGGACAGATGGTAAAAGCAGAGCTATACAGCAAAATCACACAAAGAAGCATACACATACACACTCAGAAAAAGAGAAAAGGAAAAAAGAAAAAATATATATATATTAAAAAAAAAAAGGAAGAGAGTAAACAAATCTACCAACGTTTATAAGCTCTAAATACTAAACTGAGATAAACATAAAACCAGAAACAAATTAGATGCAGAAAGCAAACCCTAAGTCTACAGTTGCTCCCAAGGTCCACCTCCTCAATTTGGAATGATTCATTGTCTATTCAGGTGTTCCACAGATGCAGGTACATCAAGTTGACTGTGGAGATTTAATCTGCTGCTCCTGAGGCTGCTGGGAGAGATTTCCCTTTCTCTTCTTTGTTCGCACAGCTCCCGGGGTTCAGCTTTGGATTTGGCCCCACCTCTGCATGTAGGTCACCTGAGGGCGTCTGTTCTTCACCCAGACAGGACGGGGTTAAAGGAGCAGCTGATTGGGGGGCTCTGGCTCACTGAGGCGGGGGGGAGGGAGGGGTACGGATGCGGAGCAAGCCGGCGGCGGCAGAGGCCGGCATGACGTTGCACCAGCCTGAGGCGTGCCGTGGGTTCTCCCGGGGAAGTTGTCCCTGGATCACGGGACCCTGGCAGTGGCGGGCTGCACAGGCTTCTGGGGGAGAGGTGTGGAGAGTGACCTGTGCTCGCACACGGGCTTCTTGGTGGCAGCAGCAGCAGCCTTAGCATCTCATGCCCATCTCTGGGGTCCGCGCTGATAGTCGCAGCTCGCGCCCTTCTCTGGAGCTCGTTTAGGCTGTGCTGTGAATCCCCTCTCCTCGCGCACCCCGAAACAATGGTCTCTTGCCTCAGGCAGGTCCAGAGTTTTTCCTGGGCTCCCTCCTGGCTAGCCGTGGTGCACTAGCCCCCTTCAGGCTGTGTTCATGCAGCCAACCCCAGTCCTCTCCCTGGGGTCTGACCTCCGAAGCCCGAGCCTCAGCTCCCAGCCCGCACCCATCCCGGCGGGTGAGCAGACAAGCCTCTCGGGCTGGTGAATGCTGGTCGGCACTGATCCTCTGTGTGGGAATCTCTCCGCTTTGCCCTCCGCACCCCTGTGGCTGCGCTCTCCTCCGTGGCTCCGAAGCTCCCCCCCTCCGCCACCCGCAGTCTCCACCAGTGAAGGGGCTTCCTAGGGTGTGGAATCTTTTCCTCCTTCACAGCTCCCTCCCCGAGGTGCAGGTCCTGTCCCTATTCTTTTGTCTCTGTTTTTTCTTTTTTCTTTTGCCCTACCCAGTTACGTGGGGAGTTTCTTGCCTTTTGGGAGGTCTGAGGTCTTCTGCCAGCGTTCAGTAGGTGTTCTGTAGGAGTTGTTCCACATGTAGATGTATTTTTGATGTATTTGTGGGGAGGGAGGTGATCTCCACATCTTACTCCTCTGCCATCTTGAAGGTCCCCTTTTTTTTGTATATTTTTAAGCTCCTTTCCTTTCCTCTGAAACTCCCATTCCTTCCATTATGTTGGTATACTGAATATTCATGTTCCACATTTCTGTGAGGCGCTGATCTTCTTTTTCTGTTCTTTTTTCTGTTTTTTCTTTGTTTTATATAATCTCTATTGCTCTATAATTCACATCCACTAGCTATTTCTTCTGCCAGTTCACATATACTGTTGAGCCCCTCTAGGGAATTTTGTGTTTCAGCTATTATTTTCAACTCTGGAATTCCCCTTTTGGTCTTTTTAACAAAAATAACAATTTCTGTCTCTTTATTGGTATTTTCTATTGATACAACATTATTATCATTATCATTTCTCCCTGTCTCTTTATTCATGGTTTCCTTTAAGTTCATTACACATTTTTTTTTTTTTTTTTGGCCACGCCACGTGGCTTGTGGGATCTTAGTTCCCCAACCAGGGATCGAAGCCAGGCCCACAGCAGTGAAAGTGCCAAGTCCTAACCACTGAACTGCCAGGGAATTCCCCTTTACACATGTTTATAATGGCAGTCTTGAATTCTTTTTCTGTTAACCTGACATATGGTTGCTCTCATAGGTAGTTGATGTTGCCTGCTTATTTTTCAGTTTATGTGCCATGCATTTGTGTTTCTTTGTATGTCTTTTAATTTTTTTTGTTCTTGGAAATCAGGCATTTTAGTAATATATTGAAATAAGTCTGTATATTGGTCTTTCTGCCACCGCCTGCTTCCTGCCCTGGCTTTTCATTGTAATTTGCTTGTTTATATGTTTGGTGACTGGCAGGATTATTTTCATGAGGTCTGGTCCCACCCCGTCCCATTTTTCTCTAGTGTTAAGCCTCTGATGTTGCTTCCTGGGGAGGAGCAGCTTTGGGTATGCTCAGTCACCCTGAGAGGATAGTGGTTTTGGCAGGGCTCCCATCCTGTTTCTCTGCCAACACCCATCTGTTTTGTTCTGAAATTTTCCAGCTCTTGGCTCTGTTGTTTTCAACAGTGCCCTTGGGCATAAACTGTTTTGTAGACTAATTCAGTCCAGTTTGGGGTCCTTTGAAGTATTGGTTCCTGAGGTCAGTCTTTGATTCTTGTTCTGATCCCAGGAGGACTCCTCCCAGCCGTCTTCTCTCCTGCAAATGAGCTGGCCTAGAGTTTAGCTCTGTCATCTTGAATCTGTGAAACTTTTCCCAATTGCCTTTCATCACAGCCTCTACTCTTGTTCAGAGCCCTCTTAGGCCTGAACCTCTCCTTACTCTGTTGCTGGGAGGAGAGTAAGAGCTATTTGTTTTACTGCCTGCTTCTCCTTCCCCCAGGCAGAACCTGCCAGGCAGGGCTCTGGAACTGGGAGTGGGGGAAACTACACCTCTGTGTGAGAGACACCCCGACTTTTGGAGCTGAGCACCCGTGGGGAGGGTCAGTAGCCTGAGATCTTCTTGAACTGCCTTTCCTGGTGTGGAACCACCATTTCATGAGCCCAAACAAGGGTGATTAGAGCTCCAGCATTCCCAGCAGACTCTCACACACGGTAAAGTTTCTGTTCCATGAGTGGGGTCTTAGAAGTAGAGAATCTCGACCTTATAGCCTCAGCAACAGGTAGGTGGAACAGGATCATAAATGCTGACCCCCTGCTCTCCCCAGGGAGCCCTGTCCCCTTGGCTGCATGGTCTGGAGTGGAGCTGGCCTCACAGAGCTGGCAGGCTGGAGGGAGGGAGTGGTCTCGGTTCTCATTTTTCTTGCCAAACTTTCATGGCATTTTTCTTGTTTAGATATTTCTTTGTTTGCTCTATGCCCTTAGGACCATTTCCAGGAGCTTTATTTATTTATTTTTAATTATACATTTATTTATTTATTTATGGCTGGGTTGGGTCTTGGTTGCAGCGAGCGGGGCTGCTCTTCGTTAGGGTGCATGGGCTTCTCGTTGCTGTGGCTTTTCTTGTTGCAGAGCACGGGCTGCAGGTGCGTGGGCTTCAGTAGTTACAGTACATGGGCTCAGTAGTTGTGGCTCACGGGCTGTAGAGCGCAGGCTCAGTTGTTGTGGCGCACAGGCTTAGTTGCTCCGTGGCATGTGGGATCTTCCCGGACCAGGGCTCGAACCTGTGTCCCCTGCATTGGCAGGCAGATTCTTAACCACTGCGCCACCAGGGAAGTCCCTACAGAAGCTTTAAATGATTAGGGTTTTAAATTATTTTCACCACTTTTCCTGGCAAGCCCATCCATGTAGTTTTTTTACACTGTCATGCCTGAAGTCAAATTCTGTTGCATTGATTTTTCTTTTATTTTTCTGTTCTTAATTTCATCAATTTTTTTTTTTTATTGTTTCCTTGCTTCTGCCTGCATTGGGCTCCTTTGTTTTTCTTTTTCTAGTTCTTGAGGTAAGACTTTATATTATTGATCAGACTTTTATTCTTTTCTAATGTATGTATTTTATTGCTGTAAATTTGTGTCATCACTCCTGTAGTTTGTGTCCCACAAATTTTGTCATGTTGAATTTCCATTTTTATTCATTTCATCGTATTTTTTAAATTTCCTTTGAGAGTTCTCTGATCCATGGATTATTTAGAAGCATGTTGTCCCTTTATATCTTTTTTCCTTCCCTTCTTTTTAGCTTGGCTTACATATTTCCTCTGCATGTATTTTGGTCCATATAAGACAGTGTTTGACAGTTATCTTTTCAACTGTGAAACATAATTTAGATGACTTGAGGAAATGGAAAGTTTATTATATTTACCCATATTTTTGTTTACCATACTTTTTCTTCCCTCTTGATGTTTCAGCATCTCTGCTTTATTGTTTTTTTTCTGTTTAGACAATTTTCTTTAGCCATTCCTTAGGGTAGGTCTGCTGGTCACATATCCTTTTAGTTTTCCTGCATCTGATAGTGTCTTGATTTCTTTCCATTCTTGAAGTATACTTTCAGCGTATATAGCATTCTGGATTGACAGTTTTTTCTTAGCACTTGAAAAATATTGTTCCACTTCTTTCTGGCCTCCATGTTTTTTAATGAAAACTTTGCTGTCTTTTAAATTATTTTCCCCTAATAAACAACATGTCATTTTTCTCCAACTGCTTTCAAGACATTTTTATTTTCAAAAGTTTAACGATTATGTGTCTTGACATGGATTTCTTTGGATTTTTCCTCTGGATTTTGTTAAGCTTCTTGAATTTATAGGTTTATGTCTCATGGCAGTTTGGGGAGTTTTCAGCCATTATTTTTTTGTGTACTTTTTTCCGCTCTGAAAAAGTCTCCTTTCAGGGCAGCAGTGGCACCAAAGTTAGATCTTTTGTTATAGTCCCACAGCTCCGTGATATTTTTTTTCTGTCCTTTTTCTCTATTCTTTTTAGATTGGGTTGTTTATTGTTCTGACTTCAAGGTTAGTGGTTCTTCCCTTTTTCCCCTCCATTCTGTAGTTGAGCCCATCTACAGAACTTTTTATTTCACTTATTGCACTTTTCTCTTTCAAAATTTGCATTTGATAGCTCAATAAAATTGAGCTATCAAATATAAGAAAAAACATTTTCCATTTACTTTTTCTTGGATATCTATTGACTCTTTGCTGAGCCTTTCTCTTTTTTCATATTTTTCAAGTGTGTTCACAGTTGGTCATTTAAGCTTTTTTTTTTTTTTTTTTTTTAAGCATTTTTATCATGGTTACTTTAAAGTCTTTTTCAGGTTATTCTAACATTTCTCTTGTCTCAGTCTTGGTTATCTAGTGACTGTCTTTTTTATTCAGTTTCAGATCTTCCTGGTTTGGGGTATGAGTGAATTTTTGTTGAAACCTTGGCATTTTCTGTATTGTGAGATTTGGCATCTTATTTAAAACTTTCTGTTTTAGCTAGTTTTCACTGACACCTCTCTGGCAAAGGAAGGGCGTCACTTACAGAAAAAAATTTTAAATGTTCTTAGTGGCTAAAAAGTAAATCTGGAAAGTAAATGAGTTTGAATAGTCAAGAAAATTTAGAGGAAGACTGTGGACTGAATTGCTCTATCAGATAGGAGTATCCTGCAGTATTATCTGCTTGTGGTTCAGATCAATAGGACAAAACAGGTGTCTGGACTAGTCTTGTTTTTAGTCTAATATATTGTTATTTACCACACAGAAGCTTTAATAGGTATTATCTTTGCTTTAAAGTTGTTGCTTTTAAGTCATTTCGTCTATTTTAAATTTTTTAAGGCTGACTTTTCCATTCTTCTTCTGGAACTTTCTGCTGCCTATGTTAAGTGAAGACACTTTAATTTGAGAAAGGTAGCCTAGTCTCTTGTTTTTAATACACTCAGTGAGACTGTATGTTATAATAAAAGTCCAAAACAAAACTCTACTGTTCCAGATTCTTTTGGTTCCTAGGAATAGAAAAGCCAACTCTATCTGGATTAAGCAAAACAGGGAATTTATTGACCGTTTTAACGGTAGTTTTAGCTCCTTGCATGGCTGCACCCAGGGACTCAGGTAGGGGTTCCGTTTTAACGGTAGTTTTAGCTCCTTGCATGGCTGCACCCAGGGACTCAGGTAATATTAGGGGTTGGTTTCTCTCTCTTTCACTCTTGGGCAGCCTTTCCCCCTTTTGATGTCTGTCCCCTCACCCTTACCCCCACCCCTCATTTCCCAACATTTTCAGGCTTACATTCCATCCTTTCTTTTCTAACAGTTCTTACACAAGTCCTGTAATTTGAATCTACTTGGCCTGTTTTGGGTCACAAGTCTATCCCCGCAGTAATCATTTTGGACTTGGGGACAAAATATGTTGATGGCTGCAGTGGATCATGTGTTCACCCTTAGAGCTGGAATGGAGGGCAGTAGGCCCCACGTGGCTTAAGGATTGAGGAGTAATTCTCTGCAAAACTGAGGCACCCCACAAAACTGTCTCTTATGTGCCTAGTTGGAGGCTCTGTCCAAGACCATGGGCACTTTGGAACTAGAGGAGGAACAGTTCTTGTTCTTCCTCAGACGGTGCCGTGTATAGTTTTGCTTGTTTTTCTCTGCTTAGGATACATCCCGGATGTTCAGATGGCTCCCTTGCTCATTTCCTTCATATCTCTGTTCAGATGTCATCTCTTCAGGTTTACTGATGTCCCTGTAAAACAGTGCCACCACCACCACCCACATGCCTCTTTCAAACCCTTTACCGTGCTGTTAACTTCATAGTGAGCGAGTATGTTTATCTTCTGTCTTCCTCCATCTGAAGAAGGACCTTGTTTCTCCTGTTTACTGCCATACTCTAGGTTCCTAGAACAGTGCTTGGCACATTGCAGGCATTCAAATATTTGTCTGTTAAACAAAGGAATACATGAGTATTGTGATAGGAAAATGAAAAACAAAAGGAGAAATGAGGGCAGAGAGGACTGTCGTGACCAAAAGAGACAAATGGTTCTTAAAGGTATGGAGGAACTTATTTGGAGAGGAGGAGGGTAATGTTTGATACTGAGCAATCAGGAAAATACTCCTCTTGCATCCCTGCTGTTTCTTTTACTAGAGGCTTCTAATAAAGGCTTCTGTCTTTCCTTATTAGGGACATTGTTAATTATTAGCTCATGATTAAATTAAAATTTTAGTTAAATAATTAAAAGTAGCTTAAACGATGCCTCTCTGTTAACATGATGGATAGCAGCACTGTAAAGTAGAAATGTTGCAAGCTACAAATGTGAGCCACATAGGTAAGTTAAATTTTTTTAGTAGCCACATAAAAATATTTCAAAAGAAATAGATGAAATTAATCTTAATATTATGTTTAACTCAACATATCTGAGCCATCATTTTAACATATAGCCATTGTAAATTTTGTTAGAGATATTTCACATTCTTTTTGGGGGTATTAAGCATTAGAAATCTGGTATATATTTTATATTTACAGTACCTCTCAATTTAGACTAGCCAATTTTGATGCTGATTAGCTGCTGGTGACTAGTGACTACTGTATAAGACATCACAGTCTAGAACATATATGCATGCATTCCTTTATTCAATAAGTACTTTAGAATAGTGCCAGATACCATTCTAAATGCTTAGTGTTTACGGATGAAGAAGACAGATGGGGTCTCTGGTTTCAGAGAGTTTATATTTTCTCACGAAGGGACAGATAATTAAATAAATAAAATAACTTTGAATAGCGGTAAGTGGGAAGAATGTTATTTATATTGATTGATTTAAGTAATATACATAACAAAGTTTACAGGTCTTAAGTATATATCAGTAGATGAGTGTTTATGCAGTATGACTACCACCCAGATCACAAGGCCCCCCTGCCCTTTGGTAAGAAGTTTGAAAGACTTTTACGTGAAAGAAGAAGGGGTGGGAAGAATGTGTATTATCTTTTCTACTTTTGAGAGACATGGAAAGGAAGAAATATTTTTCTGGACTACTGCACTATTCAGTTTTGGGAAGAAGGAGTTAAGCTTGGAGCCAAATCTGTCCTTTGTCTTTGAGCCCCCATTTTTTATTTTTATTTTTTTAAGATTTTTCTTTTTGATGTGGACCAATTTTAAAGTCTTTATTGAATTTGTTACAATATTGCTTCTGTTTTATGTTTTGGTTTTTTGGCCACGAGGCATGTGGGATCTTAGCTCCCAGACCAGGGATCAAACTTGCATGCCCTACAATGGACGGTGAAGTCCTAACCACTGGACCATCAGGGAAGTCCCTGAGCCCCCATTTTTTAGTGGTAATATATTTTTTAAAAGACTCTGCTGCCCCCTACTATCTAAAATGAGCTGAGAAACAGTTATAGAACTATACTAAGTGAAGAGGTCTATTGTTTTATTTAGGGTTTTAGTAATAACAAAGTTAACCATGGACTTCCCTGGTGGTCCAGTGGTTAAGATGCTGTGCTTCCACTGCAGGGGGTGCAGGTTTGATCCCTGATCAGGGAAGTTCCACATGCTGCGTGAGGTGCGGCCACAAAAAAAAAAAAAAAGTTAACCATGATATTTCATACTCTGAGTGCATTATAAATTCTGCGTTGATTCTATAGTATTTATTAACTAAATATACATAATATTGGATTATTCACATTAATAATTTTTTTCATAAGAGTAAAGCAAATTTGTAATTTGTACTCTGATATTTAGAAAGTTCAAATTATTTCTTTTTTAAAATTAATTAATTTATTTATTAATTTATTTATTTTTGGCTGCATTGGGTCTTTGTTGCTGCGCGCGGGCTTTCTCTAGTTGTGGTGAGTGGGTGCTACTCTACGTTGTGGTGCGCTGGTTTCTCATTGCGGTGGCTTCTCTTGCTGCGGAGCACGGGCTGTAGGGCACACGGGCTTCAGTAGTTGTGGCGCACCGGCTTAGCTGCTCCACGGCATGTGGGATCTTCCCAGACCAGGACATGGCCCTGCATTGGCAGGCGGATTCTTAACTACTGCGCCTCCAGGGAAGCCCTCAAATTATTTCTTAAAAAGGTAGTATGGTTTGCATATTTGCATACTCCAACTTTACAAACAAATTAGTAAATGTGGATGTAATGTTTTTCACTTTAGAATCTTTTATAATTCAGTTTCCTTCTGGGGGAGTTAATGGCGTTTTAAAAATCAGGTATTTGTTACTCTTGTGTTTATGTAGAACTTGAGGGAGTTGGTAGATTTAATAGGTAATTCTATATAAAGCTTATTAAAATTAGGTTTTCTTAGTGTTTTAAAATGATATTAAGAGAATATAAATTGTAGGCCACATGCTTTACGTGTGAATGATGATTATCGTTTTATCTTTGCAGATTTTGAAAGATATAGCCAACCGATACCATATGATGAGAGGTTCCAAAATACATTTTGTGCCAGGCTGGGATTGTCATGGGTTACCCATTGAAATAAAAGTATTATCAGAACTTGGTGGAAAAGCTCAGAATCTTTCAGCTATGGAAATTAGAGAGAAAGGTAAATAATCTCTATTTCTGTTTTAAAATGGTATTTGTAAACACTGCTTCCTTGGAAAAGTCAGGGCTTTATCAAAGACACCTGTTGTTTTTTGGTTTTTGCTATTGTTTTTCACTTATAATGAGATCTCTTGGAAACCACTTTGTGTCAAAGAAAATTAAGATTTTGTGTAATTGACTTTTATGAGAACTTATGTTCAGAAATGAAGGAAAGATTTGTGAACACATCCAAGTACATTTTTCAGTTCTTTAGTCTTCACATTTTGTTGAAATTATGATTTTGGTCAATGTTTTTATTTACTTTCTTGGCTAGGACTTGACCTATTTTAGGTGTTAAACCAAAAGTAATTATTAAATTAAAAATTTTTTTAAGAGATCTCTTTTTTTGATCCTTTCCTTCCATAGAATGTGTCAGGGAGGACTCTTCTATCCTTTTTCTTTTTTTAAAAGAATTAATTAATTAATATTTTTAGCTGTGTTGGGTCTTTGTTGCTGCACACGGGCTTTCTCTAGTTGCAGCAAGCGGGGCCTTCTCTTCGTTGTGGTGCACGGGTTTCTCATTGCGGTGGCTTCTCTTGTTGTGGAGCACAGGCTCTAGGTGCACAGGCTTCAGTAGTTGTGACACAGGGCTCAGTAGTTGTGGCTCATGGGCTCTAGAGCGCAGGCTCAGTGATTGTGGCACACAGGCTTAGTTGCTCTGCGGCATGTGGGGTCTTCCTGGACCAGGGATCGAACCCATGTCCCCTGCATTGGCAGACGGATTCTTAACCACTACACCACCAGGGAAGTCCCCCTTCTGTTCTTATATATTAAACTGTTTTGTTTTTTTTTAAAGGGCTCCTCAGTGTTTTTTTATTTATTTATTTTTGGCTGCTTTGGGTCTTTCTTGCTGTGTGCGGGCTTTCTCTAGTTGCGGTGAGCGGGGGCTACTCTTCGTTGTAGTGCATGGGCTTCTTATTGTGGCAGCTTCTCATGTTACAGGGCACGGGCTCTAGGCACACGGGCTTCAGTAGTTGTGGCTCTCGGGCTCAGTAGTTGTGTCTTGCGGGCTCTAGAGCGCAGGCTCAGTAGTTGTGGTGCACAGGCTTAGTTGCTCCACGGCATGTGGGATCTTCCCGGACCAGGGCTCGAACCCGTGTCCCCTGCATTGGCAGGCGGATTCTTAACCACTGTGCCACCAGGGAAGTCCCTAAACTATTTTATAATTGGATATGATTGTGAAGATTTCATACTTCCTTATGAAAGAGTATTATTGGTTATACTGATTCCTTTTGTGTGTGTGTATATATAATGAAATAAGAATTATTCTCTGACCTTTTCTTAAACTAAGAAATATGAAGAATAACTTTTCCAGTTTATTTTTTCTAAAAGTAAGGTCATTTTATGATCTCTCAATAATCGAGGAGATGGTAACAAAATTTTAACTTTTGAAATTTTAGTGAATTTTAGAATTTGTTGTAGGTATCTTCTGAGCACTTTAACTTTCAGATAATTTTCCTATTAAAAATTTTTATAGTCTATGTTGTGTACAATACCTGCATTTAGAGAGATACATGCTAAGCCATGTTTAAGAATTTGAATTAATTTGTTTTCAAAAGCTTTTTGTTTCTTTTATTGTTTTTAGCTAGATCATTCGCCAAAGCAGCAATTGAGAAACAGAAATCGGCATTTATTCGTTGGGGAATAATGGCAGATTGGAATAATTGCTACTATACATTTGATGGAAGATATGAAGCCAGACAGTTGAGAATTTTCTACGAAATGTATGATAAGGTAATAAAAGTTTTTTTTTTCTTTGAGTATGTTAAAATATGTGTTACAGAATTCCAGCTTTCATTTTTCTTTTTCTTCTATAGGGCTTGATTTATCGATCTTACAAACCTGTGTTTTGGTCTCCCTCATCAAGGTATTTATGTCTTTCTGGTACTAAAGGGGAGAATTTTGTGAGGGTTCCAAATATTTATGTTTAATATTTTTAAACCTTAGGACTGCATTGGCTGAAGCAGAACTTGAATATAATCCAGAGCATGTCAGTTGCTCAGTATATGTAAAATTCCCTCTCTTGAAACCTTCTCCTAAGTTGGCATCTCTTATAGGTAAGATTTATCTGTTGCTTGAGTTTATTAAAGTTATGGAATTATAACATTTGATTTGCTAGCATATTTGAAATTTTATTTTCACAGATGGTTCATCTCCTGTTAGTTTCTTAGTCTGGACCACCCAGCCTTGGACAATTCCAGCCAATCAGGCTGTTTGTTATATGCCAGAATCAAAGTAGGTATATTATTGCAATTTTTGTTTTATCCACAAATAGGATCAATTCCATTTTTAGCATTATTTTGATCTTATTTAATCCTTATTATCCTTTTAAAATTAGTGAATTATAACTTAGTTCATATAGATTTAGTTCATGTAGATTTTATTAAGCTTTAGCTCATATAGATTAAAGATTATAAGCTTTAGTTCATATAGATTTTATTAAGCTTTAGTTCATATAGATTTTATTAAGCTTTAGAGGATTCTACTTAAGACCTTATTTCTACCTTTTGGAAAAGAAAAGAGAAATGTAAGGAATGAAGTCCCTCGAAAATAGTACTTTTTTGATCTTAAAGTTAGTTTTTCTAAAATGATGTAAAACATTTAAAATGTTATCTGTGGTTTTTCTTTTTTCATTATTAGTAATTTACTCCTAAAATTTTATTTTAGGTATGCTTTTGTGAAGTGTTCCAAATCTGGAGACTTCTACCTTTTAGCTGCAGATAAAGTAACATCTGTTGCTTCTACTTTGGAAACAACATTTGAGGTTATTTCAACATTTTCAGGTAAGGATTTACAGGTATTCTGACCATCAAAGTCATCAAAATATTGGGTTGATCTGAGTTCAGTACCTTGCTGAAGATAGCTCATTGTGAATCAAAACAGATATGGCCTCTACCTTTCTAGAATATATTTTACATTGATTAAACTGAAGGAGAATATGCATTAAACATGATAGGAGTATAGAAAATGTGAACATTGACAAAGGCACAATAGATTAAAAAAAATTTTTGGCAAATATCGAGGGGAAAATTAGACAGATGCCCTTTGTACAACATACAGTGTACAAATTTCCATCTAAAATTTTATTCAAAATTAAATTACTGAAAATTATTTTTATCTGATTTGATCAAAGGAGCAAAGAAGGAAGTAAATATATTTATTTTGGGGTATATGATTTTAATAAGGAAATTGAATAAATTCTGAAAGTTATTCCCAAGATAGCATTTCTATCAAAAGGATCCTTAGTAAGCTATAATTTGGGACTTCTGAAGTAGTAGCTGATTTTGAAATATAACTATGGATGAAAGAATGCTCAACATCATTAATCGTTAGAGAAATGCAAATCAAAACTACAATGAGATATCACCTCACACCAGTCAGAATGGCCATCATCAAAAAATCTACAAACAGTAAATGCTGGAGAGGGTATGGAGAAAAGGGAACCCTCTTGCACTGGTGGTGGGAATGTAAATTGATACAGCCACTATGGAGAACAGTATAGAGGTTCCTTAAAAAACTAAAAATAGAACTACCATACGACCCAGAAATCCCACTACTGGGCATATACCCTGAGAAAACCATAATTCAAAAAGAGTCATGTACCAAAATGTTCATTGCAGCTCTATTTACAATAGCCAGGACATGGAAGCAACCTAAGTGTCCATCGACAGATGAATGGATAAAAAAGATGTGGCACATATATACAATGGAATATGACTCAGCCATAAAAAGAAACGAAATTGAGTTATTTGTAGTGAACTGGATGGACCTAGAGTCTGTCATACAGAGTGAAGTAAGTCAGAAAGAGAAAAAGAAATACTGTATGCTAACACATATGTATGGAATCTAAGAAAAAAAAAAAAAAGGTCATGAAGAACCTAGGGGCAAGACGGGAATAAAGACACAGACCTACTAGAGAATGGACTTGAGGATTTGGGGAGGGGGAAGGGTAAGCTGTGACTAAGTGAGAGAGTGGCATGGACATATATACACTACCAAATGTAAAATAGATACCTAGTGGGAAGCAGCCGCATAGCACAGGGAGATCAGCTCGGTGCTCTGTGACCACCTAGAGGGGTGGGATAGGGAGGGTGGGAGGGAGGGAGACGCAAGAGGGAAGAGATATGGGAACAAATGTATATGTATAACTGATTCACTTTGTTATAAAGCAGAAAGTAACACACCATTGTAAAGCAATTATATTCTAAAAAAGATGTTAAAAAAAAAGGAAATATAACTATGGAAATCTAGGGAAGTTTAAAATTACCTTTGATCCTTAGGGATGATATATCTTTGAGTTTCTTACAAAAGAAAAAAAAAATCACAAGAATAGATACTCAAAAATGGAAAGATTGCCTAGCAAAGTAAGGAAGGCCTCAAAATGCACTGGTTTAGATATAAACCAGTTAGAGGTTTAAACAAACTTAACAAAAATCAAAAGGTTTTTAATGTCAAAGGTATGAAAGAAGCTCCAGAATGTTTAATATTTAATACCATTTGGACCTTGTTGGTGCATTAGGTAACTTAGAGGCTCCAGTATATTCTTTACTCCATACCCCTCTCTCACCTCTTTTTTTAAAAAATTGATATGTAATTGATATATAACATTATATTAGTTTCAGGCATTCAAAATAATGATTCAGTATTTGTATAGTGAAATGATCACCATAATAAGTCTAGTTAACATACATCATCACACATAGTTGCAAATTTTTTTTCTTGTGATGAGAACTTTTAAGATCTAATCCCTTAGTAACTTTCAAATATACAGCACAGTATTATTAACCACAGCCCACCTCTTCTTTTAAGTGCAAAAGGTATTAATAGACTTCCTTGACATGTTAGATGTTGTTACGGGAGTTGAGTGGCATTCTCAAAAGGTTTTTGAAAGTATTAAGGTTAAATTTAAAGGTCATTTTTCTAGACTGCATAATTGTTTCAAATTATTACTTTGTGAAAAATTGATTGCCGTTTTTAGCCACCCTGTTTCAGAGGAAAATATATACTTCTCATTCCTAGCCTATATTTTCTTGTTTTCTGATCTGTAAATTGGGGATAATGCTAGTTGCTTTGTAGTATTGTGAAGATGAGGTAAGAATTTATGTTGCGTCTAGTACATGTGGGTGCCCAGTAACTGTCGGGTATTATTTATCATCTCTTACCTTTTTAGGGTAACATCATGAAAAGCTACAACGAGTTCCCGCAGAGATAGTATTAGAACCTACTAGTCATTGACCTGTTGAGCTAGAATTTTTTTGTCCTCTATTCTAAATGGTACATAACTGCACATAAATTAGAGAAGTTTTTTTGGATTCATTTGATTATGTATTTGTTATAATAATTGCTAATATTTTAAAGCATTTACAGTGTGGCAAGTATTGTGCTAAGTACCCAAAATGCTTAACGTGCATTAACCCAGTTTATGTTCACAGCAGACCTCTGAGGTAGGAACCATAATTGTTCACATTTTATAGATTCCTGAAGGTCACAGAACAAGCAAAAGGGAAAGCCAGAATTTGAGCCCAGTCTTATCCCAGATTCTGCTCTTTTCACCTGATGTCTATTGCTATTCTTAAAGAGGTAGAAGAATTGCTATATAAAATAATTCTTTTTTTTTTTTTTTTTTATTTTAAAAGAATTTTTTTTTATTTTTGGCTGTGTTGGGTCTTCGTTTCTGTGCGAGGGCTTTCTGTAGTTGCGGCAAGGAGGGCCACTCTTCATCGCAGTGCGCGGGCCTCTCACTATCGTGGCCTCTCTTGTTGCGGAGCACAGGCTCCAGACGCGCAGGCTCAGTAATTGTGGCTCATGGGCCTAGTTGCTCCGCGGCATGTGGGATCCTCCCACACCAGGGCTCGAACCTGTGTCCCTTGCATTGGCAGGCAGATTCTCAACCACTGCGCCACCAGGGAAGCCCCCAAAATAATTCTTAATTGTAGCTTTCTTTCCCCACAGGTGTTGACTTGGAAAATGGTACTTGTGCTCATCCTTTCATTTCTGAGAGGGTGTCTCCTCTTTTACCTGCCAGTCATGTGACCATGACAAAAGGAACAGGGTTGGTTCACACAGCCCCAGCTCATGGTATGGAAGATTACAGTGTAGCTTCTCAACACAACTTGCCCATGGTACTGCTCCTCTTTTTTCCTTTTAAATTATTCCTTTTGTAGAATTAAAGCAATAAACCCTAACTAACATCTTTACTTTTGATAATAAACAATAATTTTTGTCATCATAGTTAAGTTGTGAAATGCTTCTGTGCAGTAAGCCTCCAAAGCCTCATTAACTCATACTAATTGAGAACGATTTCCCAGAATTAGCACAAAGTTGTCACAGAGTTAGAATTGAAGAATACATAGTAAATGGGGGCATTTTTTTTTCCAAGTATTAAGTCACATAGACAAATTACTTTCAATCCCTGAAAAATAGCAAGTGGGTTTTACTAAATAGTTGAAAAGAGCTGTTTTTTTTTTTTCAGACTAAACAGTCTTCTCTAAATTTATTTTACACACGTCAGTTACTTAGCAAGTTTTTCCATTTAGCTAAAGGCAAGTCTCAAAGTCGTCACAATGTATGTACACTGCCATAGATCTGTAAATTAATAGAGTTTTTTAGTATATTTTGTTACTTTTTGTAATTAAACTTTAGGTGTATATTTTAATAATACATTTTGCCTTTGGTGATTTAAATGTGTAAATTCACAAATTCTGATTGACTGAATAAGAAGTACCCAAATTTTCAGTGTAGTGAAAGACTAGACTATAATGAGATGTTTTATATAGTATACTGCTTTGCTAGATATTGTCATAAGATGAAATATCTTGATACTTTATTTTAATTGTTCAAAATGACTCTTTGTAGGATTGTTTAGTGAATGAAGATGGAGTTTTCACAGATGCTGCAGGTCCTGAGCTTCAAAACAAGGCTGTTCTTGAAGAGGGAACAGTTGCGGGTGAGTACTGTGTATGTTGGTATCATAAATATGTATTTTCTGAAAAGCAGTCAGCAGTAACCTTTGCTGGCAATTCTCTCATTTTGTACTTTCAACAGAAACAAAAAGCTAAAATTATATTTTATTTATATTTTATTTTGCCACATGGTTTAAAATAGAGTTTGGCACTTTTTCATCTTTTGCTTTGAAGTTGCTCTACTTGTTTAAGCAGATCAAGGCAGTCAACAGAGAGTGATGTTATTTTAGGACTATAGAGATAGTCATCAGCAGTGTTAGTTTTGTGGAAGGATGAAATCAACCTTGGGACTAGATGCTGACTGTGAATCAGACGCTCTCACTCCGTTTGTAACCCTTATATCATTGATACATACAGGATAGTTGACGTATGAACAATTTTAGGGGTCCTCCAGTCTTGAGTTGTCTTTCTGCCTTTCTATAAATATGGATCCAAGGACCAGGTACTATGAAAACCTTTCTTTGCCCACACTAAGACTAAGGCTAATTAGATCTGGTATATTAATTTTCTAGGGCTTCTGTCACAAATTACCATAAATTTGGTGGCTTCAAACAACAGAAACTTATTCTCTCACAGTTCTGGAAGCAAGAAGTCTGAAATCAAGGTGTTGGCCAGGCTCTGCTCCCTCTGAAAGCTCTATGGAAAAATTCATGTTTGCCTCTTCCTAGCTTCTGGTGGCTCCTGGTAATCCTTGGCATTCTTTGGTTTATAGCTGTATCACTCCAGTCTGCCTCTATTGTAACATGTCCTTCTTTGCTCTGTGTGTCTCTGTGTATCCTTTCTTCTTAGAAGGACACCAGGCATTGGAATTAGGGCCCACTCTAATCCAGTGTGACCTCATCTTAATTGCAGATTACATCTACAAAGACCCTATTTCCGAATAAGGTCACATTCACAAGTACTAGGATACTAAGGGCTAGGACTTGAACGTATCTTTTGGGGGGACAGAATTCAACCCAGTATACCTGGTTTCTTCTGGATTACCTGGAGACCACTTTAAGATTCATAGTATGAAAGACTGTGACTCTGAATTTGAGATGTAGAATTCTAGATGTGTTCTGTCATCTTTGAAATGAAGAGCCATGGGAATGGCATAATTTGGAGTCTGATTAAGGTTTTACAGTTTCTGCTTTTTTTGCCCGGAGATTCCCGGATTATGCCTTTGCTACCTGGTAGATGGCTACTATTACTGTCACCTGTTGGCCCAGATTTAGTACTCCCTGGGAGTTTAGAGAGTTATTAGGATTTACATAGTGCTTTTTAATTGTGTCTAATGTAAATTGTTATTAATTGTTTTTTAAGTTATAAAGATGCTTCAGGCTGCCAAGAATTTGTTGAAAGAGGAGAAATTGGTACACAGCTATCCCTATGACTGGAGGACTAAGAAACCAGTAGTTATTCGTGCCAGCAAGCAGTGGTTTGTAAATATCACGGATATTAAGACTACAGCCAAGGTATAAAAGGCATCCTACTGTAAGGGCTGGGTTTATCATTCCCTCAGTATGGAAGGTTTACATGTGAGCTTGGGAGAGGGTTTTGGGAGTAGAAGGGATTAATGCTATTATTATTTGGTTTCATAAACTTGTAGAATTTTAGATCTGGAAGGACTTTGGGTTTCTATCCCTTCATTATACACATGTGGAAAATCACGCTTAAAGAGGTTAACTTGCTCTAATTTCCTGCCCAGTGTAGTGAAAATAGCATAGAATTAGGACTTGAGTTCAGCAAATTGTTTAACCTCTCAGAACCTCAGTTTCCTCATTTATATAAAAGTGATAATAATGCCTACCTCACAAGATAAGTGAATAACAGTTCCCAGAACAGTGTCTGGCACATAATAGGCATTCAGCAAAAGTCTTTTAAAACTCTTTGCTTCCTTAAAATTGAAATTGCAGTTCATTTGAAAAGCTATTTCTTTTGAGTTAACAAATACTTTATAACTGGCATTTTAAATATTAATATATATTTGAGCTCTTTCATTCAATACATGTATGTATCTGTGTGTGTATATCTCATGAACAACTTGATTCTACTAAATGAAAGAGCTCAAATATATATTTGGTAACCAGGCTGAGTATACAGATATTTTGCTTTACAGCTTGCATGTAACATTGCTGTTACTAGTTGGTTCATTTGTTGACCTGGCGATTTGGGGTCCGTGCCAAAGCTATGCAAGCAATTTACACTTTCTGCATTCGTGTAGAGTGGACAGCTGTGCTGTGGACCGTTTCTTTGTTTTGTTCTGTTTTTTACATCTCTTGTGAAGCCTGTTTTTCTCCTGTACATGTTATAATTTGTAACTTTCAGCTCTGCACGGATTTTTGTTGCAGAACATCTGAGTCTGATGCCGATGCAATACGCTGAAGCCAAATTTTTTTTTAACTTCTTTATAGAAAATTTTCAGTTGTTCCTCGCAGAAATAGAGAGAATAATGTACTGCCATGTTTCCATCACCCAACTTCAACAATAATCACCTTTTTGCCAATTTTATTTTTATCTGCATCCCTACCCATTATCTACACTTCCTACCCATTGGATTATTTTAAAGCAACTTTTAGGCATTATGTTTTCCATAAATATTTCATCATGTATATCTGACATTTAAAATTAAAACATAATTTTAATGCCATTTTTACCACCTTAAAAAAATAATAGTTATTCCTTAACAAAATCCAATATCAAGTCAGTATCACGTTTCAATTTTTAATCAAAATAAATTGCGAATGTTGCCATTCTACCAGTAGGTGGTGCTACAAAGGGCTTTGGGGGAGGGGATTTCTGGTGGTTCAGGTAAGCGAGGAAACTGTTTAAACATGCTCTAAAAATGTAAAAATGCTTTTATTGATGGGTAGAGAGACTTTCTTTGAGACTTTTTAAAATGAAGTTATATTTTCACTTACGGATATTTTTAAACATTTTTGCTAATATAATTCTTTTCTTGGTAATTAACAAATGAAAGCAAATGCTAGTAGTTTACAACTTTTGTGGGGGGAGGTGGAGGGAAGGAGAGTTCTTGAGAGACAGCAAGTAAATAGGAAGTAACTTACTTTGAGAAAGTGTTTTCTATGTTGTAAACCATACTATGTAAAATTAGGTTATATTGCAGTTCTTGTTTGTCCACCTAAGATAGTAGCTTATTTCTTAAGCATTTAAAAAAGAATTATTGAAATCAAGTTTGAATTGATTTTAACTGTAGTTTAATAAAGTATAATACTTCTACTAAACCTGTTATTAACCAGTTTTGATCTAGGGTGCTTGGAATTTAGTATAAAATTTCTTGTCACATCCTCCAAAGGTGAAGTCTGCTCTGGATGTTATTTATTAGATCCTTTGTGGCCCTATTTTAACATTGTCTCTTTTGCTCTGAAATCTATGATTTTTTTAGATTAGTTTCTTTTTGGCAGGGGGGGGAGGGGGCATGTAAATGACAATAAACCTCTAAAATAAAGAACTGTATTAGGATAAATAGTGACAGTTCTAGAAAATTTGTTCTGCTTTCTCTCACTGGACTTGATTTGTGAATCAATTGCAGGAATTGTTAAAAAAAGTGAAGTTTATTCCTGGATCAGCACTGAATGCCATGGTTGAAATGATGGACAGGCGGCCATATTGGTGTATATCAAGGCAAAGAGTTTGGGGTGTTCCAATTCCTGTGTTTCATCATAAGACAAAAGATGAATTCTTGATCAACAGGTAGAACTCTTTCTAAAATTTTCAGCATTTTAAAGTGAGTTGTATTTTCTTCAAAAATGAAAAAATAGTGGACTATTGAAAACTCTTGATATATGTTAAATATTCTAAAATAGCTATCTTTTTTGAGGGGAGTAAAATATAAATTTCAGAAAGATCCTTTCAGGTGGATGAAGTTTTAACAAACACTGGATTATTTTTTCAGTATTGATACGTAGAAGCAAAGACCGTGAATATTTTCCTATGAGAATTCATTGTCCCTGACTGTGCCCTGTGCTGGGGTAAGGTGTCAGGAGCCCAGAGATAAGCAGTGTTGAGTGGTGGAGCCCAGTATGTGATTTCTCTTCAGGAATTAGTGTCAGTCTTTCGCTCTGAGTGAAATGACTCATCTCAGTAGAAATGGCATTAGGTAATTGTATAGGTAATTTAAAATTTAAGAAACTATAATATAGTTGAATGCACGTAATTAACTCTAGTGATGATTACATTCCTAGTTATTTCTTCTTTTTTCCTTAATTTTTTTTTTTTAATTTGGAAAGATAATACATGAACCTAGTAAACAATTCAGAGTAGAACAGCTTATACGGTAAAAAGAAGATTGTTTTCCCTAATCATATACTAGACCCTTTTTTGAGGCAGTAAACAAGACTGACATGGTCCAAGCTCTTGATGAGGTGATAATCTAGCTAGTTTATCTTCTAGTAAATTAAGGTGACTCTCAGTATTGTTGCTATTATTAACAGATGTGGAAAGGGGAATATTAATCATTTCTTTTGCGAATACATCCTGGGTTTTCATTTTTTGAAGTAATTTTGTTTTGGATGTTTTACTAAGTTATTCTAGAACATGAGCAAAGAGTTTGACTGCGTTTTGGTAAGTATTTTCACATTTCATCAGTTGAGGATTCAGTGAGGGTTTTGAGGGCATGGAGGCCAGCAAGTAATGGAGAGATGACAGAGTTGAATGTCCTACCTTGGGGTTCATCATCATTTTTGTAAAAAGGTTCTGCTTTTCATTGTCAACATTATTAGTATTTCTTTGGGTGGTACTTTTGTGAATATATGTATTTTAGGGTTTTTTTAAATTGTTGACTACAGTGTTTTTTGTTTTTTGTTTTTTTGATTACCTTTAGCCAATATTAGGTAGTTCTTAGTATCCTTGGTGTGAAGGTTCCTTTTCACTTTGAAATATTCCTTGTATCACTGCTTCATGGGTAATGTGACACCTTATGGCAATGTGGTTCAAAGGGAAGAACTAAAGGCTCTGCCTTGAACAAATATTGAACCCTAAAACAGCTCATTTGCTTCAGTTATAAAGGATATGGCATTTGAGTAGGGCCTGGAGGATTAGGTAGGAAGTGGGGGAAAGTAGTGGGATTAGGAGCTGAGGACCCAGAGTGGGGAAAATATAGCATGTATATAGGAACCATAATGGGGCTGCAGGTTGTGTGAGGGGATCAGAAAGACAAACACCTAAGAAAGATTGATTGGGGCAAATTGAAGTGAGTCTTGAATACCAGGCTAAGGAATTTAAACTTTTAAGTAGGCATGAAGAGTCACAGTATGTTTTAGGAAAAGAAACTAGAGGTTAGAGACCAGGAGGTGATTTTAAGGCTATTGCAATATTATTACAACTTGGAGCTAAGACTCTTTGGCCTAAATATTGTTGCATATGTTGTTCTTAAAATTTAGAGCTTGATCACATAAAAACTAATTATCTTATTTCCCCTACTAAGAACTAAAGTTGAGATACGTTTACACAAGAATTGCTTAAAATTCCACACTGGAGAGTTTTCTTTTAAGGAAACCTCTATAAGACACTGCCATTGTTCCTCATTCTTTTCCATATTTAGAGAGCAAGATTTTTAGGGTGTTTCCTTGCAGTGATTCAAGTGGACCAATGTACGTATTAGTAAGTAGAGCCAGCTGGTTTATTTGACCATTATTTAATCACTACAATAAAATGGTACATAGATCAATTGTTCGGTGACCTGGGTGAAATAAATGTGAGCTTTGTCAGAAAAACACAAGCAGATTTTCTTTAGGTATCATTTATGTTTTATTTACAGTCAATACATTTACATGGTATGTAACAGATTCTTTTCTGTGCATCTGCCGTTGTGTTGCTTGCGTGGTATAGTTGATTTCTGATTCTGAAGTCGCAGAGATATACAGAATATTGGCCTACAGAAATGACAGACAAACAACCATACTGTCTGTCAATTCATAGGTCATTTTCCTGTACACCATTTCTGAATAATGACTCTAATCCTCTTCCGTTTTTGGTCCTTTAAGGTGACATAACAGTTAATTTTTAAAAATGGATGTTAATTCTTAATTATTTGTCAATTTTTAAAGACTGCATGAAAGGCTGTCTTTTTTTTCCTCCTTAATCAAATGAGAATCAAGTGACCATAATTTTTTTTGTCTTTCTTGAATACGCCTCTACATTGAAGTGAGTTGGTAGCCATCAAAAGTAACAGCATCTCCACTGGAAATAGCTGCACAGTCCACATGGAGTTGCTGTTACAGCTGATGACCCCATTAAGCAGATCAGAAGGTTCCTTCTGCTTTTCTTGATGAAAGTCTATAAATTCTCCCTTAATGATACTAGTTTCACAGAAGAAAATCTTGATTTATTCATGTTCTGAGTAAGCTGAGAGATTGGTAGATTTGAAACTCAGATGTTTGATTTTGATTTGAATTAATGTTCTCATTTGCATTTTATATTCATATTTGTATTTTCTCAAGAAGTAATTCCATTTTTGACTTTAACATCATTGATCATTTTTCTTAATCTGTAATATAATGCCTTTATAATTTAGGTGGAAATCTATTACTAATTAATAAAGACAAATACTTTTTAGCATAAAAAAGATAAAATGTAGGAACATTTGCTACCTAGGAAGGAAAAGAGGTTGTTAGTTAAATTTCTTTCATTTCAGACCATTTAATCATTTTAAGAGTATTAATGCAATAGTTAACATGCATTTAGGAAACTTAGCCCCCGATTTCTGGAAATTGTGAGAAATTCACTAGAAGCAGGCAAGGATTTCAAGTTTGGGTGTTAGCTTTAGCTACCTCAAATTTTTGCTCATGTTAATAATAATGACTTTTTGGTGAAAAAGTTTGATAATGTTCATCAAATAAAAATTTCTCCAAAATTGTTTCCTGTCATCTTCAAAACGTAAATATAGAATTAAATTAAAAATAGAGCTCCCCCAAATTTCATTGTGTTCTAGAATTAAACTTAGTAAATAAATATGAAACATTTAGCCTCTTACCTCATTCTTACTCCAGTAACTTCCAGAAGAAAAGTATATTATAGTCCTTAATATTTTTGCTTTTATAAAGACAAAATACAGGAAAATGAAATGACAGCAACAGTTTGTTCATTACCTAGCAATCTTAACGCTGTTTAATTTCTGGTAACACGTTAAATAAGCTTCAGCCCAGTTGATAGCGAAGTTTAGAATGATTGGTTGGTGTTATAGTGGCTGGTAGTACCTAGCGGATTTTCACGGATTGAAACCTAAGAAGGGACACATAATGCGTGTGTTTAGATAAGGCCGTTGCGTAAAGTACAAAGTTTTATGATGGATTTACTGCTTTATGAAATACAGCATTAAGATGGAAGCATAGAGATTATGTAGTGATAAGTGGTTTCACCCACTTTTATCAACAGTAATTTATACGATCTTTAGGTTATAAGTTAACTGTGTGTTTGTGTTAAGTATAGGGTATTAGTAACAAAGGGGGGAATTCTTACATTTCAAAACACAAATTTTGACTACTTCTTGGGTTTTTTTGGGAAGAATATTTAATATCACTAGAAATGCCTATAAAATTGTCTTAAAACTTTTTAAAGCACCATCTCGGTTTTGTAATAAAAAATTACACTTCTAAGTATTTATCCGAAGGAAACAAAAGGACTAACGTCTCTTGTACAAAGATACATATATATATACATATCTGTAAGGATGTCTAATACAATTGTTTATAAAGAAACGTAATGATATGAAAAAGAAGAAATAATTAAAGTCAATTCTGGAAGAATGAATAGGTAACCATTAAAAATGGTAGCTTAGCTCTTAATGGTTGCCTAGTTCCTTGTGTATGAAAATCAAATAAATGTAGCCCATCCTGACATTTGGCTGTTTCTAAGTTTTTGCTACAGTGCTATAATGAGTATCTTTTGAGCACTTGTGCAGCATTTACTTGTATTTTTAATCGAAATTATCGTTTCAGATTTTGTTTGAATGTAAAATTTATCTTTATTTTGCAATCTACTATAGTTACCTCAAGTTTGGAGGTTATATGTGTTTGTTTATTTTTATTGCAAATTTTGTTTTTATAACTCTGCCACAATATTTTTAGGATCATTCAGACCACCAGAGTACAAGTCAGAAGAAAGTTTTCACTTAGTGATACCAATTCCGTTGTACTTATATTTTGATTTGTTTGGATTGTGAGGAATGTTTTTGTCTTTGAAATCTGCATTCTTATTTGTCATCAGTTTTATTCAGTTTTTATACTCTAACTCAGAGTTGTCTTTATTTTCCTGTTTTTAAAAACTTAAGTAATATAGTTGTCTAAGATCTCAAAATAGAATTGTTACAGAAGATAATGCCCATTAAAGTACATTTAGTACGTCATATTTTTATATTTCGCGATAAAAAGGAAGGAAGCAAGTCTTACTCTAAATATTAGTAGGAATTGGTCTGTTAATGAAGCCGAGCTTCTTCTCTCCCCTCTTTAAAATGTTTCATATTTCTGTTCGATAAACTGGAAAAAACATTTTTTGGGGGTCCAAATTCATCTGTATATGTCAGAAGGGACACAAAAATAATGAGTCATATTTTTAGTAGTATGTAGTTTTATTTATGACAGCCTTTTTGAAACTAGATTTTTAAAAGCTACTACAGGATTATTTTCATTGGTGTAGATAACATTGTATGGTTATGCCATTTTTAGTAAGTATTATTAGGTAAACTAAAAGAAAAACAAAACCAAACTTTCCTCCTCACTGAAATAAGAGACCTTTATGAGTTAAAAAGTATATTTGCAAATAAGGTTTATATAATACAAGATTAAATTTCTTCTCATATTGAAATATTATATTGTTTATCTAAGTGAACGACCTATATCTTTATAAGAAAATGTAGCAATTAAAACTTCAACTTTAGCTAGACTAGAGCTGGTTGACTAAACTTGGTAGGATTTTATAGTTGCCTTAATAACATGCCAGCTGCAAAATTGGAATCTTTCTTTGCTGTTGGGTATTTTTAGTTACAGACTCTCTGAGATACTTGAATATAGTTAAGTAATACTTAAAATATAATTCTGAAACTTCATTGAATTTATCTGCTATTTAGCAATATGAAAAAGAACTTAGTTTCATTAGAGTTGAATCAGACGTTCTGAAACGGATATGTAAGTATCATCTACAGATGTTAAGGTTACTGACTACAATGTTAGGACTTTTTTAAGAATAAAATTTTTCACATAGCCTTTCTTCTCCCAGCTTTTCCGAATGTTCATAGAAACTGAAGCTCAGAAAAAAAAACATGATGTATTCCTGTCAGTATCTAATAAGTCGCAGATAGCCTCTGGTCTTTGGACTTGGTGCCCGCTCTGTCAGCACACTAATCTCCTGGGACTCCCTGCTGCCCTGACTTGGTCTCTGGTTCACGCTTTCATTACACATGGGTAATAAGAGTCTTTTTGCCTTTGCTTAGCAAACCCCAGAGAAAGGGAGTGTGAGTTCACAGATACAGTGTTGTCTTCCTAAATGAGTTAGAAAGGCTGAATGGAGAAGTAAAAGCAGAACCGAGCCATGATTTAGAAGAGACTGTTTCGAGGCCTGGGTTTTAATTGTTACTTGCTTATTAGGCTCATGATTTAAGGAACCCCAAGGCACAGAACAGTTTATCTGTCAGTTTAGCTATAAATATGTTTTTTTATGAATCCAATTAGAGAGTGCTTGTAAAGTCCTTTTAAAAGTATACACATAAATGTGTATATATAATTTGTGGTATACACATAAATGCTTTTATTTTGATTAATAATAATATTAATCCTAACATCTCTACCTTATTTTCTAAATTAATATGAAATTTGAATGATTTTCCTTTATGTTTGTATTTTTTTATGTTTATTTCCAACACATTTAAAGGTGCTTCACTGTTTTATTTTACTGTTTACCTAAAATTACAATCTAATGATAACATTGTAAAGATAGAAAGGCAGAATGAGGGGACTTCCCTGGCAGTCCAGTGGTTAAGACTCTGAGCTTCCAATGCAGGGGGCACGGGTTCAGACCCTGGTCAGGGAACTAAGATCCCACATGCCGCATGAAGTGGCCAAAAAAAAAAAAAAGGGCAAAATGAAAATGACACTCATATTTAGAATCTTTTTTTAATGAAAATTTCATAATTGGTATGATATATGTGTGTAAATGTACTTTGCTAGTATCTCCCTTTTTTTTAGTTCTAAGAGTAATAGCATTAGGTTTATTCAGATTTTCTATTACAGTATATTCATATTTTCTTAACTGATAAAATGTTCTGTGCAAACTATTAAAATAGTAATATGTAACTAAATATTGTCATATAACTAGGTTGTTATTGCACAGAGTTTTTATGGTCTCATGTCACAAAAGTTTATCTTTATTGTTAAAGTCCATCTGAAATGTGTGACTGTATTAGAAATATGGACTTGTGCCCATTTAAACCTTCTTATTATTCATAATTTCTTCAGAATAGATGTGGTAGCATTATACTTTTTCGTTGTCCTTCGTAGTATAATCAACTTAGGTATTTTGGATATCAATTTGTAGAGCATATTTAATTTATAATGCCCATTTGATTTTTGCTTCCCACAACAATTTTTCATAAACACTTCATTTTATCTGAATTATCAGACCCAGAGAGGTTCAGTGATTTGCCATACATAGTCATGATTAATAAGAAGCAGATCCAGATTAAGAACTTAGAACTTTTTCCTATCCACTCCTCCTTCCGTTTCCATCGACTCTCATAGACGTACATTTTTAGTTACTTGCATTAATGGAGTGTGGTAGAAAAGAGGATAATTGAAAAGTTGGCTTTACTATATGTACTTTAATCTCTAAATATTAATATGGATATGTGTTTTGGTAACTGGTTAACAAAATTAACTGTCTTAAGTTTCCTGACTTCAAAGAATCAGTTTATGGGACTTCCCTGGCAGTCCAGTGGTCAAGACTCTGTGCTCCCAATGCAGGGTACATGGGTTTGATCTCTGGTCGGGGAACTGAGATCCTACATGCTGCGTGGCAAGGCCAAAAAACCCCCAAAAGAATCAGTTTAAATAATAGCTAATGCTTATATAATACCTATTAATATGTGCCAGGCACTGTTCTAGGCATTTTACATATAAGCTCAATTCATATCCATAATAGCTCTATTAATGATACTGTTATTATATGCATTTTTGCAAACCAAGGTACAGAAACGTTGAGTGCTTTGCCTAGGGTCGCATAGCTAGTAAGTTATAGAGCCAGGAATTAAATGAAAGCTGTCTGGCTCTGGGGTCCATGTTCTTTTTTTTTTTTAATTTATTTTATTGAAGTATAGTTGATTTACAATGTTGTGTTAATTTCTACTGAACAGCAGAGTAATTCAGTGTATCACACTGAATTCTTTTTCATATTCTTTTCCATTATGGTTTATCACAGGATATTGAATATAGTTCCCTGTGCTATACAGTAGGACCTTGTTGGTTATCCATTGTATATGTAATAGTTTGCATCTGCTAATCCCAAACTCCTAATCCATCCCCCCTCTCCCCTTTGGCAACCACAAGTCTGTTCTGTATGAGTGTGTTTCTGTTTCGTAGGTAAATTCATTTGTGTCATATTTTAGGTTCCACATATAAGTGGTATCATGTGGTATTTGCCTTTCTCTGTCTGACTTACTTCACTTAGTATGATAATCTCTAGGTCCATCCATGTTGCTGCAAATGGCATTATTTTGTTCTTTTTTATGGCTGAGTAATATTCCATTGTGTATGTGTACCATATCTTCTTTATCCATTCATCTGTCACTTTTCGAATTATAGTTTTCTCTGTATATATGCCCAGTAGTAGATTACAGGATCATATAGCAACTCTACTTTTAGTTTTTTGAGGAACCTCCAAACTGTTTTCCATAGTAGCTGCACCAATTTACATTCCCATCAACAATGTAGGAGGGTTCCCTTCTCTCCACACAGGGTCCATGTTCTTGACCAGTATATTCTGTGACTCAGTGGAAAGCAACTAGAGGAAGTTGTAATGTCAATAAAGCTGTGATAATAACTTAAAAGTATATTATTCCTGTGAGAAAATTTAGTATAAAATATTCCCTGAGTTTAATTTTCAGACAATTTATAACTGTGTATTTTATCTTCCCAAAGATAATGATCAATTTCAGTATTCATTTGATACGCATTTATTGGCTTTCTGTTGTGTGTTAGGCATGTGTTAAATTTTATTGGATCATCTCATTTAGTTTGCAGTCATTCTGACGAAAGTATCTAGGATCATTAAAATGCAAGTTCTACTACAGTGGGAATCTTATCTGCCTTGTTAACTGTTGTATCTCCAGTGCCTAGAACAGCGTCCAAAACATTGGAGGTTCTCAAATATTTTTGAACAAAAATTGTACAATTCTTCTTAACAGAAGGGACAACCAAGACTTAGAGAAGTTTTAGTACTTGTGTGTGGTCATATATATAAAAAGTAGCAGAGTCAAGATACAAGTCTGGGTATCTGTTACCAAATACCAAATATCAGATATCAAAATCTGTGCTCTGGTACAGCAATGCCTCTTATGCAGATGTATTTGGGCTCAGTCCTGTAAGCAGTGAGGGGGCACTGCAAGTCTTTGAGAGGGGATTGGTGTGATAAAAGCAGTTTTAGGAATGCAGCTCTCTCAGAGATGTGTCATATAAATTAAATCTCATGTGCCATGTAGAGGAATGAGCATAGGGGAGAAGTCAGACCATTGCATCAATCTAGTATTGACACAGTGAGGTTGGACTAATATTCTTTTATTTACTCAAAGAATAAATTTGAGTGATATTTCAAGGTAGAAACTGACAGAATATGTTGGCTTAATTTGAGCAGAAATTGGAGGAGGTAGATAATTAGCAGGTTTTGAATACAGGTACTTGGTTAGAAAATAGATTGATAGAAACAGGGAAATCAGTAACTGAAATAGGGATATCAGGAGAAGTCTTTTTTTTTTTTTTTCTTTTTCTTTTACGGGCTCCATATGATCAAGTTTATTTTATTTTATTGAATTTAAGATGACAGCAGGAACTAAGTAAGCAAGTAACTGAAGATTAATACCACTAAATTTGGGGGAAAAGATAGGAAAACGTACCCTGCATATTGGGATAAATATCCTGCAGATAAGGAAGAAAATACTACTGTTTCTTAAATTTAAACTATTAGGTATTAATCACAATAATTAAGTGAACAATGTTTCTTTGTTCCCCCTACAATAGCCAAACTATTGAGCATATTATTAAACTAGTGGAAGAACATGGCAGTGATATCTGGTGGACTCTTCCCCCAGAGCAACTTCTTCCAAGAGAAGTCTTATCTCAGGTAAATTTCTATTCATATTTAACAGCCTTTGTTATGTATTGCGTGATTTAACGACAACACGGGATTCCCTGGGAGCTAAAAAGTAGTTAAGTTATCCTGTCAGGTTCTTGAGCTTATTCGTCATAAATGAGGAGCCAGTGCAGTTTGAGAGCAGACATTTGTATTTAGCTAGAGAAGCTGGGTATATGGTGTAGCAGTAGAGTGTGAGGGATATTTGCTGTCTCACTGAGGGCCAAGATTGATTTCAACTGCTTTCTTGGCTGAGCAGAGAGAGGCACTTGTGACTGTGAGAGAACAGTGCCTAACATTGGTGTATCAGGACTTTGTAGGACATGAATTCAAGTTAACTGATGGCATCACATATTGAAAAATCCAAATTGCAAGATCATTTCAAGAAATAAAAAGTTTATATTTCCATTAGCAAGTGTGTAATTAAGTGGCCACAATCACTTTTACGTGCAAATGAAGCAGTTGTACCTAATTGCAAAATACTTAAAAATGTCTGAAATTTCATTTTAAAATGTGAATTTAATGGTTGTAAGTATTTCATTTTCTTAAGACCTTTTTGGGTATTAATTGTAAATGTTGTGATGGCTGTGTAATTAAAATGCTTTTACATTATCTTACTAGGTTGGTGGTCCTGATGCTTTGGAGTATGTGCCTGGTCAGGATATTTTGGACATCTGGTTTGACAGTGGAACTTCGTGGTCTTATGTTCTTCCAGGTAATTTAAAAGAGTAGGTTAAATACCAATCAGGCAGTTTTGAAAAATAAATGCTATCAGAAGAAATCTATAATCAAGAACTCTTTTTTTTTTTTTATGCTTTATTTGGAAGTACATCTCCTTCTATAATATAATTTTAGATCTGGAAGGGCTATTGGATCTTTTAATCATTTTTAAAAAATGATTAAAAATCATTTAATCCAATGCTTTCTAAACTTTTTTTTTTTTGCCAATTGAAATTTTTATATAGAACCACAATACATAAGATTAATAAACATGGGAATTTTCTTCCTCCTCTCAGCTCATTCTCCTTGACCCCAAGGCACTTAGTTCTGTAAAACAAAGTTTGGAAATCACTGAAATAGCCTGACCCAATCATTTTTCAGAAGAGGAGATGAGATTGGATTAGGGTCCAATTAGGTGATGGTTACATAGCTTAGTGTCGGACTAGAACTCGGGTACCCTGCTTTCCGGTTCTCATTCATCTGTACTCCGTTACCTTCTCACAGCTTTACCCCTCTCTATGCAGACAGCTGACTAATTTCTGCCTCCTCACAGTTAGGGTAAGCTTTTGACTCGGTGGATAAAGAGGGAGGTGAGATGGGGCAGGAATTAGAAGGGAGTAGTAGCAGGCACACAGAGGACGTGTTCAGATGTGAGAAGATACCTTCAAGGATACTAAGTGAGAAGCTGGAAGTGAAATGAAGTAGAGCTTGTCCCCACTGTGAGGTTAAAGACCGGGATGAGGTGGCAGGGAAGCAACGGTGCGTCACATAGTCCCTCACATTGCTGCTGAGTGCTGGCTTTTACCCAGGAGATCCTGTTTGCTTTCTGGAGCAAAGGAATGTGGGAAAACAGCTTGCCTGTTCAGCTGACCATTGTTAAAGGGATGAAGAGGGATTGTGGTCAGGTTTTACCTGGGGTATGCTTCTGGTAGTAGGCCTCATTATTGAGAGGACAGCAATGTGATTCCTAGCAGGTAAACGCTAGGAATGC
Source organism: Eschrichtius robustus (assembly GCF_028021215.1). NCBI lineage: Eukaryota > Metazoa > Chordata > Mammalia > Artiodactyla > Eschrichtiidae > Eschrichtius > Eschrichtius robustus. The sequence continues at coordinate 170,791,734 of NC_090826.1, read as the reverse complement.
TCTAATTGGGCCTTGCTTTCTGTAGGAAATTTGAAAAGCAAAATACACAGAAATTCATGCTTACTCTGTATTATAGCTAAACTGTACATAAAAATTCATAATTTTCTAATATAAGTTAACATATTAATATAATTTTTATAATATTGTATGCAGTAATTTTCAGAATTATTATTTCATACATTTCTCCCACCGTACTCAAGAGAAAATATTGCCAGTTTAGGTACTTCGTTTTCCTAAATTATATTGAAAATGTCGGCAGATAACACTACAGAAGGTAGGTAGGTAGGTTAAATATGTGTTATGTTATAAACAGGAAAAAGAGTTCCCTCCTACCACATTTGGGGCAGCATGCTGAATTTCAAAATAGAATAAATATTCCATGTGTGAAATAGTGCTTATAAAGTATATTTCGAAGTTCATTAGCTGCTTCAGCCTTGGTGAGAATTGCTGCTACTGGCATTGTTGCTTTTTTAATTTCTAAAGTGGTTTTACGTTACCAAGTGCAGCAAGTGCAGATTATTAACTGGAGCCATTGACTGTTAAACTGCGTGAAAATTGTCATTAAAACCTGTCTGTGCTGCTGTCGGTGGTTCAGATAGAGTTTAGTCGTACTATTTCAAGTTTGTTCTTAACTCAATATTTGACAGTGACAGAAATAGTTTATCAAACGAAATTAGTGGTAAAAATGCACCTAATCAGTAAATCATTTTTTCCTTCCATGTCATATATAGGGAATTAATTCAAAGAAAGAAAATCATTTTGCCATTTAAACATGTGTGTTGCGTGCATAGGAGGGTGCCAGAACATAAGTAAACTATCTTCACAGATAATACACAAACCCTAGTTTATTTTATTTTATTTTGGCTGCGCTGTGTGGCTTGTGGGTTCTTAGTTCCCTGACCAGGGATTGAACCCGGGCCCCCGGCAGTGGAAGCGCTGAGTCCTAACCACTGGCCCACCAGGGAAGTCCCACAAACCCAATTTTAGACTGTAGTTTCTTCTTTTTCACTGAGATCTTATATTCCTCTTCCTCAAAAAAAAGTAAAGAATAAATAAAATAACAAAAATCTTGAGATTCATCAGTAAGTTAGATTAATTGATTTATATTTCATCCTGTTTTCCTCCCTTTTCTTCTTTCATGATAAAAAATTTCAAAAGATAGGCAGAAAGAATGAGGTGGGAAGGAGTCCAGATACTAGGTGAATTCATAGTTCAAAAAACCATAAAGCAAAGGTGATTTTCCTTTAAAAAACAAAACAAAATGAGCAGTCACCTACTTTCCTGGGAAGGCTTACTGTACTTTTCATTCTCAGATGGCGTGTATCAAATCTAATATGAAATGATTCAATGTCTGCATGTTTCCTTGAGAGTGTACTATTGCAAAGTAAAATCAGCTTGATTTTGAGCTTAATTTTAGATACCAGTCTTCATCAGTATCTGCTAATGTTTAACGAGTTGAATTTGGTGATTACATAGCATACATATCTAGTTTCACTTTTTGGTGACAGATTTTATAGCAGTGAAAGAGATTTGGCTTCTGTTTTCACACCAGGTCAAGTACCTGGTGAGTTCTTTGTGAGTTTCACTGTGAGTGAGTTCAAGGTCAATAAAACTTAAGAAATTGAAACTTGAACACTTTCTGAAAGGGAGTGGCATTTAAATGAATTATATTATATATAAGTAATAAGTCACATCCATATTTCTAAAACATTCCTTAAATGTTTACCAAAGACATTAATTATTGCACTGATTTAAAACTAATTAATATTTAAACTTTTTAAAAAACAGCTTTATTTTTTGGAAAAAGTTTGTATAGACGATCTTATTTACAAAGCAGAAATAGAGACACAGACGACAAACTTATGGATACCAAAGGGGAAAGGGGGTGGTGGGATGAATTGGGAGATTGGGATTGACGTATATACCCTGTTGATACTATGTATAAAATAGATAACTAATGAGAACCTACTGTATAGCACAGGGAACTCTACTCATTGCTCTGTGGTGACCTAAATGAGAAGGAAATCCAAAGAGGGGATATTTGTATATGTATGGCTGATTCATTTTGCTGTACAGTATAAACTAACACAATATTGTAAAGCAACTATACTCCAATAAAAATTTTTAAAAATAAAATAAAACTAATTAATGTTTAAAATTTTTTAAAAATAGAGAAGTAGAGAGAATCCATACCCCTTGTACCCCTTCCCCACAGCCTTCCCATTATCAGCATCCCACACCAGAGTGGTCTGTTTGTTACATTCGATGACCTCACGTTGACAAATCATTATCATCCAGGGTCCGTAGTTTACATTAGAGTTCACTCTTGGTGATGTACATTCTGTGGGTTTTGGCAAATGTATAATGGCTCGTATCACACAGAATAGCTTTATGGACCCCCAAATCTTCTGCTCCACCTTTTCATCCCTCCTTCTGTACTAACCCCTGTCAGCCACTGATCTTTTTACTGTCTCCATAATTTTGCCCTTTCCAGAATGTGGTATAGTTGGAGTCATACAGGATGTAGCCTTTTCACATTGGCTTTTTACTTAATAATATGTATTCAGGGTTCCTCCACGTCTTTTCATGGCTTGATAGCGCATTACTTTTTAGTGCTGAACAGTACTTCATTGTCTGGATGTACCACAGTTTATCCATTCACCTGGTGAAGTAATTAGTGTCTTAAAATATTTATTCTACATCATTTCTGATTCTTTTTAACAGAGAAATAAGTTGAAGTAGAGAAAAGAGATCATTTTTTGAAACAGAAACAGATTTACAAATAAGTTTTTTTTAAAGTTACCCTTTTAAGGACATATACAGTACTAATAGCTTAATTTCAAAAATTAATGATTATTTTTAGCAATTATTTTTTGTTTAAATTATTTTAAAATGTACGTACATTAAACAGTAGTTTTGCCAAATGTTTGTGCTGGTTCTACAGCCTGCCTTCTTAGTTCAGTATAATAATCTTGCTCAAAATTCATCAATTCAGAAAAATTATACAAATTTAGTAATGAAATTGTAGATTACTCAGTTTTTTTGCTAATTCCTCTTTGATAGTAATTTTTTACTAGTTGGTTTATTCTTTAAATTTTTACCATACCTAAATCACAATCCTAGGGGTATTGAACAGTTGTTTCCTCTAAACATGAATCTTTACTTTTTTTTTTTTGGCTGCACAGGCGACTTGTGGGATCTCAGTTTCCTGACTAGGGATTGAACCCGGGTCACAGGAGTGAAGGCCTAGAATCCTAACTACTACTAGGCCACCAGGGAATTCCTACAATTTTCATAAGAGCGAAAGTTATTGTAAAGAAATACTAACTTTTTACCACATGGTTAATCGCTACTTTTCTTGGAATATTAAGACACCAAACATACTATGCCTCCGTAAGAAAGTTCTAAATTTTTCTTCTACTGAAAGACCTATGCAGGGGCTTCCCTGGTGGTCCAGTGGTTAAGACTCCGCACTTCCAATGCAAGGGGCGCAGGTTTGATCCCTGGTTGGGGAACTAAGATCCACATGCTGCCAAGAAAATATTTTTAAAATAATGATAATAATAATAAAATTACAAAAAAATCTATTCAGGAAGGAAAAAGGATAAAAAATAGGCAGAAAAAAAACGGGCACCGTTTCTCCCTCTTGTACACTGCTGGTGGAAGTGTAAATTGGCACAGACCTACCAGAAGGGGTTTTCACATTATGCGTCAAAAGCTTTGAAGTAGTTTTCTGTCTTTTGACTGAGTGATTCCACTTACAGGAATCTATTCTGTAGAAGTAATCAGATCTGGATGAAAAATTGTGTGTGAAGATATTCACTACAGTGTTATTTCAAATAGTAAATGACATTGACCAACAACCCAATGTCCATCTGTAGAAAAATGGCTAAAGTGATATGGCATACATTCATATGGTAGAATGATATGCCTCCATTAAGTCATGTTTTTGAACATTTTTTGAACATTAAATGGTCATGGGAAAGTATTATTTAAGGGCATGTTAAATTTTTAAAAGTGCAGAATACAAAGATGTAGGATATTTACTCATGTAAATATTGGTATGCATAGACAAAATAGTGGAAGGAAATATGCTGAAATAAAGTGATTATCTCTGGGCATTGGGAATATATGTGATTTTATTTTCTTGAACTTTACTGTTTTACAAGTTTCTTAAAGTGAGAATGTGCTTTTTGTTGTTAGAAAAAAAATTAAGCATTACTAAAAATAAACTTACTAGAACAGAAAATAGTCCCAATAATTAATTATATGAGGTTGTTAAATGATTCTACAGTATACCAGCACTTGAGTTTGACTGTGGCTCGTATTACTTACCATCTAAGACTAAACTTCTCATCTTTATTTTGAAAGTTCCTGTAAACTTTATCTTTTCATTTCTTATTCAGTGCTTTGCTACTCCAAAACTTCCCCACCTCCGTCTTTTTCTTCCGGTTTCATACACCATCTTGATAGGCTCTTGTTTGCAGAAATTTTCTAGGGTTACACTTCCTTTTCCAGAATGATATTTTGCTCCTTACCCAATTCCAATAATTCAGCATATATGAGAATGAGAAAGACACCAAGACTTTACCCTTAATATGAATTAGTTGTTTTGTTGTGCTGTTATTAATGGCCTGATTTTATTAGGTACAACATGTGTTTCTAGGACAGAATCAGAGACCATGTATTTTAAAAGTAATTTAGTATACCTAACCACATTTTTGCAAGTATTCCTTCATATAAAACTGTTTGAAAAAATATACCAGGAAGACTCTTAATTCTCCATCAGCAACTATCAAGTGCCCTTTATGATGTATCTTAATAATAATTAACATTTACTGAGTATTTACTATGTCCTAAGCGTGTTATATTACCTCTTTAATCTCTAGAACAACCTTATAAGGGAAGTAGATTTTGGTGTTATCCTCATTTCAGTGAGGAAGAAATGGAAGCATGGAAAGGTTATGCTAAGGCCCCATGGGTAGTAAGCGCCACAACCAGGATTTGGACCCAGGCAGTCTGAATCTAGCCACTGTGCAGTCTTCAGATTGCTTTTATTGTGCATAGTGTAAGTCCTTAGGCAACAACCAGCTTTCTTAAAACTAAAAATTTTAGAGCTGGCAGAGATTTCAGAGATTATTTAAACCCCTTGTTTTTTTAGGTGTGTTAATCAAGGCTTGGAAGCAATGATTTCTCCAAGATGACAGAACTTTAGTTTGATTTCATGATTATGGACTGTCATTTCATTAGGCCAGAAGTAGGTATTTTCTGAAGAAATGAAATACTTCCTGCTATTGCATTTTCCACTTATTTCAGAGAAGGATTTCCCCTGGTATTCTGTTATTAATCTTCTCATTAATTATTGCTACATCCAAAATGTGGTCTCCAGTAGGAAGTTAACATTTTGGGTGGGATGGGGTTTAAGTACTGGTATTGTAAAAGTTTAAATGGTTACAGATCAGTAGAGGAAGAAGGAAAGTAGGATATAGATGTAACATCCTAGAGGTTGAGGCTAAAATTTTTGTTCTCATTGCATAGGCATTTATCGTTTTATATTATCCTAGGCTTTCCTAACTGCATAGACTAGGCTAACCTGTGTTTTCACCCTCGTTTCTCGTTTAACAGAAAATCTGCCCTACTGGCTGTCATCTCCAAGAGGGCAGATACCACAGTACCTGCTAGGTGCTTGATAATGTTAGTCGAATTTAACTAATTTAACTAATTTAACTAATTTAACTAATTTAATGTTTGATGACATTATTTCGGTTTTGTCTCCCACCTTCACCCAGATACTCTTTGTCACATAAGGATTACAACACTGAATCCTCAATGTTAGGACATAAGAGCAAATCACCATCATTTTACAAATAAAAAGGGATTGCTGGGGTTTCTTAGAGTTCTGAGTTTAGGTTTAAAACATGGAAGTAATCTTCCCCAAAGACCTCATGCTCCTTTTTTTTGAAAACCATTTTTACTCTGAAAAGTCACAGAATAGTATAAAGAAGTACATACCTTCACCTAGATTTTCCATAGTCAGCATTTTGCCACATTTGCTTTATATATGTTTTTTCTATATGGATATATAAACAAACTTTTTTTCTGTACAATTTAAAGGTAAGTTGCAGACTTGATGCTCTTTTATCCCGAAATATTTCAGTGTGTATTTCCTAAAAACATGGACAGTCTCTTGTATAACCAATATAAACGTCAAAATCAGGAAATTAGCACTGATTCCATACTGTTACCTATCTATATAGATCTTACTCCAATTTCACCCAGTAATGTCCTATATGGGAAAAGAAAAAAAAATAAATAAAAAGGGGCCTAGGGGCTTCCCTGGTGGCGCAGTGGTTAAGAATCTGCCTGCCAATGCAGGGGACACGGGTTCGAGCCCTGGTCTGGGAAGATCCCACATGCCGCGGAGCAACTAGGCCCGTGAGCCACAACTACTGAGACTGCGCGTCTGGAGCCTGTGCTCCGCAACAAGAGAGGCCGCGACAGTGAGAGGCCCGCGCACCGCGATGAAGAGTGGCCCCCGCTTGCCGCAACTAGAGAAAGCCCTCGCACAGAAACGAAGACCCAACACAGTCAAAAATAAATAAATAAATAAATAAATAAAAAAAAAGGGGGGCCTGGACCCAATCTTGGATCTCATGTGACATTTAGTTATCTCTTTAGTCTCCTCATTTTGTCCTTGTCTTTCATAAACTTGACATTCATGAAGGTACAGGTGGTTTATTTTGTAGAAGATAGTATCTCAGTTTGGGTTTCTTTGATGTGTTCTCATGATTGGATTTAGATTGTGCATTTTTGGCAGGAATATCACAGAAGTGATACTGTGTCCTTTTCAGTGCGTCATGTCAGAAGTCACATGATGTCTTTTGCTGGAGATGTTTAACTTCGATCACTTGGTTAAGGTGGTGCCTGCCCATTTTCTCTTGCAGAGTTACTCCTCCCCCACCCCCATCTCCCCATCATAATTGTTATTATACGTACAGTTGACCCTTGAACAATGTTGGTAGGGGCACCAACCCTCCATGCAGTCCAAGTCTAACTTCATAGTTGGCCCTCCATATTCGTGGTTCCACATTCATGGATTCAGCCAACGGCAGATCATGTAGTACTATAGCACGTATTTAGTTAAAATATTCCGGGTATAAGTGGGCACTCACATTTCAAACCTGTGTTGTGCAAGGGTCAACTGTATCTTGTAGAGAGATACTTTAAGACTGTGGAAATATCCTGTTTTCTCACCAGATTTTCACCTAGTGTTTAAGCGTCCTTGATGATTTTTGACTGAAATGATCATTACTTATGATGTTTGCCAAATGGTCCCGTATTTCGGATTTTTAACTCTTGAATTAATAACTGTTGTTATGTGTTGAATGCTAAAGTAGCTCTCAAGCTTGCGTACATATATGTCCTAACGAATTTGAGGCTCAGTTATTTGTATGGCATTTTTTTTTTCCTTTGCCATGTTCTTTCTTAAAGACAGTTTTTTAAGAGCAGTTTCAGGTTCACAGCAAAATGAAGAGGAAGGTGCGGAGATCTCCCTGTACCCTCTGCCCTCACACAGGCAGTCTTCCCTGTTGTCAAGGTCCCCCACCAGAGTGGTACATTTGTTACAATGGATGGACCTACCTTGACATATCATCATCATCATCCAAAGTAGATAGTCTACATTAGGGTTTACTCTTTGGACAAAGGTATAATGACATGTATCCATCATTATAGTATCATTCAGAGTATTTTCACTGCCCTAAACATCCTCCGCGCTCTGCCTGCTCATTCCTCCCCTGCCCTGCCACCAACCTCGTGCCTCAACCCCTGGCTCATAGGGCTGTTTTATGCTTTGCCCATCTTTTGACTAGGTCGTTGTCAAATTAGAAGTTAATAACTTGCCCTTTATAAGACATTTTTTTCCTAATTTGTTTAATATCTTGGTTAAGGGCATACGCTCCGTGGCCAGATGGTCTACATTTAGACTCCATGTCTACTGCTTACTGTCTGCATAACCTTGGGCAAGTTGTAAAATCTCTCAGTGTCTCACTTTCCTCATCAGTAAAATGGGGATAATATTATCTACCTTCTAGAGTTACTGTGAGAATTAAATGACTTAACATATAAAGTTATTGGATACTCAGCAGATAATTGTTGAATTAATAAAAAGTTTATTTTCATAAAAGATTTAACTGGAAATATTGACATTGGTAGTTAATATGAATCAGTCCCTAATTTAGATAATATTTTAGTTATCTGTGGTTTGGGAGATCATACTCCAAGGTTTATTTTCTTTATCGTGATTAATAAATTGGCAGTGAGGGTAACAGCCCACGTGAATGCAACCCAGCCACTGGGTATAGCATGACACAAGAAATAAGTAACATGATGACTTTTAATATTTTAATACCTTGATAAATATTCATTTTCCTTTTCCTGTTTAATTAACTTAAATTTCTGTTTTTTCATATTTATTTTTGAGGTACTGACCAAAGAGCAGATTTGTACTTGGAAGGAAAAGACCAGCTTGGGGGTTGGTTTCAGTCTTCCTTATTAACAAGTGTGGCAGCAAGGAGTAAATCACCTTTTAAGTAAGTATTACACCTAAGCTAAACAAGTCAGCACACGGTTGAGTATTTCTACTTGATACTCGCCAGTGTGTGAAGAAGCACTGTGCTGAATAATATATATATGATAAAACACTGCCCTTAACTAGCTTACAGTCTGCAGTCTCGGGAGAGAAATAGGTTTGAAGTAAAAAAAAAAAAAAAAAAATAGAGACAAAAACGGAGACAGCAATACAGAGAAGCCTTGTCACTCCGATACAGATCATAATTCCTAGAAGAGGTAAAACCGGCATTGACTGGAGCAGTGGAGAAACCCACACGGATGGATGTGGAGAAGGATACTCTAGCTTGACTGAAGACAGCCTCAGTCAGATATCCTTACATTTGTAATTTCCACAAGTGGCTAATGGATGGAAATATTTCTTCAGTGAATTTTATTACATTAGGGATTCTTATTTAGCTACAGAGAATAGCTTTTCCTTATTCAAATATGTGAATTAGAGGTTCTAATCAGAAAGATTCTTAAATAGCTTAAGATTTTTGCTATCTTACAATGAAAACCCATCTCACAATTTGCATGTTTTATGTTTCTTGTATAACATGCTTTTAAAAGTCAATAGAACAGCAGATGTATTTCTCTCAAACTGTCCTTTTGAAGATAATTTTGTGGTGATAATTTTTTTTTTAAGACATACTTCTTCCTGGTTAGTTTTAATGATCAAAATCAGTACATAATAGATGCTCAGGAGATAACTGTTTAGTGAATGTAAACATAAAAATTTGTTTGTGTGTAAGTAGAGAGCTTACTATTTAACTATCAGGATAAATAAGTAGCTGAGAATCAGGCTTTGAAGAAAAGTTTTCATACATAATTTGTCAAGAAAAATGATTTTTATGTCAAACTAAGTTACTCTTTTTAAGCTGTGAGTCATCTTCAAAAAGACCATCATCATTGTGTTCATTATTATAATAGCTAATTTGTCTTCTTAGGACAGTGGTTGTTCATGGATTTACCCTTGGAGAAAAGGGAGAAAAGATGTCCAAGTCTCTCGGGAATGTCATTGATCCTGATGTTGTCATCAATGGAGGACAAGTAGGTGGTTCCCTAAAAATTCATTTTATTTTTGTTTTAAGGCTAAGTTGGCAGCCAGAACCCTTAATATAGTTACTTCAATGTAAAAAAAAAAAAACCTCACAAAACTACCTTTTATACTAATAGCAAATGCTTTTACCATGTTTTAAATCTAGACTCTTAAATGATACGTGATTTTTTTTCTTTTTTGAAAAAGGGCAGGGTTGGGATTGTGGCCCTTTTGACTCATTTCAGGTCTGAATCTCCAGTGAGGTCCTGAGCCATGCTATCCCTCTTTTAATTGTCTGAACTTTAAAACTTTATAAACTGTAGTTTTACAGTTAAACAGAAACAGTATAGGAAAAAAATTAGATCGCATCTTCTAAATGCATGTTTCAGGGAATTCCCTGGAGGCCCCGTGGTTAGGACTTGACGCTTTCCCCATGGGGGCCCAGGTTCGATCCCTGGTCGGGGAACTGAGATCCCGCAAGCCGCGCAGCCATAAATAAATGAATGAATGAATGATTGAATGTTTTATTATTATACTCTTGGAAATGATACACTTTAAAGCAGGTCATTAATGAACATCAATCTGGGGTTGCTGATACTTTGGTTTATTTTGGAGTTGCTTTCAGAAAAGAAATCCCTTCTCTGTTATTTTACTCCCTTGGCTTTTTACTGCCTTTCTAGTGTCCAGTAATCAATTCTCTTTGTCGGAGTAGCTTGGGAATATTGAGAGGGAAAAGCAATCCTTCCCCTCCCCCCGCCGGCTCCCCCATCACAGACGCATCCGGGGCAGTACTCTGTCCACCTGCTGTCGTGGCTGTTTACGGACATGACAGGAAGCCACTGGACGAGACTGCAGGCCGAACTCTCCCTTCTTGCAGTTTTGTTGTTGTTTTAGATTCAGCCTGATCTCTGAGATCGTCAGCCCTTGTTTCATTACAGTACAGGTATATTTGTGCTTGCATTTTGCTCAAACGTTTCTGAATAGGAGTCTTACCTAAAGCCTCTGTTCACCAAATTGTAATCGAAAGCCGTTTATATGTTTATATGTATTTTCCCCTCAATGAAAAGGATCAAAGCAAAGAGCCTCCCTATGGTGCTGATGTCCTTCGCTGGTGGGTCGCTGAGTCCAACGTCTTCACGGAAGTGATAATTAGTCCATCTGTACTGAATGCTGCCAGAGATGATATCAGCAAGGTCAGAGTCACTACTCTTTCTATTATGTACTATTCCCGAATGAAAAGTTTACTGAGTCGTTGTTAAAAAAAAAATGAGGCACATTTTTGTTGGCACTTCACAGCTGAGTGAAAATGAGTTCTCCACATGTTACGAGCTTTTAAAAATATCCTGTGCTAATTTATTTGTTTAAAAATATAAGTAGTAATGCTGATAATTTTATACACTGTCTTTTCATATTTTATTTTAATATAATATGAAATTATACTAATTTTGTATACTTTTTATGTGCTCAATGACTGTGCACATTTATTCCATTTATTTTTACCTACACAACATTCTTACTGACACAGATGAACAAACTTGGGCCACTGAAAGGTGATTTGCCCTTAGATTTTAAAGAAATATAATGAAAATTCAGTTTTTATGTATAAAGTACAGTGGTTGTTTCTGCAACTGAGCTTTTGAAATGAGAGTTTGTTTTCTGCATTTGTAGTCTTATTATAGGAATGATATAAAGTATCCCATTAAGAAAGTAACATGAGTTGGATAAAAATAGAGAAAGAAAATAATTTTTCAGTAATAATTGAAGGACTCATCTATTTTTTGACTGTATATTTTTTTCCTCAATGTTTATAGCTTAGGAATACACTCCGCTTTCTTTTGGGAAATGTGGCTGGTTTCAACCCAGAAACAGATTCTATCCCTGTTAACAATATGTATGTCATAGACCAGTATATGCTACACTTACTGCAGGATTTAGCAAACAAGGTAAGTGTGCATTCATAAGCTTTTGGAAATAGCACAGTTGTATGTTGAAATTTGGGTTGTACACGAGTGGAACAAACCTTGTTAGAAATAGTATCTAAAAGCACTAAAAAAAAGTTATACTTGATAAATTCCACATGGTCCTAGGTTGATTAGGTATGAAGTCTTATGATTTCTCGCCTGGTCTCTCAAAAGACTAGAGGAGTACCTGGTGGCAGCAGTAGGCCCAGGCCTCCCCTCAGACCACATTTTTCTCTTGAAATCAGTTCCATGTATTTCTTTAATAGGAAGGAATAAAATAGAGTTGTACTTTATTTAACTGTAGAAGTATAGAAATATACATCTCAAAAGTGTAGAAATAACTGAAATGATGATTCCTATGTCTTATAAGATATCCTCTCATATATAAACACAAATATTTTGTGTTTTCTCAAAAATTGGAATTGCTTCCACATACCCTTAAGAGTCGTACATGCAGATTTTTGCCCAGTTTTACTTTTCAGGCATAAATGAAGGAACATTGGTAACTTAAATTCTTTGCTGTTTTAAAATAGTGTGGCTTCATCATTTAAAACCTGATCTTTTCATTTGATGTGTGTTCTTTTGTAGTTTTCAGGGTAGACTACTCAGTGTTTTCTGAGGATAGTGACTTTCATATCCAGAAATTACATTTTAAAGAGCCTTAAGTGCTCTTGAGTTTTGCCTGTTTTGTATTTGTCTGCCTTTGAAACATATTTTGAAAAGGAACATCCTTTCTCATGATGACTTGCATTTTTATTTGCTTATCCCAGCTTCCAAATTTATTTTGGCTTTGTTCCCTAGATTACCGATTCATATAAGCAATATGACTTTGGAAAAGTTGTTCGGCTATTACGAGCATTTTATACCAGAGAACTCTCCAACCTTTATTTCAGCGTAATCAAAGATAGGTAGGTATGACTGAATATTGAAATACTCAACAAACACTGCTTGAACGTCTACTCTGCTTGGCAAATGTTGGAAAGCAGAGGCGAGCAAGAGGGGCTGCCCTGTACCATTATTAAGAAGTTGGGTTCTTGAGTCAAGTCTGATTAGGAAGTTTCATCCTGTCACTTACTAGCTTTGTGAGCTGAGGCAACTTATCCTATGATCTCAGTTTTTTAATCTGTAAAATGGTGATGATAATACCTGTCTCAGAATGTGGAAATGAAAAGATACAATATAAGTAACGTGCTGAATGCTGTGTTTGACAGAGTCAGTGCTCAGTAAGTACTAGCTGTGAATATGAGGTAATGAACACCGTGCTTGTCCTCAGGAGTTTGCTGATCTTGAGGGGGGTATTTCTCAGAAGTATTCAGGCAGTTATTAATATAATGACATTGTATAACATCAGCGATGCCCTTTTAGAGACAGGCTTGGTGCTGTCTTCATGTTTTGCTCCAGAATGCAGGCGACACGGTGTGACTTTTTTTTTTTTTTTTGGGGGGTGTGTTGGGTCTTCGTTTCTGTGCGAGGGCTTTCTCTGGTTGCGGCGAGCGGGGGCCACTCTTCATCGCGGTGCGCGGGCCTCTCGCTATCGCGGCCTCTCGTTGCGGAGCACAGGCTCCAGACGCGCAGGCTCAGTAGTTGTGGCTCACGGGCCTAGTTGCTCCGCGGCATGTGGGATCTTCCCAGACCAGGGCTCGAACCCGTGTCCCCTGCATTGGCAGGCGGATTCTCAACCACTGCGCCACCAGGGATGCCCTGCGGTGTGACTCTTGTGTGTGACAGTAACTGAGCCAGTGTGAGGTGTCAGCCCCAATCTGTCAGCACCTCAGGGACCGTCCCCTGGGACTGTAACTCCCAGCCGTTCCCTTGACACACCGATAGGGTCACAGGCGTGGGGAGTCACATTTTAAATACCATCAACTCACTTATTAATTTTCCTGTAACACAGTTGTCTAGATTCTAGCTATTATCAATCAGAAAAACAGAACTGGACATAGCATAGGTATGAGAGTTTTTGAGGAGGTGGGCACACTTGGAAGGCATAGAAGATGTTATCAAAAAAGTTGTATGATGGAATATTTTATCCTTTAATTAGAAGACGTTGGAGCCATAGGCTTAGGCACTGTCAGAATGAACCCAGCCTGAGGCAGATCCCATCTTGGCAGTCATCGTGTACAAAGTGTTGCCAACCGCTCAATAAGTTTTTCTTGAACAGGCTTTATTGTGAAAATGCAGATGATCCCAAACGACGCTCTTGTCAGACTGCATTAGCCGAAATTTTGGATGTAATGGTTCGTTCTTTTGCTCCCATTCTTCCTCACTTGGCTGAAGAGGTATTCCAGTACATACCTTACCTCAAAGGTAAGAAATACTTGATTTGTTCTCTGAATGAGAAAGACCCTGGCTGAGGGTGCAGCTTCTCATTTTATCTACTTCACATTAAGAGGCACTTATTCACCTACAGTGACTGTTTTGTGGCATGGTGCATCTCGATCATTTAGTAGTTTCTGCACCTGTGTGTGGAGAAGGATGAATTTCAGCGTGGTCTTCATGCCACCTTAAAATAGCTTTCTGAAATGTATTAGCAGCCTGATTATACTGAGAAATCACTTTTCTTAAATACCTTTATAAATGTCAGAAATATATTTTAGGCTTTTACGAAAACGAAGTATAGTGCCTGTTAGTGAATATTTTTATAATAGTTTTTTCTGCCTGGTTGTATTAAGCTTACAGAAAATTAGAAACTGTAGAATTTTAGAAAGAGGACAAAAGTCACTCATGATCTTACTTATAACCCAGAGACAGCTACTGTAATATTGGGATATTTCTTTCTATTTTATTTTCTTCTAGGCATCCTTTGAGATCTCACTGTATGTCTTTATCCTTTGTTTACATTTCCAAATGTTGATATAAATGTTTGGTAAGCATTTAGGATGGCTCCGTGCTAACTGTCATAAATAACAATTCTTATTTTCCATACATAGTAAATAATGGTTTGAGCTTTACGTACACTTTAAAATACCTGTAAATTGGTTAACTTTTTTTTTTTTTAAGAACCCAAGAGTGTTTTTCGTACTGGCTGGATTAGAACCAGTTCTGTCTGGAAGAAGCCGGGGCTGGAGGAAGCAGTGGAGAGCGCGTGTGCGATGAGAGACTCGTTTCTCGGAAGCATCCCTGGCAGAAATGCCGCTGAGTACGAGGTCATCATTGTGATCGAGCCGGGACTGCTTTTTGAGATAATAGAAGTAAGCAGCAATTTGTTCCTTTTGAAATGGTGTTCATATCATACAGCTTCGTGTGAAATTTAGTTTTAAAAAATCTCAGTGTAAATAATATATTCTTAAAAATTTATAAATTAGGATTTCTTGTCTTCTAATCCTAGTATTAATCACTGATTCTTTGTTTCCGACTTCTCTGTGCTTCCTTTTTCTTCTCTTATGAAACATGTACTGTTGCTACTTATTTTTTATAGGTTGGGATGGGAAGGTGTAATAAAGTTCTATTTGAAATGTAAGCCCTCAGGGCTAATTAGACAATATGGCAGTCGTATCAGAATACACAAAAATCGGGAGCTTTCAGAATTTTGTCCGTCTGGACCAGATTCAGAACAAATCCAAAAAAATATTTTTTATCTTTTTCTCATGAGATCTGAAGAAAATTCATTTGCTCCAGCAAATTATCATGTGATCTCAAAGCATTCATCCTATTTTTTAATTTTCAAAAGGGCCATCAGAAGTTGCCTCTTGGGATTCTTAGGGGTTGATTGGGCAGACTGACTTACAGCTTAACATAGACTCAAGATTTTTCTCTAGCTTGAACGTTTGAGAAGAAAATTGGTAGTGAATATGTTTTTTAAAAAAGTTTTACTGGTATCATAATTTACTAAAAAATGACCATCTCATTTGGTTGGAACTTCAATTTAAATTTTTAATAATATAATTAAATTGATTGAGATTTGAGGCTTGAAATAGCTAGTAGGTATAAGATTGTTGATCAGATAACAGAATTTTGATAAGATGTTCACATTTTTAAAATTTACAAGTTGGGAAGCTGATGACTCCATTTTATGAGCCAGGAAACTGAGCCCCATTGAAGCTGTGACCTGGCTGGGGCCACACAGCCCAGTACTGGGCTTTTCCCCTACATGTCCTGTTTCCTTTGACTTCATTAGTTCTGAGTAATAAGCTGAAAACAACACAGCTTGTTTGGATCATTTATATTGGAAAAAAAATACTTTGGGATTTTCAAAAATGTGAATGTATTTTCCTTAGGAATTACACTAACTAGCTGTCTAATGGAGTCCTGGATCTATCAATTACTAACTGTATGAATTTGTTAAAACCAAATTAATCTCTGAATCTCCTCTTTTCTCATGAGCTGATTTTTTTTTTCCTTAAGGAATTTTGTATTACTTAGCTCACACACTCGTTTTGAAGATGGAAGTTACAACGGAAGATGTAAGAGTGCTTATCAGATATCCAGATTGTGTGCTTCAGAAGAGCTCTGTGCATTATTCAGATTGCCACCATTGGTCTACACTGCTAAAAGCAGATCCTTGTTTAGATAGTATCTTAACCCCTCTCCTACTGTAGGAAGCATGATACAGGGAAGAAGTATGGGCTCTGAGGTGGACAGACCTGGGCTGGAACTGCAGCTGCACCATTTTACTGGTCGGGAACGCCTGGCAAGTTAACCTCTCTGAGCAAGCTTCCTCACTTGTAAAATGGGGATTAAAAAACACTGTAGCTGGGGCTTCCCTGGTGGCGCAGTGGTTGAGAATCTGCCTGCCAGTGCAGGGGACACGGGTTCGAGCCCTGGTCTGGGAAGATCCCACATGCCGCGGAGCAACTAGGCCCGTGAGCCACACACAACTACTGAGCCTGCGCGTCTGGAGCCTGTGCTCCGCAACGAGAGAGGCCACGATAGTGAGAGGCCCGCGCACCGCGATGAAGAGTGGCCCTCACTTGCCGCAACTAGAGAAAGCCCTCGCACAGAAACGAAGGCCCAACACAGCCATAAATAAATAAATAAATAAACAATTAAAAAAAAAAACAGAACAAAACACTGTAGCTGTTTTGTGATCATTACAAATACTGCATGGACATTTAGCATCTAGCAAAGTGAAGTGCCTGGCTTACAGTGTATTCTCAGTCAATACTATTGATTAGAAGTTTTTAGTTATAACCTTTTATACTAGTAAGAATTGATTTAGTTAATAGTATTAGCTCAGGAGGTAATGGTCCCAAAGGGTTCCTCACCAAACACAAGAACTTGCAGCATCTCTTTTTATAACCTGTTTATGGTAACAGCTTAATTTAGATAGATAGTAACTTGCAAATGCTCGTGCCCAGATGCTACAGGCTGAGGAGACTTCCAGCACCTCTCAGCTGAATGAATTAATGATGGCGTCCCAGACAACTCTGCTCTCTCAGGAACCACGAGCAGTAGCTGCAGATGTAACTGAGCTTAAAGGGACATTTCTAATCAACCTAGAAGGTAAGAAGGAGGTGACAGTAACACTGCTGTCTGGGGAACTGAATGATAATTATAGGTCATCTTCAGCTTTGCACTGGACTACTTGTATTCTAAAGGCACATATACACTTGGACTACGGTTTTCTATGGAAGCAGTGTCAACAGTGGCCAGGTTTCTAAACTAGCTCTCAAAGTGCCGCACCTGCCGATCTTGGGAACACAGGGGTAGGGGGAGGAGAGGGAGTAAGTCACTGTCACTGCATGTGAAGTCAGTCTACCTTACTTCGGTTGGCTTTTGTGCCCCTGTCCTTTGATACTTAGTCCTGCCCAGCCCTGCTACCCTTCCCCACTGTTGAGTCTAAAATTTCTTACTGTGCTCACCCCAAATTAAAGTATTATGTAGCCACTGTTAATGAAGAATCAAGAAAGAAGTTTTATTGAACTCATTCCCACATTGATATCTCATAAGCATTTTGTAGCTATTTGCTTGATAGGGGATTTTGTCAACTTAATTCATTCTCGTTGATGGAAAGGAGGCCGAGTAATGTTAACAGAGAAAAACATGCAGATATTTTGGGAAAAGTGATGCTGTCTGTGTTTTTCATAATAGCTTTTAGGTGCCAGCAGCAGGTGGGAGGCATCAGCTGAAATCTGAGGCCTGGCAGCATTGACCATGTTGTAGATTTCTCGCTTAATGTGCTTGTCAAAATGTTAATCTACATTCTCTATGCAATGACTAGAAAATAATTTACTTTCTTTACTGTACATTACCAGTCTGAGGTCTATTCATTGTGGAGAAGTTTTTGTTTCCTTTTGTCCAAACCAAGAAGTTTCATGTGGGGACACTGCCACTGTCAGTCTAATTTGGCTCTTTTTAAAATTCCTAATCCAGTATGTAGCTGGAGAGGCGGTGTAGTTTATCACAACTGTACCCAGATGAAGAGCTGGAAGGCCTGCTCTGCCTGAGTAGATGCAGAACTCAGTGACCTGTGGAAAAATCAGTCTCGCAGGGTCTCGGATTCCTCGTCTCTCTCCCCAGTCAGTCAGGTTGTATGCGTCCACGGTCTTGGCTGTTTGTTTATGTACAAATGTGCAAATGAGGCAGTATTTTCCAAGGCAGGAAGGAGGAAGCTTTGAAAAAGCACCTGCCAACCAATTAAAAAATAAGAGAGTTGTACAAGTTCAGTGGCCTATCAGAAATACTCCTCACGTGTTTTTCTTTCATAGGTGGTGATATTCGTGAAGAGTCTTCATATAAAGTAATTGTCATGCCAACTACCAAGGAAAAATGCCCTCGCTGTTGGAAGTACACTGCTGAGTCATCAGACACACTCTGTCCGCGATGCGCAGAAGTTGTGAGAGGGAAGTGATACCTCACTGTGTGTTGAGGGCTTTCTGAGCAAGAACTTCCTGACGGGACTGCCTGGGGGTTTAGGTGGATTGTTCACAGCACTGGAAAGAAATCCAAGATTTAGGTAATGAGTGGAAGAGTAAATGGTAGAGGATGAGAGTCAGAGTTACAGCTACAAGTTTTTTCTGTAACTCAATAAAAAATGATGCGTATATATGCACATGGAAAAATACACCTATGCAGATGGATCCATAATGGACTTCCTCAGAACACAGACACTGAAAATGCTTGCCTACAAATGTGGCTCAGCCGAAAATGTTTTATATTTTATCATCAATCTTCTGGACTCAGTATTTAAGTTCTATAATGTCTAAAAATAAAGGCACCTGGGAAATTACTGACTGATGGTTGTGCAAAAGTTGTCAATATCCAGTAAAAACCTGTGGTTTTGAAGGGGAATGGCAGAGGGGTGTCTCGCTTAAGAGATGACAAGAGTAATTTCACTCCGCCTTAACAGCACGCACCGGCCTTTGCAGAACAGCTAGTTTTTGGGTTGCCTCAGAAGGGAAGACAGACATCACCAAGTTTGTTATTCTCCTGTAAGAGCGGAAAGTCTCTTAATACTTACATTTATAGATGTTAAGGAAACAACATGAAAGCTGAAAATTTATTTCACTAATACACATAAAAGTTCATTACAATGAACAGACACAGAAAATAGCAGTATATACAGAATTTGACTACTTACAATACATTACAGTAGATAATAGGGCATTTTATAAACAATTCGGTACTGGATTAAAATCTTTCCAAGGATGGTTAATTCTGTTTAGCAGAAATATAGCAAATCCATTCCTGTCAGGGTGAGAGAGGGCCTGCACTGTTGCTATTGAGTACTTTAAAAATATTTGTCTCTTATAAGTGAAATGAACCACAGCAACTGCTAAGTGAACTTATTATTCCATGCATGCTTAGTGTTATTAAATCTGAGTTTTCTGTGATTTTAAATTGTAATCAATTTTTTTTTAAAGAAAGCAATTTAAATTGAACCGTGTTTACTTTGACCTTAGTTAGTTTAATTTTTATAACAAAGGTGAAACACTTTTCTCCATACCTCATTTTTCTTTTTGCAAAAGCATGAACCATTTAGAAGCTTGGTGTGCTATATTCCTCTTCATCTGCATTTATCCTGTCTCTTCTAGTTCTACATCTAAATACAACCTGTAATGTAGAATTTATGATTATTTGAACGCTTTTGTTTTCCTTTGCATTATACAACAGAATTTAACAAGGTACAAAATGCCTATTTAATGTTCATGAGGAAAGGTGTATTGGGGGGGGGGGCGGTGGTGGAAGTAGATCTAAGAAAACACTACTCACTGGTTATCGGTTTCCCACCAATAACTGCAGTATGTGCAACATAACCTGTTTCAGAAACCGTCCATTCTGTATAGTTATTTGTGGCTCTTCGTGGTTACACAATGCATACACAGGTATTTATTTTCCTTTCCTCTATCAGATTTATTTTAAAAGCCCTTAATGAAGTAGTAAAATATTTAACTGCTTTTTTTTAACCATACAACTGAGAATTCAATTTTTAAATTCTTTGAATGGCAAAGTTTAGGATTACAAATCTAACTAGACTCAATGATTTGTTACGGTTCTCGGAGCCACATTTCAGCTGATTAACATGCTCAGCAATCCCCAAATTTGATTACATGTCCTACTAGAATAAGTTCAGCCAGTTTTACTATCTAAAATGCTTATTAGATACCCTGTCCCCCAAAAGTGATAATGGAATCAAAGTGACTGATTTAATCTTTAAAAATGCCTGTAATTCCAAGTTTCTTTGACCAGCCTCCAAGATTCATAACTACTTTCAGAGTATTTAGAAAAGTCACAGAAAGAACTAATCTTTCAGAATACACACAAGTGACTATATAAAGCTAGACACGTTTACGAGAAATCACATGAATGTGTCTGGATGGGGCCGCAGAGATCCCAGCAGAGGCTGAGAGGCTAGACCAGCCCGAGGTCGTTTTCAGTGTTTCTATCGCAGCGTGTGCCTCAATCAGACATACAAGGCCCTCACCCCACGTCCTCAAGACATCTGAAAAATTAATCTTTCTAGATTTTATCGACAAATGAAACAGTAATTATTAAGTAAGTTTTAGACAGTTCTTATTTGGATGTGATCTCTTAGTTAAAAAGAATTTACACTGGGATATCCTCAAACATCAGACTTTTTCTTTACGTTCCTGATACGACTCCTCAAATCTGTACTATTGCGAGAGTTGGCTTCTTCCTAAGGAAGTGAAGAAACAAACTTCTGTCTCACAGCGAGTTGCTATGAATAACAGCTGTGACCCAGGACATGTCAGTGCTCGCACTGTATGGCTACATTCCAGAGATGTACCATAAGAAGTACTTGGTGTTACCGTACAGCTGAAAGCACTTCTTACAGAGTTTTGGTTAATTTGGTTTTAATCACCAAGTGATTATTCAGCACTCGGACTGCTCTCTAGGCACTACGGGGTACACAGTTAGTTGTATTCATCCTCTCAAGCCAGCTGGGAGGTAGGTTCGCTGAAGCTGTAGTATCATCACTAAGCATTTTCTGTATTGTTCCTAAGAACAGGTAACATTACCAAATCCCGGAAGCAGACGTCGCAAAACACTCGTAGGAATGATAAAGTTGGACCTTAGATCTTTAGCATCTTTGCCCCTTTTTGTAAAATGTAAGTTTTACAAGATAATACATTTTTACAATTACCTGATGTGGCTACAGCTTTGAATCTTGGCAAAAAGCAAATCTTAACTTGCATTTTAATTAATTTTGCTGTGTTGCTTGCATCTTAGATTCTGTTTTGGCAAGTACGGCAGGTTAAGGGTTCTATTTAGTGTCCATTCTGATGAATATATGATCTTGAACCCATTATTCCTCCACAGGCAGGGTCATCGTCCTCTGATGGCAACAGCATAACCTCTGGGAAAGAAACCTGTCAGCATCCAGATCTCCAGGGGGCAGTGCCCAGTACGGGACTAAGCGTGATAACAAAAGCATTTTCCCTACATTTGTTAAAAGGAAGTGGTGTATTTCTCTCATTTAACTGATGGGGACTATACATGAACACGTTTAAATTTAATTACAATAACGTTTTGAGTACGAAATATAGAATGTTATAGTAAGAACGTAATCTGTAAATTATAACCAATTTTAAATAGCAGAGTTTAACAATAAAGCTACTTAAGTGCTCTAATTAAAAATAAACAGTAAAACATCTGCAAGAGGAATTAATAGTATAATTGATACTTGTTCATGTTTTATCATCAGTATTAACCAAAGGAGGGGAATTTAGCCAAGACTGCACTTTTTAAAAGTAATAATGTATTTTTATTTATTTTACAAAAGGAAAAAAACCATATTCCCTCCATAAAATTCCAGATCTTACTGTGTAAAATAACCATGCACTAATTTATATTATCGTCACACAATTTTAGACTGTTTACAGTAGGTAAGTGTCATAAAGGAGGAATAGCTATGGCTTCCACAGCTTCCGTGAGGTGTAAGGCTAAACTGTACTGCCCGTGGTTTTCCGGTAAAAGCTCAATTACTTTATTTACTAGCTTAGCTGTTGTTGCAATTGGCACTTCTGTGTTTTGAAGATCCTGGGGGTTCTGCAAATGGGACACAAAAATAACCCGTCAGTTACATACAACTGAATCGTCTTACTTAAACTTAAGAGTTAGCCAGAGAGTAATTTCCCAGTAAAAATGCTTTTCTTCAGAACTAAGTAGATTAAACTTAAAGTTTTCCTCTATGAAAAATGCATATAAGAAAACACCCAGGGGCCTGCCGACTCCTCCCACTGCCGGCACTTACCATGGCCTTCAGCCAGGTGCACAGCGTCGGGGGCAGCCTGGCGAGCAGCTCCAGCCCCTCTCTCGTCTGCGTGCGAAGCACCGCGTGCGCCAGCCGCTGCCCTATCAGCACCAGCAGCTGGGAGGCCAGGACCTCTTTGTCCTGAACCTGGAGGATAGCCTGTGGAGATGAACGTGAACAAACACATGCAAAAGCTAACAGCTGTACTTACTTTAGGAGAGGCACCACCCGTGCCTAGTTCGGTGCCTAGGAGAGGCTACTTCATTTTTGAGGTATGGCCATTTACACAACCAAAATGAAGCCCAATTCAAACAGCATTTAAAACCCAAAGTTCTGCTCATCACCTGACTTTCCTTCTCTTATCTCCTAATTTTTCAGTTCAGCATGACTACAGGAGTCATTTTCAAGCTTTAGGCAAAAGAAGGGATTATATTAAATCATGTCGTGACTGCTTAAACCCTCTGATGGCTTCTGAATACACTTCAAATAACCACGGGCTATGAGACCTCCTGTGTGTGACCTGGTCCCTGACCTCAGACCTCGGCAGGCAAGCTCGTCCCCGCCTCAGGGCCTCTGTACTCCGTGTTCTTTCTGCCTCTAGCAATGTTCCCCGGGTTTTCTGAGAGGCCGGGCTGCTGCTTATCCTTGGGGGCTCAGCTCTCATGTCACCTCTGACCACCCTGTTATACTTATGTCTATTCACATGGTCTTGTGAATTTTCTTCACAGCATTTACCACTCAGTACAGAACTGAGCGTGCTTCTCTGCTCCTACAAGTAGACTGTGGATTCTGAGCAAGGCACCCTGTCTGTTTTGTTTATGGCTCGGTCCCTCTGCATAAAACAGGCCCGGCATACGGCAGGAGTTACACTAAACACTGACCAGAAACAGGAATCTGATTAGTTTTTTATTTTAATTCTGTTCAAGTTTTGTGCCTAGAAGTTCTAACAAAAGAAGGAAAAGCAAAAAGCTTTATTGGCGACTTTACTGATTCTTTACTCCAGCTATCAATTTTAAAACTTGAGCCCAAATGACATTCACCAGGTGATTATTACCTCTTCTCCTAAGTGGTCAGCTCCATAGCTGTAGAGTTCCCCCACATAATGCCTCCTAACAACATCTTCACTAACTTGAAGGTGATGGGCCAGATCCAGGGCCAGCACTGGCCAATCTTGGTCTTTCCCAAAAAGAGTGGTCAGTGCCTCTTCTGAGAAGTCTTTGTCCTTCGTGACTGCATGTCGGGCCTGGACAGCTGCACTGACGACTTTCAATAAGAACTTGAAGGTGGGGAAAGAAGGATAGCAACATCTTGTTAGTATGTTTCATTTAAAAATATGCAAATCCAAGTAATCGTGTACTTTCCTGTCAATCACTGTGGCTTTTCCGTTAAAATAGTTATCAAAAAAAGACACATAATTTAAAGGGAAATTAACTCTCAAGAATACCTTAGAGGTGGTCATCCCAATAACTGTATAATTACCTGCTGTCGTACAGAAATAAAATTTGCATCCATTTCCCCACTAGGTAATAACTGAATTGAAGTTAGGTCTTTGAAAAATGCGTTCTTCCCCTAAAGAGAAAGAAGAGACCGAGAAAACTGATGAGTATGAACTAAGAAGTGAAAAAAAGATTTAAAAACGAAGTCATTTAATCAAAAATAACTCTTTGATTTTTTTTGTCTTTGAACAATAACACTTAATTCTATTCATTTAATTTTTATAACTATTATCTAGCGTGCGGTAGGCAGCCTTTAGGGTGGGCCGCAGTGGTCCCCTCCTCCTGGTACCCGTGCCTGTGTAATCCCATTCCCCTGAGCGGGTGCTGGTGACTCACTGCTAGTGGACAGAATTAGGCAGAGATGAGGCACGTCACTTGCGAGATCAGGTAACAAAAAGGGCTCTGCCCCCTGCCCTAGGAGCTCATAGTCACTCTCACTTGCTCGGAGGGCTGCTGTGCCGTGAGCTGCCCTATGGAGTCACGCGTGTAGCAAGGAACTGAATCCCGCTGGTAGCCGTGTAAGCCTGGAAGTGGGTCCCCAATCCCCACCCTGGTGGAGCCCTGAGGTGAGACTGCAGCCCTGGCTGACACCCCAGCTGCAGACTCGCAAGAGACCTGGGGCCAGAGCTACCTAACGACTCAAAAACATGCTACTCATTTGCTGTTTTCAGCCACTAAGTTTGGGGATCATTTGTTGTGCAATAATCGATAACTAATACATAGTATATACTCTGCATCCTCTTAAAAACACTTGTTGAACTGTTTAAAAACATTTGTTTCAGAGAACAGATCTGTTTCCAAAGAGCCAAAAAGGAATATCAGAAAATAGGATTTCAGAAGTCCCCAGGAAGGAAATGTAATACAGAGCAAAGAGCTGGAAGACCCAGGCTCTAGTCCCAGGCCCAACCCTTCCAAACAGGTCACCTTGGACAAATGACCCCACCATCCTGGGCTGCTGTTTTTTCAGGTCATGCCAGGTATCACCTAAGGTACTTTCTAGACCTAATCTGTGATTGCAGGTCAGCTGGTGTGACCGCCAAGTAGGGTGAAGCCACTCATCCTTTAGTGGTGAGAGATACCAGACTTCCAAGGGCAACCCACCGCATTTGGACATCACCGTTTGAAAGTTTTCCCGCACACTCACCCACAGTCTGTTACTCTACAGCTTCTACCTGGAGGTCTTAAGATACAAGGGTCTATTCTACACCAGAGCCTTTGGATTGGGAGTATGTGTGCACATTTATTATTTACTACGTTCCAGACATGAAGCACTTCATGCTGAGTATGTCATTTAACCCTCATGACAACCATGAGGCAGGCACTAGAATCATCAGTCTCAGGCTAGGAGAACTGAAGTAACTCTAGCCAGTACACGGCAGAGGTGGGATTCCTTGGGCTCCACGTTTCCCCGTGGCAGGAAATATTAACAATATGCCAGGTCTCCTGCTCTCGCTCACTGCTGCCCAAATGGACGGTGCCTTTGGGAGAAGGAACTGAGCTCTCAGCAGCGCCCTGCTGCCCCTTCTTCCGGGGCGCAGCCTTCCTGGGGGAACGCCTGTCCTGTGCTCCCGGCGCCAGGAGCCCGACGGGAAGCCTGCAGGTGTCCGTCCGCGGGAGCCTTGGCTGCGCAAGAGTGGGACCATCGTTGACTGACACAAGCTGGGGTGGAGAAGCCAGTTGAGGCTGTGTTTTACGTACTGGCATGAAACTAATACAATTGAATCTGTGTTTGGGGAAGAAAGCTCTGGCAGCATGCGACTGGGTAAAGGGAAACTGGAGGCTGCTGTCCCAGCCTAGGGGAGACGATGAGGCCTGGGCTCAGGCTACAGTGATGGAGGGGGACGGACAGAAAGGATTTAAGGAAGAACGGATAAGAATGAACTTACAGTGACTGTGGGACTTGAAGAGGGGAACTGAGCTGGCTGTCTCCAAGGCTGCTAGTTTATGCCAGGGCACAGACAGTGACATCACTCATCAACTGACCAAGCCAGCGAACTCGGGGGGGAACAGCAAGTGTAGGTAAGGGTAGGTGAGGGTAGAGAGAGATTTTAGGAAGGAGGTATCTGCAGTCCACAGCACATGCCAAGAGAGGCGTTCAGTAGAAATACATGCCCCAAACTCTGGGGACAGGTCAGGCCTGGAGACACACAAGAGGGAGAAAAGGAGTGTATCCAAGAAGAATGTGCAGAATGAGAAGGGCAGATGGCTGAGAGGGCAGAACCCTGGGACACCAATATTTAAGGTAACTCAGAACAGGGAGCCTGACAAGGAAGAGGGGACAGAGACCCCCCAGGATGAAGAACCCTATACAAGACACACACAAAGGGCTGAACGACTTCTCTTCGATCAGCCAGTCCTGCTAGACCCTCAGCTCCGAGAGGCTCTGAAGTTCTCCGAGGATTACCTTGCTGTCAAAGAGGGAGAGTGGCTTGACGGCCTTCAGGGAGAACCTCATGATGGCGTACAGGAGGGCACACAGGGCGGAGTGGTGCTCCACCAGCGGGTAGTGGATGTGCCTCTGCTCCAGCGCCAGCTCCACGATGGAGACCGGCCCTTCCACGGCCAGCCAGGCGTCCTCCGCGTCCACGGCGGGCACTTGCATCTCATCCCGGCTGACGTCTGCCTGGGAGTTTTGACAAGGGAGAAATAACAGTTTGCAAACATCTTAAGGAGCTTACTACCAGCAGCAAAGTGCAAACCCGTATTTCTCCCCACCCCTCAAGTTATAATAAAAAAAAAAAACAAAACCATAAAATCTAATTATAATAAGAAACATCACTATTTTTTAGGCTTAAGTCAAAACTTAGGAGTGAATCAATGAAAAATAATCTTTTTTATAGTTCTTAAGTCCAATGACTTTCAAAATATTTGACACTTTAGAGACAGTTCAGAATGAAAATACAGCTCTTTTACCTCCATTAAAGTCTGAAGAAGATCCCAGCAACAGCCAAGGAAAGATGTCATTGCTGTGTCGCTCATCCCCACATCCTGTTTTTAAGAAGGGACATAATTAGCTCCAGCAGCAAAACTGCTAGTTTTTAATCAGAAAAATAAACAGAACACAACGCACCTATTCGACTTTCTACACTGAATTCTTGTCTAGGTAAGAATTTAAAGTCAAGGCACTAGCACATTTTAAATCCTTTCTTTAGATTCAACTAATTTTAAAATTAGGCTTTAAAAAATATGGTTCTACCCTCAACTTTTAAAAAATGAGTGTCTTTCTGTATTGGAAAGACGCAGTGTCATCAGTTAACCACAGATTGCGGGGTGGCACTCCCGCTCACATCCGGCTCGCTGAGGCATTTGCCAGCCAAACCATCACGGTGTGTGGTAAGATTCCTCTCATGTGTGAATCTTAAAAGTTCCAAGAAAACAGCTTGGTCTGGTTCCAGAGCATCTTTTTTTTTTTTTTTAAATTTATTTTTATTTTTGGCTGTGTTGGGTCTTTGTTTCTGTGCGAGGGCTTTCTCTAGGTGCAGCGAGCGGGGGCCACTCTTCATCGCGGAGCGCAGGCCTTTCACTATCGCGGCCTCTCCCGTTGCGGAGCACAGGCTCCAGACGTGCAGGCTCAGTAGTTGTGGCTCACGGGCCTAGTTGCTCCGCGGCATGTGGGATCTTCCCAGACCAGGGCTCGAACCCGTGTCCCCTGCATTAGCAGGTGGATTCTCAACCACTGCGCCACCAGGGAAGCCCCCAGAGCATCTTTTAGGGACTGAACTGAACCCTCTGAACAAAACTAGGATCCCCAAGCCAGTGAACTAAACACCAGACTGATGCTGTGGGCAACGGATCCTTCCTGAAGGGGCCTGTTCAAGGGGCCGCTGTGCTCACATGCAGTCTTTTTTAAACCAAGAGCCAACAAATAGCTTACATCCCTGAGTAAGTCATCCTTAAGGAATACGGCACGCGTGTGTGTGTGTACACACATATGAACGGTAGTCATACAGCCACTCTCAAGAGCATACACACGAATTCTTCAACAGTGGAGATTTTTCAGGACTAAGGGCCTATAATGGCTGGATTCCTGTGTCCAAGTATTTAAGATATTTGTAATAAGAACATTTCAAAGTTTTGAGCAAACGCTAGCACTGTGAATCACTGACCTCAAATACAAGCCCCAGTATCCATGGACTGGAACATTATTTAAGACTATTTGTACAGCAGCTATTAGATGAAGGTAGATCAAACTCACTACTCGTATGAATCCACTTCCACTATAAACTTCTAATGTGAAGGACGGCAAACTCACTACTCGCATGAATCCACTTCCACTATAAACTTCTAATCTGAAGGGCGGCAAACTCACTACTCGTATGAATCCACGTCCACTATAAACTTCTAATCTGAAGGACAGCAAAACCACGCAGCCGTGGCCGCATGTCAGCCTCCTGTCCACAGTCCAAAGTTGAAGACGTCTTGGCAAACTTAGCTTCAACATACTGTCTGATAATCTGGAAAGGTAAATTATAATTGGCCATAGTTCATGACCAGTTTCCTTATTAATATACTATTCTCTTTCCATTTTTCTTATCTCCCGATACGTCATCAAAATGGTTAAAGGCAAAGTTCAACCCTACAGTTAATAAGGTACTATATAAAGTGCAAAATTAACAACTATACATCTAGTTAAGGGAGATTCACTTACCCTTCGGCATAACCTATCCTTTGGTGCTTTTCCAACCTGAGACAAGAGGACACAAGATGCTGTATTTAATTAATAATTTAAATCAAAAGGCATTACTATGGTACAGGAAGTAAAAAGTAACCAAATTTTTAAAATGTAAATGCAGCTATAAATAAAGGCAGTACTAATTTCATCAATTAAACATTGGTTCTACTCATTTATAACACAAAGCAACTAATTTTGTGGTGGAACTTAAAAATATATTACGAAAAATACACTGGGCTTACAAACAATCCTTTTCAAAAATACTTATTTTTGAACTATTAAATAAGAAAAACTCCAAAAATCTGGTTCCCACTTTGCAAAATCAAATTACTGTACTACCTTAAAACCTAGAACCAAACTCAAGGCTACGAATAAGGAGCAGCTAAGAATTCTGCTAGCTGATGAACATACACGATACAAAACTTTAAATGGTCAGAAAGAAGGAAAAACGATCTAAAGCAGACAGAAGTTATATTCCTGGCTCAGAAAATCAGCTGGTGTCCTTATTCAGTAAGTAATTAGTAAGATTCAACTGTATACTTTATACAGGGTAGTAAGTGGGAGATAAAGGTTCTGCCCTTCAGGAACATTACTTGATAAGACAATTCACAGGAAACAGTGAAAATGAAAAGGACAAAAGACTCTTCGCCTCATTACCTCTCACTGCGATTACTGCAATGGCCTTCAACCCCAATTTCAACATACTTCACTCTGTTGCCAGAATCGTTTTTTAAAGATGCAAATCTGAACATATCATTCCTCTGCTTAAAACTGCCCCAGTGTCTTCAGGACAAAATAACAGCTACCATTTACTGCGCCCTCACCAGAGGTGCCAGGCACTATGCTAAGTAGTTTACACATGTTAGAAAACCCCAGATCCATAGCCCACACAGGAAGTTCTCCACGGTTGGCTTCCTGCTCCTGTCTATAGCCTGTACTTCAACCAATCACAGCTACTTGCAGCTCTCTGAATCCAACATGCTGTCTCCCATCTCCAGGACTTGTTGCTGGAAACATTTTCTCCTCACCCACTTTTTACTGATTCATATATACTCATCTTCCAAAATTCAGCCCAGAAGCCTTCCCTTGTCATTTACTTCCTCTTCTGAGTCCCAAGAGCACCCTACTGTCTGTTTAGCATCTTTCTGATTGTGGGTTCTTTGAGGACAGGGGCTGTGACTTTTATCTCTGCAACCACAGAACCTAGCACAGTCCTTGGCACGTAAGAGATACTCGTAATAAATATTTGTTGAATGAATGACCCTAAACTCTCTGCTTCCTGGTTCAGGACTGCTTAAACCCCAACCTGAGTTTTGAGGGTCAGATGGGACAGTGGGTATAGAATGTTGAACATCTGTACACGGTAACACAAACATAGAAAAGGCTTTGTATTATTAGTCTCTCAAGACGGTGGTCAGAGGTGAAATAGAACAATATCATAAAGGCCAGAAGGAATGCGTTTCAAGAAAGCAGCAGGTAAGTGGGCAAGAAAGATGAGCGCACAGGAAAGAACTTAGATTTAACTACAAAAAAAGGTTACCAATGATGTCAAAGCACTTTCTAGAAGAGCCATGGCCTATAGGGGGTCTGAGCTGCAGTGCAGTTTTTGGTTTAGGAATGTCTGTCATTGTACATTTCAAAGAACATGTTGTCATCATAGTGGTAGTTCTGACATCCACTTAACTGCCGCCAGAGTAACCTACATTCTCACCTGGCCTGTAAAGCACACTGACAAGGGCGCTGGCCACACTGCTTGAGGCCCAAAGGCTACCCTCCAGTACACCAGCAGCTTCTCCCACCGGTTGAGTTATAGGCTTACCTGTTAGGTTTGTTCCCAAATCTACTTATGCTGGTTGTACATACTGTAATTAAGTAACTGATGAAATATGAACGAGGAAAAAAGGGAGTTCTTTATGTGAATACCGTGTTGACACCTTTAAAAAGATTTATGGAGGCGAGTAGCTAACTCCTAGGTCTACTGGATTAGATACAGAGGAAACAGCTACAAAACTAGGGGATAAATTATAAAAATCTAAAGATTTTGCACTCAGATTGCATTATAGCTTTAAAGAAACAGGATCTAGAAATCACAGGCAATGCTTTATGGGTGAGGTTAATGTAGGAAAACCTAAGAAAAACTGCAATCGACCCTATTTAGAGAAAATATCTTGGCCCTACATCCAGAGATTGGCAAGGAATTGTGCATTTATATGTTTTAATTTAAAATAAAGTGCAAATCCTTGCTTGAATCGACCATGGGTCCTAATCACTTGGGTTAAGAGGCTTTTACAGGACACTACTCTCTTTCAAGGATTTGGGCTCTTCAAGTCACCATCATCAAAATGCCAGCACAGCTGAGCACAAATAAAATGTAATGTCAAATAAAAAACAGTCTAACAAGGCCTAATGTAAATAATCTTTCTTATATCAGTCAATTATTAAGGGAGCCAAATAAACAAGAAGTCAGTACAGGAAATTTACAATTACCTTACCTTATCCATCAAGTACGTAGCAGCAGAAAACCTTTTAACTAAAAATGTGTTCCACATCATCAGTGCAATGCCTGAACAACAAGTAAAGTAAAGCAGTGACCAGAATGCTTCTATATTTTCTCTTTCATCATATATAACAAATTGCTGTCTTCCTTAAGCTTATAAAACTATCTGGGCTATTTATTTAGGTATTATTTCTTATATCTTACATAATAAAGTTAATAAAAACCTTTATCTTTAATAAAAATCAGAACTGGGCCGCGTGAGAGGATATCCAAATGGCCAGTAAGCGTAAGAAAAGACTATGTCATTAGTCATAAGAGAAATAGAGATTAAAACTACACAGAGATAGCGTTACACAACCAACAGAAAGGCTAAAATTTTTTTTATACGACAACACCAAGTGTTGCCGAGGATGTGGAAACAATGAGAATGCTCATACACTGCTGGTGGGATAATAAATTGGTAAAACCACCTGGAAACCTACTTGGCAGTATCTACCTAAGCTAAGTATGTCTACCGTGTGACCCAGCAATTCCACTGCAGAAACAATCACAAAAATATGTAGAAGAGAGTCAAGGACAGCTTTATGCCTAACAGCCAAACACTGGAAACCCCAATGGAGTTTTCTAATATGTGACCACTAAATAAAGCAATATACAAAAAAAGTATTAAAAAGCAAAACAAAATACAACAAAACTCTTTTTAAAAAACCCAACCAAACAAAAAATCTGGGCTTTACATGTCCATATACAATAAACTGTGGCAGTGATACTAAACTTCTGTAACAGGTGACAGGCAGTGTAAACATGACATTTCACATGCTGTATTATTACCCACACAGCTGCTTCTGTATCTAGGAGTGAGGCCCTGCAGAGGAAGCCAGGAAGCTTACTCAATGCGCAAATTGGGTAAAGTTTTTTTTTTTTTTTTAATTGAAGTATAGTTGATTTACAATGTTGTGTTAGTTTCAGGTGTACGGCAGAGTGATTCAGACGTATATATTCCTTTTCAGATTCTTTTTCCTTATAGGTTGTTACAAAATATTGAGTATAGTTCCCTGTGCTACATAGTAGGTCCTTGTTGGTCATCTCTTTTATATGTAGTAGTGTGTATATGTTAATCCCGAACTCCTAATTTATCCCTCCCCTGACAAACTGGGTAAAGTTCTAACCTGAAGAAATACTAGCCTGAAGTCAGTAGGTAACTTAATTTTTTCAGTAAGGACAGGATATTCTAGAGACAATATTTTCCAAATGAGTCACTTTAAATCGTTTTTTTTTCCCCTTTGGAAGAAAGTAAGAGCTAAGAGATGAGTATATAAAATAAATTTTAAGTTCTTATCATGTAAAATGAGACATTTTAGAATTTCTGCAGTTTGACCTCATACCACCTGCAAGAAGGCGTTACAGGAGAGGAAATAAGCAGCTTCTCTAGAATGTATCACAGAGACATAAAGGTGATACCTCCCCTTACCTGGACCCAAACCTAGTCTCACCACTAACTATTTTATTAACTGCCTATCTTAGTACCTGACTAGCCTAGTACTGAGCTCCTTGATTAATTCTTATAGGGAAACTCATCTATCTCTTAAATGGAACCAGCAATCTGGTGACAATTTTTCTACAATACTTTGTAACATTTTTTTCAAGGAGACATCAGCAGTCCCCGTGGTACAGCAGCCAACGGAGAAAACTCATGTTTATCAAAAGAAGCACAAGGTGGAAGGGATAAATTAGGAATTTGGGATTAGCAGATACAATCTATACTATATATAAAATAGATAAACAACATGGTCCTACTGTATAGCACAGGGAACTATATTCAATATCCTATAATAAACCATAAGGGAAAAAAATATGAAAAAGAACATATATGTGTGTAACTGAATCACTCTGCCGTACACCAGAAACTAATACAACATTGTAAATCAACTATACTTCAATAAAAACATTTTTTTTAATTGATGCAGATACTGACACAGACGATTCATTTTGTAAACAAATGAAATAAACTTAGGTTACTGATAAATACAAAAAAATAAAAAAAAAGAAGAGGAAGAAGCAGCACAAAGTAGTTTGTAGGGTACAGTATCATTAGGCTTTGGCTATCTAACTTTTTCATCAGGAATTACAGTCCTGAGCAGCCCATTCTTCTTTCCTTATCTACCTGTGAACTACAGAGGGAATCAATAATTCATGCATAATATTCTCCTTACTTACACCCAGGAATAGTCATCAGTGTGGGAAACTGATTGGTGGGGAGAGAAGGTGATAATTAGTGCCAGCCCCCTCCCCCTTTGGGGACAGCATTTTTTCAAGCAGTTAAAACAGCCAGTACTTTGCATATAGTAATACACAGTAATGTGTTAGGTGGCAGGGCTGTCAAAGAAAATTTTAACAGGATGTGAATTTAAGAGACTTGGCTCTTTGGAATGAAACAGTTACGTTTTTAACACCTGTTTACTTACCATTCTGAACATGTGCATTAAGAATGTGCTCCAAGTGTGCTATTGACCGAACAAAAAAAAGTGCTTCCTTACATAGAGGGAGCAAAAAAGAGAGAAAAAAGATATTATTTAATAGGTGTTTCAAATACAAACGGAGACTTCTTACATAAATTTCCACATAAAGTTACCCAAGAATGTTATACTAAGAACACAGAATTATTAGGGAAGAAGTAATTTTGCATAAGATAATGGTCGCTCTTAAATTTACATCATCTATATAATGATTGATTCCTAGGACATCTGGATTCAAAATTTACTGTGGTTTGTACATCATAGCAGTATTCTCTCCAATAAATACTTGAATTTCACACAGATATGAAAACAGTAGGTTTACTTTCTTTACAAATATCATTCATTCATTCTTCTTCAACAAATGTTTATTGAGCAACTACTATGCACCCGTCTGCTGGAGGCACCAGAGATACCGTCATGAACAGAACAGACCCAAATCCTTGCCCTCCCTGAGGTTATGCTCTAGTGAGGGCGCTAGATAATAAATATGATAAGGAAATCACATAGGATGTTAGTAATAAGTGCCAAAGAGAAAACATTAAAGCAGTGAAGGGAAATAGGAAATAGCAGAGGGGATGTTGGAAATTCAACTATTTTTAATCAAGGTAGTTTACATATGAAAACGCAAATATGGTATGTAAAACTGATGAAATTATCTGAATGTTTGCTAAATAAATTTGTGGCCTGTACAATATTAAACACATCACCTTTGCTAATGTGTGTCAGAAGTTCCCCAAAAGTAATTTCGACTGTTTTGAGCCTAATAAAGCTGTGTGTGTAAAATGGTGGAATTGGGATAGGGGCTGTTGAATGGGACAAGGAGATAAATATTTAACAGGAAAAGAACAAGAAAAATGACCACTAAACAAACATTTTAAACTGACCACTTATTTTAAATGTAAACAATTATAATAATCGATAACGATATGCTAATCAAAACATCAGGCACTATGCGTGCATTTTCTTTGTAAGTTGCTACAACCCTTTGAGATACTACTGTTATGGTCCTCATCTACTTAAGGAGAAAACTGAGAACAAAGGGCTCAGAAACGTTCCCAAAGGTCACACAGCCAGTAGTGATGGGGCTCAACTCTGCTCCATCTGGGTCTACTACGCAAACTGCCTCTCGTTTAGAAATGAATGCTGTAAAACGGAGGTTTTTTGGTTAAATATCACTTTGTTAGACCTGAATCTGGAATTAATTCATTCAGATTTTAGAAATTACTATGTCTCTGTTCTGGTCCTAACGTTCTTTTCTCATGTCCTGTTTAGTAGGAGCCTAAATACGTTCACCATTCAGGCTGCAGGGCAGTCAACTGAAGACGGCGATGCGAGGCATATCAAGAGGCCCCCTACCCTAAAAATCATCTTTTGGTCAAAGTTTAATTGATCAAAGACGATTACTTTGTTTGAAGCACTTACTTTTAAAATGTCTTCCTTTAATATGAAAGTGATTACATGTTCAAGACAACATTTTTCTTAGAGGAAGGAAAACTATTGTTATCGTTAATGTATTAGTGTGAATTAGTTCATCAATGAGATTTTTCTTCAAAAGTACAACCTGATATAAGGACAATAAAGGAAAGAATTTTGATTTGAGAAGGTTAATTTACCAGAGTACTGACTAAGGAAGCCTATGTGAACGACTGTACAGCAAAGAGAAAATACATGTCGTATGTTTTCACGTCTTACTTTATCCTGGTGTCAACCCTGAAGGATTGGCACCATCATTAAAAAAGGGTGCGAGGAGAAAAACCAGCTTCAGAGATTCAGTGACTGGGCCAAACCCAGACACCTGTCTGGAGTCATCAAGTCCAGGCCTCCAGCCTCCAGGCCTCGGGCCTCTCCCCGCGCCGCTTCCAGACTGAGAATGCCTGGGAGCAAGGGCGGCTGCTGGAAGGGGCAGAGAGTGATGCCCCAGCAGAGAGTCAGGTTGGCATCAGAATCTTCACTCTGGCTTTTATCATGAGGACTACAATACGAAGAACTGTCTATAGGTAGATGCTATCTCACACAGAAATTCCAAAGGAAATAAAAAAATACACTCATCACAATTTAACCAGGAGTAGGGCAAAACACACTGGCGTTAGAGAAACTTAGGCTTGAAACCTGGCCCGACTCAGGCAAGGAACCTGACTTCTCCGAGCCAGTGTTCTCTTCTCTAGAGTGGGGATAATGATGACACCCACACTTCATAGGTTTACGGTGAGGATTCTGAGAGAGAATGTATGAAAAAAGGCCTGGCACAGCTCCTGGTGTGGAGACATTGCAAAGGGGAAAAAGCCAGTGTGTATAAGTGACGGAAGGAAACAGTCCCCCGTACGCACAGCAGGAGCACAAAACAGAACCAACGCTGAAGCGGTGACGAGAGCCGTACCTCCGGGTCTTTATTCCACTGAACAACGTACTCCCAGCAGCAATGCGCGTGCAGCACGTCCAGCTCGAGGCTGCAAGGAAACTGCTTGTAGGCCAAGTGCAGCAGGTCTGAAAGTCAGATGAGAGCGACGTATTACTCCTGCCTGAAGGAAAGCTCCGCCCTCCTTCTCTAGGCCAGATTTCATGTTTCCCCACGTTTACGTCTTACCTGGGATGGCTCCCAAGTCCTTCTCCACCTCTGACACCTCAGATGAACCTCT
Organism: Eschrichtius robustus; assembly: GCF_028021215.1. Lineage (NCBI taxonomy): Eukaryota > Metazoa > Chordata > Mammalia > Artiodactyla > Eschrichtiidae > Eschrichtius > Eschrichtius robustus. Next base: position 170,755,653 of record NC_090826.1, on the reverse strand, counting down.
GTTAATACCTTCTTTGGGTTCATCTGAGTTTTCTGCATCTCTTTCTTTATTAGCCAGTTTTAATACTTCAGGGCTGACATCCTGTTTAAATATCCACTTGGCTACACTGTCTGCAATGCCACCTGAAGTTTGGAGACATGAAAGGAAATGAAAATTGGCAGCATTTGCCAAAAGGAGCCCGTACAGCACAGGATCTGAATGTCTCCATGAAGATCTAAGTGCCACGTTGTTTTAAGCCTGAAAGTGACCCCAAAGCTATGAGATTTGTAGGTGTCGCCACCTACCACTCACTGTATGAGGGCAAGTGGGATACTGGATCTCTAAGGGCATCTTTATACTCTTGTAAAAGATTAGCTAAACATTAATGCAGATGCATATATAAGTCTGTAAACCACAGAAGGTATAAACCACATACGTTCAACGTCCACAAATTCAAAATGCACTTTATCGGACATAGATGGAGACATGAATGCATGTTTAAAATGCTTTCATTTAAATACAAGTGAAAACAGACTAATGATTAGCATGATACTTGTGTCTAGGTTTCTTAGGGCAAAACGCTACTGTTAATAGTCAACTAACTTGCCTATATGGAATATTGGGGGCAAAATTTAGCCACAGTTAAGTAACAACATGATGTGATACCATATTTCCGTCATCAATATAGTTCAGAAAGTTATAAATTATAAGAAACATTCAAGATGAAAAGTCCCATAACCTAAAACAAATAGACTCTTCTGTAATAAACCAAAATGTTTCCTCTCAGTCTTTCTTCCTATTTTGATTCATATATAAACCTTTTGACAAAAAGAATGTAAAATCATAATTATCAGTGGAAATATCAATAAATGAGAGCCGTATGCCAGGTGATCTGATTTCTCATGTTTGGCTTCTAAATCATTTGAAACTTCCCGTTCCAGGATCAAGGCCCTGATGCTATTGCTCGGGTTAATATTAAAATGGTGTTCCTACATTTTCAACAGGTGGCAGCATGGAGTGTAGTGAGTTTACAATGAAAAATGTTCACAAGCCTTGTAAAGAATGAAAAAACGAGTTAACTAAGTAAAAACTATAAATACCAGTATTTCTAAACCCAGACATAGAGTCACTCCAGTATCAAATGCCTGACAGAGCGGCTGGTAAGGAGAGGGAGTACGCCACGATAAATTCAAAATTTAAGATGCTCATGATCCTGCAAGATACAAGCAAAGGAACCCAGTGACTCCGGGACAGTAGAAAGTGATGCATCGGAAAAGCGGCATAAAGTTCTGTGGAAGTTAGGAGGAAGAAGAGAGAATCCGCAGTTAGCGGATCATGAGAGGTTCCTTGGAGGGAGGCAGCATTCGAGGCGGGCCTTGGAAGGTGAGTAAGATTTAGAACCCATGAGTGGGGAGCAGCTCGGCCTCTCAGACCCAGAGATGGGGAATCACAGATATTTCATTTGAATTAAAATCTAGCAACAAGCAAGCAAGAGGTGGAAATGAGCTGCATTCCAAGCTGAAGGTGCGTGGGAAGCAGGCTTAAGAGTTTACACTTTGTCCAGCAACTTCTGAACTTCTCAGTCCCAATCTCAGTCCCTGAAACCAGTAAAAATTTTTGACAAGCCCAAAGAACTTTAAGCTTATGGGTTATATCTATTGATAATTATGGTATCAGAAATTAAAACTGAGAAAATGTTTAAAAAATTTTATTAATTCATTTTAAAATAAAAATAATAAACCTGTTACATGCTAGTATTTTATGAAAATAATTGTATTTGCCAAAGCAAAACAAGATATTTAGTGAGAAGAGTGGCACTACACTTTCGCAAATCTCTTTGACGTCTAGCTTGGATGTGGACTGCCCAATCAGCTTTGACATTCTATCCACTGGGATCTGATGTTTTGGCTGAGGTGCATGAGGAAGATCTGGCCTCACACAGATATGAAGTTGGAAAAAGAGAGGACCGTGACCACTCTTTCAGAACCGTAGCCTATGTTCTAAGGCGAGGGGAAGTAGCTGGTGGTTCCTGAGCAAGGAATTGACAGGATCAGACTTGGAGGAGATTAACTGAGAAGAAGTATGTGGTGGGTTATCTATTTTTAAAATCTGAGTGTAGTTCTCTTTCCTTATTCTTTCAGTCATTTCGATAAAAAGCAAACCCCAAAAAAGCCCATACCATAAAAAAAAATGTATATGGATGCAGATGCTCAAATAAGCTTCAGGTTACCTTTTCCTCCTTCTAACAGCTTTTTAACAGAAAGCTTCGGGAGCGGCTCAGCCTGCAGTGACGATGCTTTGGAGGCTGGGCCATTCACTTTGCTGTGAAGCAGAGTCTGAAGTAGGAGACAGTCCTCCAGCTGTTTCAGCAGAAGTTTCCAGTACTCAGTGTCAAGGGAAAGGGCCTCCCAGGAATCAGTGAGGGCCTCCGAATCAGTACCCGAAACTGTTTGGGAAAACTAACAGAAAACGCACAGGTGATACTCTGGCCAAGATTCTGGATCTACGTTAACTTGAATGAGCTTTTAACTTGAAAGCTGATGCGTAGTCAGGACACGTCACAAAGCAACACACAGATGCTGTTTCACAACTATTACTACTCGGCTGGATGGAACATGAGGGTCAGGAGTAGACTGGAGATTCGGGGGCAACGATGATGGAGCCGGGGCACTTATGAAGAGAACAGCAGTGAGGCCCCCGATTCAGCTAACATGCACTGCAAAGGTTTCAGGGCCATCCCTGCAAGAGCCACAGCTTTTTCTGTCAGTACCAGGATACTGACAGTTCCTCAGGATGTACTCGCTAACCTAAAAAATGTGTCTTAAGTTTCTCTCTCTCCGTTATTATAAACATCTTAAGCCAGTCATATTAAATTTAGCCCCTAAACTACTGAGACTGACAATGTTGAGTGAATCTCTACAGACCTATTTAAGTATCTCATCTAATTTAATGCAACATCCCCCTAGAAAAAATTATTTGATTTACCATGAGATACAAGGGATGTTAAGTCTTTTTCTTTTCTTAAATACATTTCAGTTTTCAAGAGATGGGGAAAAGC